>NC_059103.1:174944775-175544775 GCF_020740685.1 Jaculus jaculus | reverse complement strand
ATAGGTAAATGAAAGTTGTTCTAAAGTGTTAGAGTTTGAAGTTGAATTGATAATCTAATTTTTTTCAAAAAAAATTTAGCTATTTATTTGCAAACAAAGTCAAAGAGGGAGAGAGAGTTTGGCTGCACTAGGGCCTCTTGCCACTGCAATGAACTCCAGATTCATTTGCCACCTTATGTATTTCACAAGTATTTGTTGAGCATTAGCTTATGTCTGATGCTGTGTTAGTACAACCTGATAAACTGGATTTTGCCCCCATAGTACTTATAGTCTAATAGTTCTCCAGAAACAACAAACAAGGGCAGAGATCATAAACAGAGTGATTAGGGAGGACTTCTTTGACAGGATGCATTTATAAGACCTAAATGATAGGTCACCATGTTAGAATAAGAGAGCCTTGCATATGGGAGCAACATGAAAGGCTCAGAATCAGCAAGGAGCTGGTATGGAAGAACTGGTGTTTTACAGTTATATGAATAAAATTATTGTGGCTAGGGCACAGTGGTTCATAAGCAGGTTAGAGGTATGTCGGGACTGAGATCTTTGAAGATCATTGGAAAGTTTGGGTTCTATTTTATTTAATTTTTAAACTTATTTATTTATTTATTTGTGAGAGAGAGTGGGTGCACCAGGGCCTTTGGCCTCTGCAAATGAGCTTCAGATGCATGTGCAACTTTGTGCATCTGGCTTTCCGTGGGTCCCGGGTAATCAAACTCCTGCCATAAGGCTTTGCAAACAAGCTCCTTAACTGCTGAGCCATCTCTTCAGTGAGTTCTATTTTAAATGTTAATTGTTGAGAAGATTTAAAATGACATCATGTAATTTATGTTTTTTGTAAAAAAAAAATATCATTTTATTATTTATTTGAGAGAGAGAAGTAGATAGAGGATGACCATGCACCAGGGCCTTGAGCCACTGTAAATGAACTCCAGTTGCATGTGCCACCTTGTGCATCTGGCTTATGGGTCGTGGGGAATCAAACCTGGGTCCTTTGGCTTTGCAGGCAAGTGCTTTAACTGCTAAGCCATCTCTTCAGCCCATAATTTATGTTTTAAAGCAGTCATTTTTGGTATAGATTATTGTGAAGTAGGCAAGTGACATTATCAGGACATTTTGGTTGTAATCCAGGTGAGAACCACAGGAAGTTGGAGCAAAACAATAATAGTTGAGAAAGATGAGGATGAATTGCCCTATTGATAAGGGAAAAGGACACTTTCTTCGCAGGCAGGAAAGAAGGAAATGCGCTACATGTGTACTTAGGTCTGTAGGTTTGGGGGTGGGAAAAGAGATTGTATGTATCTGTTACCATTCTTAAAATAATATGGCATGAGGTCACTAGTTGAAGGTGAAGAGAACATTTTTGGTCCCTTGGGAAATTTCTGATATTCAGTCTAGAAAGAAAATAGTGGGGACACTTAGTATGATAAAAGGACACTGTGGTGAGGTTTATACAACAAACGACCAGCAGTTATGAGGACTAGGGTAAGAAGAAGAAACTTAAGGGTTCTATGGAACACAGCTCTCAGGCTTGTTGTGTTCATCAGCCAAGTCAGTACAGAACATAACAACTAACTCTCTAGAGTCTCAGCAAGAAGCAAGAAGCAAGAAGCCCAGGATAGTACAGAAGTGACATTCCAAGTGCCTCTTAGCCTGTGTTTAATGCCCTAAAATAACTGATCAATGAAAATTGCTTTTTGTCTTTGGAAAGTCAAGAATATATTAGATTAGTGACAAATTTAGAAGAATCAGGTAACCTTTTATATTTTTTCTGGACCTTATACCATATTTATAGAAGATACAACTTTAACAAGTTCTAAAACTTCAAAGTGAATGAATCTGACAGAACAGTGTTCCAGTTTTCTTCTTAAATGTTTGATGACTCCCCACTATTGTCAGTGTGAAGAAATATAATTGTTTTACACTGATTATCTTACCATTGAGGAGGTTAGCTTGATGTCCACCTTTAATTCATTTACATTTCAGTTCTTAGAGAAATGAATATAGTATTATTCTTAGAATATAAGGATTAAGAGGAGTTGGAATTTACCTTTGTACATAATGAAAAAGAAAGAAAGCCTTTTGACAACTTAATGAATAAAGTGTCTTTTAGATTTTAAGTTCCTGTGTCAGAGAAGATGTAAGATGAATCTGTAAACCTGTATTCTGAAAAATAATTCAGATTCTCAAAACTGTTCATCTGTTCTCTTGACACTGAACCTTTTACAAGCAGTTAGACTATAGAATGCCATGGCTGGTCCTCACAGTACACACAAAGCAGGCATTAGAAGTAACTAACACTTTAAGAATAGTGGTTGGACCTCATGTTCACATCTCCTGCCACTCTTTACTTAATGTGGAGGTCTGTTGTGTTCTTGCTAATTCCACACTGCTGTAACTACCCTAGCTAGTCTTGCCTTGATTCAACCATGTCATACCTAACAGTAGTCAGGGTGACTTTTCTAAAATAAAAGTGTTTTAAAAAATTTATTTATTTGACAGATGGTGGGGGTGGGGGGTGGAGGAGGGAAGAAGGGGACTGCACATGCCAGGGCCTCCTGCTACTGCAAAGGAACTCCAGACACATGCACTCCTTAGTGATTCTGGCTTTGCGTGGATACTGGGAAATTGAACCCAGGCTGTCAGGCTTTTGTAAGCCAGTATCTATCCACTGAGCAATCTCTCCAGGCCCTAAAATACAAGTCTTAATTATTATGTAACTTTCTTGTTTAAAACCCAGCAATAGTTCCCCACTCTTAAAATATACAAGTATAACTCACCAGAGCCTTCATGACCTGGCAGGTTTTTAACTGCCTTATCTCAATTCACTACCCTTCCTTCTTCCTATACTGTGTTCCTGCCACACTGCATCTGTTTCTTTGCTCCTGGCCTTTGTACACTGTTCTCCTGCCCAATTTATATTCTTTCCACATCCACATTCTTCACTAGGCTGCCTGCTGCTTGCCTTTCGGTTTTCTTCAGGGGCAGCCACCTTTGCAGAGTATTTCTGGTTTCCTCAAAACTAGGAGCCTTCCTTTTTTTTATTAAATATTTTTTTTAATTTATTTATTAGAGAGTGAAAGAGGCAAATAGAATGGGCATGCCAGGTCCTCTAGCCACTGCAAACTAACTCCAGACACATGTCCACCTTGTGCATCTGGCTTATGTGGGTACTGGGGAGTTAAACTTGGATCCTTAGACTTTGCAGACAACCACCTTAACTGCTAAGCCATCTCAAGGGGCTTTTCTTATAAACCTTTCAGATATATGTAACTCTCCAATGGAGATGAGATATGTAGTTTTAAATTTTCCAATAGCCATGCTTAAAAAAAGACAAACAGGTGAAATTAATGTTAATTTGCTTAACTCAGTATATCTAAAATATTGTTTGAACATATAATCAATAGAGAATAATTATTAAGGAGATATTCTGAATTGTTTTTCATCCTGTCTTCAAAATCCAGTGTAAATTTTACACGTAGGGCTGATTTCAGTGAAACCAATCATGTTTCAAGTGTTTAACAGTCACGTTGAAAAAGTATGTATTACAGTTGAGTGCAAATATGTTCCGTGGCCTAGCTGTCAGCTTAACAGTAGAGGGTACCTAATTTATTCCAAAAACACGTAGGAATATACATGGCATTATTGCTTATTATGGTCCTATACTACAAACAGTCCATGTGTCTTTCCGTCAGTGACAAAATGGATGAGTAAACATGATGCTGTCAAATGAGGGAAGACAGTTACAGCAGCAGTTCTCAAACTTGAAAAGCTTGGGATTCATCATGTGTTGGGGTATCCAAAAAATGATGTTTTTAAAAATGGGAGAGCGTATATGCTTTAAACAATAGTAGATATCAAAATTTTAAAAATTGTTATTATCAGTCTATGTAAAATGGCAATAACAAACACTATATGTTGTAGGGTGCCAGCTTGTTTGGGGCCTGTGCACTCTGGACTGTTGTGGGACATGGTATGTTTGGAGCCTGTGTGCTCCAGGCAGAAAGAAGCAAGAACTGAGAACAACCAAAATCTATCAGTAAGACAAGAATAGGTAGCTGACACTCTGGCAGGAGTTGAACCACCCCTGGCACAGCAGCTAGGGCCCAGGTGAAAGTACAGAGGAATTGGCGAGATGAGCAAGAGCGCTGCTTCCACTGCAAGCCTGACAACCTGCACCAGGGCGATGCAGAGAGACACTGAGGATGGTCAAAGTGCACCAGCGCAGAAATCCAGAAGCTGCTGAGTGCTCAACACCAAAGTCAACAAAGCACACCCCCAAGGCTCAGGGAATTTTGGAGAAGGGAACAGAAAGAATGGACGAGCCACAGGGTGGGAGGGAATATCTAGAGGCATTTCCCCTCCCACAGTGACTGCTGCGCACAATTCCTTGGTGTCAATACCAGCAATCCCACTAAGAAGGGACCTCAGTGAAATGGGAGCAAGGGGGAGGGAAATGATGGTACCAACACATGATGTGTCCATGCAAAGTTTCTACTTAATAAAAAGAATGAAACACACTACATGTTATCACAAGTATATTGTTAAATAAAAATATGTCAAATGACAAATAGAATTATATTTTCAAAAATAAGAAAATGTCGAGAAGAATGAAATTGTTTTACATTTATGCAAATTGATACAGAGCTAGGGCTATGTGTGTGAAACCTATCTAGTATAACAGCAGACAATACTTGTTGAATAAATGAATTCATTTATCCATAACTGGAGTAAATTACATTCATGGATTCCTAACGCTGAAGCATTTTTGTATTCATGAGGATGTCATACCAAGTTGGTAATGATACATTTTATGCTGGAATACATTTACTAATGTTTTATACTTTTCCTTTATGAAATCACTAGTTTTTGCTTTCTCTCTTCACGTGTTTCTCCCGTAACCTAACTTCTCTCCTGCCCACCTTTCATTTTACTCATCCACTATCTTAGATCAACTTGCAATCTTTTTTTTTTAATTGCTGATTTGAGTGGACAGGAGCAGTATTTCAATTTTAAATTGTTATCTTTTTCCTTTTAAATTAGGAGAGCTGTAAGTTTTTTTTTTATCAACTGTATAGGTACTATGATTGGCCAACAAAAATGAATAATTTTGTCTTAGAGCTTTTGAAGCGATGGTGTCATTCTTACTTGGTAAAATTTTATTTCACTGATCAACATAATGGAGATAGGAGCCTATACGACACAGATTCATTGTTAGAAATTGTCTTAGGGGGATAGATCAGTCCCAGTAGTAATGGAGCTCTCATCTGAAAGTCAGGAGCTATAGGGGTTAAAAGTCTCTTAAGTCATCTTCACTTAAAATATGACTGATAGATTCAGTGCTAAATAGCATAATTTTGTTAAGTAGAAAACATCCAGTTTTCTCCCTACCAGTAATATAGAAGTTTGAGCACCAGATAAAATGGTTGGCTATAGTTACAGGCCACATGAAAACACAAATTAGTGTAGATAATGCTACATAATTAAATTTGCAAAAGACTTCACATTTCCTCCATTCTATAAAGGACTTTTTTTTTTTTTTTTTGAGATAGGGTCTGTCTGTAGACCAGGCTGGCCTTGAACACACCATGATCCTCCTACCTCTACCTCTCAGAGTGCTGGTGTTAATGCTATGCACCTGATCTGACTGTTAACTTAAACATTAAGTTAATATATAAGAGCTGTACATATTATAAGTATAGTGTTACAGTTCGATATATTTATACAGTCATGATAAATCAGAGTAGTTACAATTCCATCTCCTTAAATACTTAATTCTTTGTCTAGGAACCTTTAAACTCTAGTTCTTTCTAAAATATGTAGTGGGGCTTGAGTGATGCCACGGTGGTTAAAGGCACTTGCTTGTAATGCCTAATGGCTTGGGTTTGGTGTTTGATTGCCCAGTACCTAAGTAAAGGCAGACACACAAAGCGATGCATGCATGTGGAGTTTGTTTGCAGTGACTGGAGGCCCTGGCATGCTTACTCTCTCTGACTCACTCTCTGAGTCCCTGTTTCCCTTTCTCTGTCAAATAAATTTTAAAAAATTTAAGTAAATAAAAATGTAGCGGATTGTTGTGAACTATAGCTGTCCTGCTGTGCATCAGGACACCAGACATTATTCTTCCTATTGGACTTTTTTTTTCTTACTGTGAAACTCTATTTTGATATCCATTATCCATTCTTCTGAAGGTTTCATATGATTGTCTTATATACATAGGTTACAATTAGAATTGGAATACAGGACTTTTCCCAATTTGACTTTACCATTTTATTTTTTAATCTCTAGTCAGGCATGTTCACACATGCCTGTGATCCTAACACTTAGGTAGAGGCAGGAGATCCAGGAGTTAAAGGCCAGCCTCAATTACATAGCTAGGTAGAGGCCAGACTGAGCTACATGAGACCCCACTCAAAACCAAGGGATGGGGAGAGCTTAGTCAGTGAAGTACTTGCTTTGCAAGCATGAGGACCTGAACTTGAACCCTAGTATTCACCTGAAAATGGCAGGTGTGGTTGCATGAACCTGTAATCCCAGCACTGAGGAAGTGGAAATGGGAGGGTCCCTGGGGCTCAATGGCCAGCCAGTCTAGGCTAATTGATGAGCTCCAAGCCAGTGAGTGACCCTCAAAAAGAAGTGGACACCCAAGGTTGAACTCTACATGCATGTGTAAACCCATACATGTACAAACAGGCATTCACAACAGACACAAACACAACCATACACAGAACAAACTCTCTCTGCTCTAAGTATGGAGGTAACCGTAAATATACATTATCTTTCTTAAAAGACTGTTAGGGGGCTGGAGAACCTGCTAAGCCTAACAACCCAGGTTCAGTTCCCCGGTAAACTAGATGCACTAAGTGGTGTATGCATATGGATTCATTTGCAGCAGCTACAGGCCCTGGCATACCCATTCTCTCTCTCTCTCCTTGCAAATAAATAAATAAAAATATTTTTTAAAAGGCTTTTAGAATTGGGCTGGAGAGATGGCTTAGCTGTTAAGGCTCTTGCCTGTAAAGCCTGAGGACCCATGTTATACTCTCCTGATCCCACATAAGCCAGATGCACGAAGGTGAGGCAAGCACAAGGTCACATGTGCCCACTGGATGGCACAAGATTCTGGAGTTTGATGGCAGTGGCTGAAGCCCCTGGCATCAATTCTTTCTCTCTTAAAAAACATTAAAGAAAATAAAATTAAGTTTTTTAGAACTGAGGGTACTCAAAAAGAACCAAAACAGAAATTCTGAAGCTGTTGAGCACTTCACACAAAAGTGGACTTAAGACAGAGCTACCATGGCTCAAGGAATTTTGCAGAGAAAGGTGCAGAAAGATTATAGGAGCTGCAGGGTGGGAGAAAATATCTGTAGGCATTGCCTCTTCCCCCACAATGACTGATGCCTGCTGTCACAACTCATAACCCACAACCCCATGGTGAATACCAGCATTCACCTTAGTGGTGACTATCACTAAGGAGGGCCCTCAGTTGAATAGGGGCAGATAGAAGGAAATACTGGTACAACATATGGTGTGTCCGTACAAAGTTTCTACTTAATAATTCTAAAAGCATAGTATGTGTGCATGATACTTTTGGAGGAATAATTTCTCAGTTTCTTCCTTGACTGTGTCAGTATATATTTTCTTAGACTATTGTCATTTCATTTGTATTTTTATATTTGTCTTAAAATTATAAATAATAATCTCCTAAAATATTTTTTACATCTGTGATTATCACTCTTGTTATTCTTTATATCCATCTATCTGTTTCCACCATCATTTTCTTGAACAGCCTTATGACAGCTTTCTCTATTATGATTGTTCTTTCCCAGCTTAATTTAGTTTTATGGTATGCTGCTCTTGTTTATTCAACTTCTCTTATTTATTTTGTAAGTTTTCTGGATTTTAGAATGATTAGCTTGTTTATATTTTAATTTTAGAAATTATTATACAGGAAATTGACTATTTTCCTTTTGGCATAAAGTTCTGTGAATGTTAAAATGCTTATATATTTGTGTAGTTACTACCATATTCTGGATACAGAGCAGGTACATCACCCTAAAAGTCTCCCTTCTGCAATCCCTTACTGTTGCCCCTCTGCCTACTCATCACGATCCCTGATGGTCACTGATGTGCTCATCATGTAGTTTTGACTTCTTGAGAATGACATCTAAATGGAATTACATATGATGTAACTATTTGTGATTGATTGCTTTTAGTTAGCTAGCATATCCTTGAAGTTCATCTGCATTGTTCATAAATCAATAGTTTGTTCCTTTTTATTATTAATCAGTATGCCCATTGTATGACTTTACACCTGTTTTTATCAGTTCACTTTGGTTGTTTTCAGTTTGGGCTGTGTTTTAGAAAGGCTGTTGTAAATATTCACACAGACTTTTTTTGTGTGGACTTAAAGTTTTATTTCTCTGTAGTGACTATTTAGGAGTGGGATTGCTGCATCCTAAGTTTTATGTATATGTCTACGTTGACCAAGTTGACTTCCCTAGTGACTGTTAACAGTTTATATTCTGATCAACTGTGAAAGCACAAATTTGCTTTGGATTGTCACCACCTCTTAGTATTATTAGTGTCTTTTATTTTTGGCAATCTGAAATTTATAAAGTAGCAACTCTGATTTGAATATATGTGTTTTTTAATGGCTAATGATGTTAAACATCTTGTCACATTCTTTCTTGACATCTTAGTTGAAGTATTCAAGTCTGCTACCTAGTTTTGTTTTTCTTTTTATTATAGGATTTTGAAGGGATATATATATATATATATATATATATATATACACACACACACACACATACATACATACATACACACACACACACACACACACACATATACATTTTTCTCCTAAATCTGTGGCTTGTTTTTTTATTCTGTAGGTGGTGCCATTGGCAAAGCTAAAAAGTTTTCTTTTTTTTTGTCATGCTTGATGAGGTTGAATCTCCCTGATATTTTTGAATTATGTTCTTGGTTCTAGAACTAATCACTTAGCCCCAGGTCATTCATTCATATATACACAACACACACACACACACACACATATATATGTATATGTATATATATATATATATATATATTTAGTTTTATGTTATACATTCAGATCTAAGATCCATTTGGATTTATCATTTTATAAGGCACAAGAGGTTCTGTTTTTGCAAATTGCTCCAATACCCTTTGTTGAAAAGAATATCCTTTCACCATTGAGCATATCTGCTGTCAAAATCAAGTGGCCATGTTAGTGGGATCTGTTTCTGGACTCTTCATTCTGTCCCTCTGAGCTGTGTGAATCATGTTACATTATCACACTGGCTTTATGGTAAATCTTCAAATGGGGTAGCACAGTCCTAAGTACTGTAATTCCTTATCCC
The DNA here is from genome assembly GCF_020740685.1 of Jaculus jaculus. Classification (NCBI taxonomy): domain Eukaryota; kingdom Metazoa; phylum Chordata; class Mammalia; order Rodentia; family Dipodidae; genus Jaculus; species Jaculus jaculus. The sequence continues at coordinate 175,535,395 of NC_059103.1, read as the reverse complement.
TTTTATATACATTTTAGAAATAGCTTGTTCCGTCACCCATAAAATATCTTGCTGTATTAGTGTTTTGTAGTTTTTACCATATAGATACTTCCAGTGTTTCGATACTTTTAACTGTTTCATTTGAAGAGAGCTATTGAAAATGATATTTTAAAATTCCAGTTTCCAGTTGTTTTTGTTTGTATATATAAAATACGATTTTTCACTTAGTTCTTAGAATAGATATTCATTTTTTTCTGAGTCTTAAAAATAATTATTTAATCTATAAATAAAGACATTGTTTATCTTTCTAATCTATAAGCCTTTTATTTTGCCTGTATTGCTTTAACCAAGATTTAATACTGTGTCAAGTTGCACTGGCAAGATTGGTATATTAAGTGGGGTTTTGTAGACTACTTTCATCAAATTAAGGAAGTTGTTTTCCTGTTCTATATGTGTGTGTAAATAATGAATGGATATATTTTGGAACATACTTTCCTTATGCACTGACGACGTTATGTTTTTTAAGATAGTGTAGTAGGTTACATTAATGTAATGTAATATAAATTATTTTTTTCTTTTCAGGAGAAGGATTTGAGGCAGCATCTCACTGTGTAGCTCAGGCTGCCTTGAGCTCAAGATCCTCCTTCCTCAACTTCCCAAGGGCTGGGACTATAGGGGCTAACATGCATGGCAAACTTTTCATTATTTCACTCATCTTTTGCTATTTTACCTTGTTATTTGTTTTTTTTTTCTTTTTACTTATTGGTAATTATTTTAGCTATTTCTTAAGATTTTACTTTTTCTCATGCATGTAATTTATTATTTATTTTGGTTTTTCAATGTAGGGGTTCAATCTAGTCCAGGCTGACCTGGAAATCACTATGTAGTCTCAGGCTGACCTTGAACTCATAGGGATCCTCCTAACTCTGCCTCCTGAGTGTTGGGATTAAAGGTGTGCACCACTATGCCTGGCTTCATGTATATAATTTATTTGATCACAGTTCCCTCTCATTACCTTCTGTTGTCCTCCTTTTCAACTCCCTCCTACTAAACCCCTACCTCTTCCAATTAGTGCCTAGATGTTGATATCCTTTTCTTTTACTTGTGTGTGTGCATGGATTATCATCTAGTATACCTTTCAAACGTCATGCCTCAGTTACCAAAATTGTGAAGTATAAATATTTTTAGTTATTGCTTTATTTGTAAGCAGAGAGGGGGCCAGAGAGAATGAATGGGTACGTTAAGGACTCTTGCTACTACAAACAAATTTCAGATGTGTATGACGGTTTGTACACCTGGCTTTACATGTGTAAGAACCTGGAATCAAACCTGGGCCATCAGACTTTGTAACCTTTAACAGATAAACTTTCTCTCCAGCCCCCAAAGTAGAAATATTATGAAAATAACAAGCTATGACATGTGAAAAAGCAAAAGGCATGTAAGGACTGATGTATTCTAGTAACATTCACAGAAGTTTTGATGGGCTATGCAGTTTTCTAGTCACTGTGTTTATGTGTTTACATTGTATGTCTTAGTCCATTCAAGCAACTATAACCTACCATATCTGGGTAGCTTATACAATAACAAAAATTGGCTTCTCACTGTTCTGAAGACTGAGAAGTCCAAGATAAGGGTGATAATGGATATGGTATCAGGTGAGCACCACTGTTGGTTCCTTTTCAGTGATTTCTAGCTCTGTCCTTACAGAGTGGAGGGGCTAGGTAGCTCTCCAGAGTCCTTACATTGTTGTGTGGGGGGGGGGAATAGGTAGCTCTCGCCTCTTTGTGAGGGCTATGACTGGAATAGACAAGAACAGAGCTGTCATGTGTTAATCCCTCCTTAAGATCCAAAGACCCACACCTGTTACTATCGCCCTGGGAATTAGGATTTCAGCATATGAATTTTGGTGGACACAAGCCTTCAGCTCCCCTCCACCCCTGCCTCCACACAGTTGTTTTGCTTATCACAACAGTTCCATCACCCTAAATATTATTACTATTTCCATTTTGCATATAGCAAAATTGATATACAGAGAAGTTAAGTGTCTTAGCTAGGCGACATAATGGTAAATAGGAGGGGTAGGATTTGAACCCAGGTGCTTGGCTCTGGAGTCTGGGCTCTTAATTATTCTACTCCGCTTCTGCTCTGTAGTGTTAGAGTCCTTCCCAAACTCAGTGCAGCTTATAAACAAGCTGCTTAATTCCTCTCTCATTTACTCTTTAATTTGTTACTAGAACTTACCTGTTTGTGGGCCTACTGATAGATGAACCAGAGATGCCAGGTTATTAATGTTTTCTGAATTAATTCTAGTTTTCTGTTAATTTAGATTTCTAAGTGGCAGTATGCTTTGTTATTGGATTTTATACTACCTACCCCTAAGGTTTGTTGTAAGACTATTTAAATGACTTATGCAAATACTTTCTGCATCAAATGTTAATTTTCTTTCCTCAGTAGATGGACAAAAGACAACTTACACGAAAAGTAATTGGAGGCTAATAAAATTGCAAAGATTAACTTCAGAAGCAGTCAGAGAAATACCACCTACCAATTTAGCAAATAAGTAAAACCTATTCCATCAAATGTTCAAAATAATTAATACAGAAATAAATCTGGCTCAGGCTCCATGAAGCGAGCATTCATATTTGGCCAGTAGAAATGCTAATTTTTGGCTAATGAGGTTTTGAGTATATATAGTTTGAACATACTATAACCTCTCCATAAAATATTTTCTTAATGTTGATCATTAGGTTATAATGTTCACGTTCATAAGCAATGCTATAACTAATAAGCTTTTAATTTTGTTTGCTTTTTATGTATTTTCTTATGATTGAGTCATAAAAGTACAATTACTGGGTCAAAGGCTGGGATTTTTAAAGTTCTCAATAAAATTTCTAATTTATTGAATGTTTACAGTATGTTAATTATTTCTCTACATGTTTTATATCTATTAACCCATTTAATCTTTTTACCCAAACTTGGAAGTGGACCTCATTTTAACTATAAGTAAGCTACAAAAGAATTAAAACTTGTTCATACACTTGGAACAAGGATTTGTGTTCACAAACATTTTACTATATTCAGCCTCTGCCCATAGAATACAGGTTATATTTTAATGCCATCCCAGTGAGATGCCGCATTAACAGCTCTATACCAGTGGGCACAACTGAAGCTGTAAGTATGGTTGCTAAATCCCCTTCGTCACTTGAAGGATCCAAAGGGCATTGTGTGGATGACTGGCTGCAATGCAGTACAAAACTATATCAGAGGGCTGGAGAGTAAGCACTTGCCTGTGAAGCCTGAGGACCCCAGTTCGAGCCTTGATTCCCCAGGACACACATTAGCCAGATGCACAAGGGGACACACACGTCTGGAGTTCGTTTGCAGTGACTGGAGGTCCTGGTGCATCCATTCTATTCTCTCTGTCTCTATCTGCCTCTTTCTCTCTTGTCTCTCAAATAAATAAATAAAAATAAACAAAAAAAAAAACTATAGCAGATAAGTGTGGATTTTTCTGGATCAGAAAGCAAGGCAGCAGGGCGTGGTGGCTTATGCCTTTAATCTCAGTACTCGGGAGGCTGCAATAGGAGGATTGCTATGAGTTTGAGGCCACCCCGAGACTACATAGTAAATTTCAGGTCAGACTGAGCTAGATTGGGACCTTATCTCAAAAAACTTAAAAGAAGTGCTGGAGAGATGGCTTAGTGTATAAGGTACTTGCCTGAAAAGCCAAAGGACCCAAGTTTGACTCCCCAAGACCCACATAAGCCAGATGCACAAGGGGGTGCATGCATCTGGAGTTTGTTTGCAGTGGCTGGAGACCCTGGTGCACCCTTTTATTTTTCTCTCTCGATCTCCCTGCTTATATCTGTATCTCTCTCTCAAATAAATAAATAAAAAATAAAGTATTAAAAAAAAGAAAAGAAAAAGCATATATCAGTGAAAAGAAAAGGCATGTATCAGTAACTAGCAGTTTATGACAAAAGGACACATGGATCACTCCCTGTAGAGAGGCCATTGGCAACTGATGAAAGAACTTGAGCATTAAAACAGTCTTGGTGGATGGGGAAGAGATAGGAGACTCTGGCACTTGTGGCCAGTCTGACCAAAAACTGGCAGCTCCAGGTTCAGTGAGAGACTCCATCTCAAGAAAATAATGCAGGATAGTGATAGGGAAGGACACCTGATAATCTGCTGTAGTTTATAAGTGTGCATGCACACACACACACACACACACACATACAGCATTTGTATCTGTACACACATGTACCCACACTATACATATACAGCACCACATAAATTACCACACATAAGCAAAAATTATAATTATGATTGAAATGCAATGTAAAAACTTGGTTCAATGTCAGACTTGACAAAGACACATTGTAGCAACAGTGGATACTGGTGTAAACAAATGACACTAGCTCTACTCTGAAAATAAGCAACTGAAGAACTGAGCATTTATCTCTGTATGAACTACTCCGTGGTAAACAAATAACATTGCTTGTTGAGGAAAAGTTTTTTGTGGAGACACGGCTATGCTCATTTGTATATCGTCTATGGTTGCTTTTGTGCTGCAGTGCCAGCTGAATGGTGGTAACGGGATGTGTGACCACAGAGCCTGAAATATTTATGATCTCCTCCTCAGAACAGAAAACACTCCCCAATGTGGAGGCTCTCTGCAGAGGGGGTAGAACAGGGAGGAAGCTAACGATGGTACTAACATGGCTGTGTGCGCACTGTGTACATAACTAATAAAAAAAATAGTTTGCTGACTCATAAACTAGATGAACAGTGTTAAGTAACACCACAAAATACTGGAGCTTTTACATGATAGCTGATCTGGTTTCTGTAACAACTCTGTGGCATCGAAATGGGGAGTATCATTCCAGGTTAAAGAGCTGTTGAAACTTTACGAAGGCGTAAGTGAGAAGATCTGGAGAATCTGGTTATGACCTGACTATATTAAATGTTATCAAGAACCATTACTATCTTGTTCAGGTAGTAGCATTATAGATAGAGATGTGTATTATGAAACAGGCAAAATGATACTTGGCATTTACTCAGTACGTACTTCACACAAAGGCAGAGGAATAATCCACAACTCTTTGATGCCATCAAGGCTTATACACTTCCCATTAGTCTCTGTAATAGATTTGACTATTGCCTCATCCGTTGGATACATTGGCAGAGCAGGTACACCATTAGTTTTCTCTTATTTTGCATTATAGATACACTTACATATTCATCCAGGATGGATTCACATCTTCCAGACTGGGCAAGACAAGAGCCAGTATTTAAAACTTGCTTCTACCCCCTCGCCATCATATGGGGTTAGCAGTTACTCTTGAGATTGCTTTAACATGAAAGAATATGTTTTAGAAACGTCTTTTGTAAATAATAAGATCACTATCAACAATAAGGTCCCTTTATGTTTTAGAAGGTACAGTGAGGGAGTTAAATGCATGGCTTCAAAAAGTTATTATTGGGTTTGTTTTTTTTAAAAAATTATTTGAGAGAGGGGTCGGTGGATAGAGAGAATGGGCATGTCAGAGCCTCAAGCTACTGCAAATGATCTCCAGACACATGTGCCACCTTGTGCTTCTGGGTTATGTGGGTCCTTTGGCTTTTCAGGCAAGCACATTGACCACTAAGCCATCTCTTCAGCCCAAAAGGCATAATTTTTACAAGTCTGAGCTTGGATATTAGTTCTGATTTTTAGCTGTGTCACCGTGAGAAAGCTACTACTACTAAAATTTATTTTTTTTTTGTTTATTTTTTTTATTTCTGAAAGTGACAGACAGAGAAAGAGGCATATATATAGAGAGAGAATGGGTGCGCCAGGTCCTCCAGCCACTCTAAATGAACTCCAGACGTGTGTGTTTCCTTGTGTATCTGGCTAACGGGTCCTGGGGATTCGAGCCTCAAACCTGGGTCCTTAGGCTTCACAGGCAAATGCTTCCAGCCCTAAAATTTAATTTTTTAATTTTATTTTGCAAATTGGAAAGAAATCTTATTTCAAATGTTCATTTCTGTAATTAAATTGAAATCATTGAAAATTCATAATATAATATAAATACTAAGTGAAGTTTTTTTCCTTCCACTTGCCTATATAGCAGAGGTATATCTATGCACATTGGGTCACTTTAAAAAGTTATATGAGAAAGGATAACTTTACATGGGATACTTTTATAGGATACTGTTTTAAAGTTCTTTGAAAAAACAGGTAAGTTATGAGATAAGCTTCATTAGAGGTAGATGGAAAGCTATCTGTTCACAGAGAGGCAAAAAATTAACATATTTATTACAGTTTTGGGCTATAAGCTATTTTTGAGCCCAGGAGTCACTCTGCAGATGGAAAATGATGAAAAATATGCTTTTTCTGTGTTGTTTTTTCCCTCTCCAACTTCAGAGAGGTGCTGATGCTAATGTAGAGCAGATCCCACATGTGTACAGTCCAGAGCTACTCAACAGCTTTAAACAGTCACTTACCAAATATTTTACATTTTGAAGACCAGGAAGGAGAAATGGTTCTGTAAAGCCTCTAAGCAGAGTCAGCAATTAGATCTGAGTTCTCTTCCCCCGGTGGCCTCTAATTACATCTCAGATGAAAGAAGTCATATCTTCCTTTTTAGATGTATCTGTCCTTTTCTTTCTCTTTTTTCACCCTCTTCACAAACTACATGAAACCAAATTTTTAATTACAGACAGTATATTATATGCCCTTTTTTAAAAAAAATGGATATTTCTGAATTATTTAATCAAAAAGCATTTACTGAGATGGTAGGAACTGGAATGTGGTTGTTAAGGCAGGTAGAAAAGGAGTGAAAAGGAAGAAGACAGTCAGTCTTTGGTTCTAAGATGATCTAAATTTGGATGAACTGAACCAATTCAGTTAATGGAATTAATTGCCCAAATTATGGCAATTGAATTATTTATCACAACAGATAAAGACTATGGTAGTCATATGCTACTGTTACTTCTATGTTTCTGTCTTTACAGAGTTTATATTTATGCAAACAATAGGAAAGAACATGAAATAAATAGGGTTGAAAATAAGAAAGAATTCAGAGAATTTAGCATATAGAGCATTAGCAGAAGAGAGAGATGGAACAGAAGTATGGAATGACTTTGGACAAGAGGGAGATGTTAGTGTTACCAAGATAAGGAATAGAAAAGGAAGTCAGCAGAAGATGGACAGTTCAGTCTCAAACAATAAGCTTGATGCACCTGGGCAATATTAAGGCTAAATTATACAGTAACAAAATAAAGGTTAGTCTTTAGGGTAGAATTAATAATAGTCTGGGACCAGCACAGAAACACAGACCAATGGAATAAAGACACAGAAATAAGTCCATGTGGCAGTAGCCATCCAGTTTTTGACAAAACTTTAAAGAGGGGATGAGAAGAAGGGAGGGAGAAGAAAAAGGCCTCTGTTGTAAGAGGGAATGGGAAAACCGAACCATCCACATGTAGTAGACTTGACTTAACACTAGATTCCTATATTTTACCATGTATAAAAATCAATTGAAAATATACCCACAACCTTAATGTAAGATTTGAAACTTTGAAGCAACTAGAGAAAAATATAAAAGAATCACTTCAAGATGAAGGCATAGGCAAGGGCTTTCTGAAAAAGACTCCAGTCACTCAGAAAATAACAAGAATTAGGATTTCCTAAGATTGAAAAGCACCTACCTGTACAATAAACTAAAAACAAAGAAAAGAAAAGAAAAAATATTCAACAGAGTGAAGACACAATCTACAGAATGGAAACAACTTTGCCAACTATTCTTCTCTTAGAGGATCTGTATCTAGAATACACGAAGAAAAGTTCAACACCGAAAGGGGAAATAATCCAATCAATAAGTGAAATGAATAGGTAGGTAGCTTTCAAACTAAGAAGTACAAATGACCATCAAATATGTGAAAGATATTTAACATCTTTAGCCATCAGGAAAATTCAAGTCAAAAGTATATTGAGATTCTGTCTCACCTGAGTCCAAGCTGACTATCTTTAAGAAAACAGGCAAGTTTTGGCAATGATGTGGAGATGGGAACCAGAGGAGGAACCCTTATCCACTGTTGATGGGAATGTAAATAAGTTCAGCCACTATGCAAATAAATACAAAATTTCTTCAAAAACTTAAAAACCACTATATGGTCCAGCTGTGTCACTCCTGTGAGAGTAGACAATATGTAGATACGTGTACACTGCTGATGTTTGCCACAATGTTAGTCACAGTAGCCAAGTTATGGGATCATTCTTGGTGTCCCATCAGTGGATGAATGGATTAGGAATGCGTATATAGTACTGGAGAGAAGGCTAAGCGGTTAAGGCCCTGTTTTGCAAGGCCTAAGGACCCATGTTCTGCTCTTCAAATTCCACTTTAGCCAAATGCACAGATGTGAGGCAAGCACTAGGTCACACATGTACACTAGGTGATACAAGCATCTGCAGTTTGATTTCAGTGTCTTGAGGCCATGGTGGTCCAATTTTCTCTCCCCCCCAATAATAATAAATGTGTATATACAAAATAGAGTTATTTAGCCATACAGAAGAACAAAATTAGTCATTTATAGGAAAATGGATGTAACTAGAGATCATCATATTAAGTGAAATAAGCCAGTCTCAGAGAAATATTGCATGTTTTCTCTAATATATGGAATTGGGGGTAGGCTTGAAAGTAAAAGGACTAGTAGGAGTGTGGAAGAGGGAGAAGGGGATGTAGCAGTCAGCTTCATGTTGCTGGCATGAACAGCCAAACCAGGCACAGTGTAGGAAAGAAGGGGTTTTATTTTTTTTTCCCCCAAAGCTCTCATATCCACAGAAGTTCCATTAATGCAGAAGAAGCTGGCTGTCATTTATCAATCCAAGCAAAGAAAAAATCCACCAGCAGCCAGAAACACAAAGCAGCAGGCACAAACCTGAAGCAAGCAGGGACCCAGATTCACACTGCTGTCTTGCACCGTTGGGCTGGAATTCAGGTCTAGCCCCAGGACACTACCTTCAGCCATTTGGCTGGAGACCCAGGTTACAAGCTTTAATAATAAAATGCCTAAGTCTGTGGGGAACATACTCAAAGGAGAAATGAAAGGGTGATAGGGTAACTAAGTATATGCACATGTAGTAATCAGTTCCACACTGATGGGATCGACTTCCAAACAGACACAGTTTATGGGAGAAATGGGATTTATTTCAAGCTTACTCATCCAAGGGAAGTTCCATCAATGGTGGAAGAAGCCGGTTCCCTTTCACTGGTCCAAGCAAAGTGAAAAGCCGCAGCAAGCAAAACACCAGGACCAGCACACATCAGAAAGGAGCAAGCAGCAGGGACCCCAGAGGTCACATTGCTTTCTTACACCTTTGGGCTGGAATTCATATCTGTCCCTAGTGACACCTTAGAGCTGGACTCCAGGATCCACCCCCAGTGACACTTCCTCCAGCCAGGCAGCTGGGGATCCAAGTTACAAGCTTCAGTTACCTGAGTCTATAGGGAATATATATTCCAACTACCATAGCATGTATGGAAATGTCATAATGAAACCCATTATTCTGAGTAAATCATATTGGTTAAAGATCCTGAAATAATAATTGCAGTAGTTTCACAGGGTACTTGGGAAGATTAAGCGTAGAATTTATATGTACTATCATTTGGCAGCCAGCACATATTCATGTTAGCTACTATTTCAAGATTGAGATTTTAAGCCAGGAAATTCAATGTACCTAAGCTGGGGAAATAACTCAGTAAAGTACTTGCCTTGTGAGTACAAGAACCTGAGTTTGGTTCCTCAGAACCCACATTAAAAAATCAAAACTCCAAGTGTCGTGGCTCACAGTTGGAACCCTAGTGCTGGGAGATGGAGATAGGCACATCCTTGGGGATTGTTGGCCAGCTGCCCTACCCTGTGCGGTAGGTGGCAGGACTGGACGTCCATGCCTGAGAACACCCAGGATTGTCCTCTGATCCCTACATGCTTATGCACATATGTGCACATGCACCTGCACTCACACATGTAGATGAACACAGCATATGTGAAGAAAGGAAAGGTACCCATGAACAAGTCTTGGAACTTCTCTAAGTTTCTCTTGAGGTAAATGAGGGTGGTATCTATTTTGAAATGAAGATTAGCAAAAGTAAATGGAAGTACTAGTTATTGTGATCTGCTCCAAAATGCTGAGTCTAAAAGAAAATTGTACTTAGGCAAGTGTAAGTGTTTAAAAACTATCAACATGGCAGACTTGAGCCTATAAACATAGGCATTACTTTCTGTTTTCCCAAGATAGCAGGCAGGAGATGCTTAAGGTAAGTAATACTTATTTTGACTCATAGTTACAGAGGTTACAGTCCAGTAGTAGAAAGGCGTGGCAGAGTAGCTCCATTCCTGGCAATGGGAATAGAAACCTACAGATACTGATGTGTGATGCAGGCCAGGAAGCAAAGACAGCTAGGCCAGAATCAGGGGACTTACAGCCTTCAAGGCCCCATTCCTAGTGTTCTGACTTATTTCCACTATTCAATTCCTACCTGCTAATGGCTCCACAGTCTTCAAAATAGTTCCACAAGCTGGAGACTGAGGTGTTCAGAACAGAGACTCATGGGTGACATTTTAGATTAAACCATTAATACTTTGCCTTTGGTTCCTAAAAGTCCATGGCTATGTCATAATGCAAAATGTATTTACTCCAATGCCAGTCATCCCCACAGTGCCAACACTATTGAAAAGTTCCAAATTATCTTCTGAGACTCAAGAAATACTCTTAGCTGTGAGCCCTGAAAAGCCAAAAGAACATTACATGCTTCCTGTGTACAATGGCTCATTCCAAAGGGGAGGAGTAACATAGCAAGGTAAGTCTAAACCAAAACAAGTCTGAAACCCAGCATGGCAGACATTAAATCCACAGCCTCAGATCCAGAAACGAAAGCATCATCTTAAGTTCCAACAGGCTTGAGCCTCATCATCTGTGAAACACATGGCTGCTTTCTGAGTCAGTGCTACTCAGTGCCTGCTGCTTCTCTTAGGTTTTCCACATTACTGCAATCTCCAACCTCTGGGGTCTCCATTGCATCTTGAGCTTCTTCCCCAGTCTTCATGCTTAGCCCCTGTATTAGGGTTCTGAGCAGCAACACCACCAGCCAGGCAGGAAGAAAGGACTTATTTCAAGCTTACAGATCCAGGGGGAAGTTCCATCAGTGGTGAAAAATATCTTCCATATATCCAAGGAGAGAGAAACAACCAAACAGCCAACAAATGCCAAAAAGCAGCAGCAGGGAACTGCGGAAAGTATAGACTCCCAGAGCTCTAACCTCTGTGCACACCTTGGGCTATAATTCAGATCCACCTCTGTTGCAGTCAGGTTCACATTGCTGGTAGAAACCACCCAACCAAGAGCAGCTCATGGGAAAAACGGGATTTATTTTGGCTTACAGGTTTGTGGGGAAACTCCTTGATGGCAGGGAAAATGATGGCATGAGTAGAGGGTGGACATCACCCCCTGGCCAACATAAGGTGGACAACAGCAATAGGAGTGTGCGCCAAACACTGGCAAGGGAAAATTGGCTATAACACCCACAAGCCTGCCCCCAGCAATACACTCCCTCCAGCAGATGTTAATTCCCAAACTTCCATCAGCTGGGAACCTAGCCCTCACAATGCCTAAGTTTACAGGTGACACCTCAATCAAACTACCACATTCCACCCCTGGCCCTCATAAACTGTTAACCATCCATGATGTAAAATGTAATGCTTTCAGTCAATCTTTAAAAGTCCCCATGGTTTTTATCAATCTTAATGACGTTCAAACATCCCCATAATCCAAGATCTTTTAACTGAGCCATAATACCAAAAAAATCCCCCAAAAACCCATAATGGCACAGAACAAATTTTCACACTGAAAAGATGACATTGGGCAAAGCAAAGAAATATTCAACCAATACAAGATTTAAAACCGCCAGGGCAAACATCAAACTCTGTAGCTTCAAGTCCAACAACACTAGTCAGTGACAAATCTCCAAGTCCGGTAATTCTAACCAGCAACAAGTCTCTGGTATTCCGATTCCACCCCTCCAGCTAGGCTACTCACAATCCTGGAAAACATCATCAGGGCCGGCAGCTCCTTAACAACCACCTCATGGTACTGACATCTCCACTGCAATCCAAGGTTCATCCTCATGGCCCCATGGGGTCTCCATACAGGCAACCAACAAGCATGCTTCACACTGCCCATGGCCATTTCCAAAATACAAGACCGTGTTGCAAACTCTATGACTCTTTTTCTTGCATCTCTTATACTCCACAATACCAGGTAGGGTGCCAATTTGTTTGTCCAAGGGGGAATAAAGCAGACTTTGAAGAACAGATACTCCTTGAGCACTCAGGCCACTTCCAAAGAGTCTGCATTCTTCCTGTTGTCCCAGTGCAGGTTAACTAGCCTAATCTCAAAGGCATCTCTTAGGTGGAAGTTTCAAATCCTTCCGCATTCCTTTTGGAAATCAGCTCCAAAAAACCAAAGCCACACAGTCAGGTGTCTAGCAGCAATCCCACTCTCGGTACCACTTTACTGTTGCAGTCAGGTTCACATTGCTTGTAGAAATCACCCAACGAAGAGCAGCTTGTGGGAAAAAGAGGATTTATTTTGGCTTACAGGTTTGAGGGGAAGCTCCACGATGGCAGGGAAAATGATGGCATTAGCAGAGGGTGGACATCACCCGCTGGCCAACATAAAGTGGACAATAGCAACAGGAGAGTGTATCAAATACTGGCATGGGGAAATTGGCTATAACACCCATAATCCTGCCCCCAACAATAAACTCCCTCCAGCAGATGTTAATTCCCAAATCTCCATCAGCTGGGAACCTCTCATTCAGAACACCTAAGTTTATGAGGGACACCTGGATCAAACCACCACACGCTCCATACATACCTTTGGGCTGGACCCTAGGATCCACCCCCTAGCAACACTTCCTCTAACCAGATTGCTGGAGAACCAAATTATAAGCTTTAATCAATCCCCTGAGTCTATGGGGGGCATCATACATTCAAACTACCACAGTTCCTTTAGGGGACAGATCCCTGCAGGAAATCTTACCCTGCCATGCATAGCCTAGTCTCAGAGATTTTCCTCTGGAACTTTGGGGTGTGCATCATGACCCAATAACTCTTGCATTCTACATTCCTGCAAAATTAGAACCATGTGAATAATGCCATCCTCTCCTACCAGTTTGAGAAATAGCCATATACCTGCTCTTACCATGGCCACAGAAGCCTCTGGAGTTCCTGTGCAGCTGAACATGGGTCAGACCTTCTCCATGTGGCCCTTTTCCAACAGGATACCCTGTTTCCATGTCCTCCTTTCAAATGAAAGGCTCTCTTTTTTTTCTCAGTGCAAAATTCCAGTCCTCTTTTTAGTGGTCTGTTAAACTACCATCACTTTATCCCAACTTGATTTGTCCATGGGATTTTTAAAGCATAACCAATTCTTTCCTGCCCATTATTCAAATGACAGATTTTTCAAATTGTGCTGTATTTTTGCTCCTGATTCTCTGTAAAACTGGCTAGAAGCACCAAGGAAGGGCTGAACCACAGCTTGAATGTTGTATTATTTTGACATTTCCTCTACCAAATAAGTAACTTCATTACTTTTAAATTTAGCCTCACTCAAAATTTTCACACATGGGAAAAATATAGCCAAATTCCTTGTTAGAATATTACATAAATAGCTTCTCACCCAGTTTTTAATACATACCTTGTTTCCATATGAAACAAGCACAGTTTCTACTGACAACAGTTTTTATTGGTATTTTGGTCTTTACTTCTCTTGCCACAATCACCTTTTAAGTAGAGCTTACATCATTTTAGAACCCCCCCTTTTTTTGGTTTTCAAGATAAGGTCTCACTCTGGCCCAGGAATATTAACTATATAGTGTCAGGGTAACCTTGAACTCACGGCAATCCTCCTACCACTGCCTCCCAAGTGCTGGGATTAAAGGCGTGCACCACCACACCTGGCTCAAAAAAATTTTTTTTTCTTAAAAAGGGTTCTGCCAGTCATGGTGGCACACATCTAATCCCAGCACTCAGGAGGGAAAGGTGCATGGATCACCATGAGTTTGAAGCCATCCTGAGACTACATAGTGAATTCCAGGTCAGCTTGGACTAGAGTGAAACCCTACCTCGAAAAACCAAAAATTGAAATAAAAAACAATAATTTAGAGAAAGAGAGAATGGGCACTCCAGGGCCTCTAGTCACTGCAAATGAACTATAGATGTATGTGCCACCTTGTGCATCTGGCTTACATGGGTCCTGAGGAGCTGAACCTGGGTACTTTGGCCTTGCAGGCAAGTACTCTAACTGCTAAGCCATCTCGCCAGCCCCTATATCCTTTTTAACATTTATTTCAAAACTCTTCCACATTCCTCCTGCAAACCACTTCCAAAGACCTAAGAACATGATCAGGTTTATCATAGCAATAACCTTACTCTTGGTACCAATTTTCTGTATTAGTTGTGTTTCTCGTCACTGACAATACCTGACAGGAGCAACTTAAGGGAGGAAATGTTTATTTTGAGTTCACGGTTTCAGTGGGGTCCAGTGCATTGTAATGGGGAAAATGCAGTAATGCCTCCATTCATGATAGCAGGAATGAACTAATGCTGTCCATGTCACAGGGAATCAGGAAACAGAGCTAGGCCAGAACCAAGGGGATTATAACTTTCATAGGCCCACTCCTAGGAATCTGTTTCTACCAGCCAGGCCCACCTCCTAAAGTCTCTATAACCTTTAAAGTAACACCACAAACTGGAGGTAAAGTGTTCAAAACATAAGTCTTTGGGAGATATTGGAGATTCCAACATAACAACGTGTATACCAGAAGGAGAGTTTCTAGAAAGGACAGAACATCTGATGATCCCTGAGTAGTGGGCAAGAGAAGTAATTTAGTGAGGGTATTGATTAAGGTTGCTGGGTAAGGGATAAGGGAGTAGGAACTATATTAACTTTATTAAAGTTGGGCAATTAGCATTGCCTGTTTAGTGAATTTAAATCATGGTCCTGTTCCCCATAGTTACATTGTTTTCCCAGCTCTCAGAAACTGGATTAGAAGTTGATACTTTTGAAGTTAAATTTTTGTTTGTTTGTTTGTTTGTTTTTTGTAATCAGAGAGAGAGAGAGAAAGAGAACATTGCCATGCCAGGGTCTCCAGCTACTAGCCAGAAATGAACTTTGGCTAATACAATGACAAAAAAAAAAATAAACTAGGGCTGAGAAAAGAAAGACCAAATAGGGAAGAGGGATGTATAACTATAAGTTGTGTTTTGTTGTAATGCAGAAGAACTAAATATATAAGAGGAGAAAAAGGAACCAGAAAAGAAGAATGTTCTGAAGATAAAGCAAGAGGGCTGATGAATGAATGACTCTAGGATCCAGAGTAATCTTAAACTTGATATGCTCTTTGCTCCCATGGTAGAGCCTCTCTGTCAGTAGAATACTGTGATGGCTTCATACTTTCTGGCCAGAGATCTACAAAATAGTCAAGCTAAACATGTAGAAAAATATGTAAATTTATAATTATGAACATTGTAACCCACATTCCTACTCCTGTCCTCAACACAGGAAAAGGAATAGAAGTGATTAGCTTTCATTCTTCATACACCTCTATGTTTGAATTGTAAAATATATATTCCTTTTAAAATTGACATGGCTTGAATATATGTATAGAAAGCAAAACTATTAAATTCTGTAGCTACACAATTCCAACATTTTCTTTAAAAAATTCAGGAATGCCCTTGTCTTTAGCATCAGATCACTTAGAATATTCTTATGCATGAGATCAAGACTCGCATGTGGCTATATCTTATTATTGTTGACATCACTAACAACATTTTGGCATTTATCACAACTTAATGAAAACAGAAGTGACTTTTAATATGCTAGGATGTAGAAAAATGACATTTAAAAGTAGTATATAGGAATCAAATTTAAGTCAGTCTGTTTTTACAGTATACTTAAGAAAACTACTGAATTGTGAAAATCATCATCAGTAATATCTGCATGTTTTTTTCTGATTTAACCCAGTATTTTCTTATTTTGCATCCTATATCTGCTGTTGTGTTTTTTACTATATATAAAAGATGATTGGGTAGACTTTTTTAACCTCTAGATACATTCCTGGCTGCAGGCTGTGGTGTCTTTAGCAGGTAGTCTTACCTTTTAGTTCTAGCAGGTATCCAAGTACTTTGGTAATGTTGTGCATTGTTTTGAGAACATGGGTCTTCCTGATCAACAGCTCACTATGGGAGTTAACCCAATTCTGGCCTTGAGACTTACCAGCCAGAGCCTATGGTTTTAGAATTAAGCTTTCTGTACCTTTTATAGGGAACTTCTTGTGTAGGTTACTTCTCTTTATTGAGGGTTGTATCTTGTAGAAGCCAATAATTCATTAATCTTAGTTGAAAACTCTTAATGTTAAAATTAAGTAGATTAGGATTGGGAGTGCCTTTACCATGGGTTATGTTCCTTGTCTGTAACATGAAGATAATGATAGCTGTACAACTTCAGGAGGCAGAATAAATAATATATCTCAAGTTCAGTACAGTGCATAATAGTTATTAAATGTTGACTATGATCAGTGGTTGTCAGGTTTTAGGGTGAGGAATGGGATTGACTGCAAAGTACCAGAGAGCTTTCTTGGGTCATGGCCATGTTCTGCCTTAATATAGTGGTGGTTGTAGTACTGTTTATGTTTTTCAGAATTCATCATATAGCATTCTTGAAATAGATGAAATTGGAATATCAGTTTTATCTTTAAGCTCATTTCCAAAACAGTAACTTTTCCTTTTCTCTGTATTTCATTTTCATCAAAAATTAATACAGTGGTGTTGATATAAGGCTCCCAACATTGTAGCCACTAGGTTTCTCTTACTGTCCAGTGTCAATCCTAGTCCCAGTCCCAATTATAGGCCACAATATGAAAGATTTGCCTATTGCTAAAAAAGAAAGAAAAAGTAAAGTTGCTTTATATGTTAGTTACTTTTTATTTTCTAGTAAGGTGATCATGTGCCAGATTTACCAATTTGGGTACTATAATTGGTACAGAGTTTGAGTAAAGGACACCACTAACCACTCTTGAGAAATGTGGTAATGAAGTCAGTAAACAGGCTACCTGCCTTTCAGTAAACTATAAAGGTTAGCTTATTAAAAAAATAGAAGTAAAATAACATTCTGAAATATGTACTTAAAATCACTTCCTTACAACGTAAGTAACAGCATCTGGCTTGTGGATATGTGCGTGTGTGTAATATACACATGTTTTTACACATACATGTAAAATACATGTACACACATATATATTTTAAAGATTTTATTTATTTATTTATTAGACACAGAGAAAGGGGGAGTGAGTGAGGATGGGCACACCAGGGCCTCTAGCCACTGAAAACGAACTCCAGGTGCATGAGCCACCATGTGCATACGTGGGACCTGGAGAATCGAACTAGGGTCCTTAGGCTTCACAGGCATGTGCCTCAACAGCTAAGCCAGAGCCCTATACACAAATATATTTTTTCTTTTTTCTTTTTTTCTTCTTTTTTTGAGGTAGGATCTCACTGTAGCTCAGGCTGACCTGAAATTCACTATGTAGTCTCAGGGTGGCCTCAAACTCCTACGTCTTCCTCCTGAGTACTGGAATTAAAGGCGTGTGCCCCCATGCCCAGTTTACTCATATATTTTTAACAAACTTCCCAGCTCATTTTTATTATTTTATTACCCATGTATCAGAAAAGATAAATCAATTTTCTTATTTATATGGATGTAAAAATCACAAAAGAAAGGGTTAGCAAACAAAATCTAGCATAGGATTATAAGCTATTTCAAAGCACCAAGAAATAAAAATAATAGGAAAGTTGGACTGTCTCAAAATATTTGTGCTTCAAAGGATACCATCAAAAAATGAAAAATCAAAATATAGAAGAGGAGAAAATATTTGTACATCATACATATGGCCATGAAGTTAATATCTACAATGTATGAAGAATTCTTACAGATCAACAATGAAGCCAGAATAGCCAGTTAATAAGGGGAAGAATTTAGAAGGACATTTCTCAAAAGAATATCCGCAAATGGCTTGTAAATGTATAAAAAAGAACCTCAGCATCATTTTCCATTAGAGAAATGCCAATCAAAGTCAGGAAATACCACTTTACACCCAGTAGAATGGCTAAATAAATGGACAGTCACAAATACTGCCAAGTTTATGAGGAAACTGAACCTTCATACTTTGCCAGTGGGACTGTAAAGTGTGGTAGTTTGAATGTGTAATATCCCCTACGGTTTTATGTATTCTGAATGCTTGCTCCCCAGCTCATGGCCATTTGGGAGAGGTGCCCATGCGATAGGAGGTGCATTGCTGAGTGTGGGTTTTGGGGTGTTATAGCTCCAGAGTCCACTCTGTTGCTTCTTCTTGCCAGCTGCTATGGCAAGAAGTGATGCCCACGCTCTGCTCTACTATCTTCCCCTGTCATGAAACTTCCCCTCATGACTATAAGCCAAAACAAACCCTTCCTCCAATAAACTGGTTTTAGTCAAGTGTTTTTTTTTTTTTTTTTCCAGCAGTGAGAAGATAACTACAAAATAAATTTATACAACAACTTGGAAAACAGTTTGCTATTTCCTCAGAACAGTAAACATGGGGTTACCACAAGACTCACCAGTTCTACTGTATGCATATAGTGGGATAGTTGAAAACATGACCTCTCAAAAAGTAGAAACTACCCTGTCTGCCATCTGGTGAACACATAAACAGAATGCTTATGCCCAATAATGGAATATTCATCCATAAGTAGGGAATATAGAGGGTGAGCTACAGCACAGATGAAGTATGAAAGCAAAATGCTGGTTGAAAGTGGTAGGCACAAAAGGTCACGTACCATATATGCCCATGTGTTTGAAATGACCAGAATAGGCAAATCCATACTGGCACATGCCAGGTGAGTTGGTGCTGGGGGCTGAGAGTAGAATGGAAAAATGAGTGCAAAATTCTTTAGGGGATGATGAAGATTATTAGGTAATTAGATAATGGTGTTGATTGTATAACTTCTTTAAAAACACACAGTTTTCTTTATACGAGAGACAGAGAGAGAGAGAGAGAGAGAGAGAGAGAGAGAGAGAAAGAGACTGTGAGTATGGATTTGCCGGGCCTCTACAAATGAACTTCAGATGCATGCACCACCACCTTGTGTATCTGGCTTTTCATGGGTACTGAAGAATCTATCCCAGGCCATCAGACTTTGCAAGCAAGCACCTTTAATTGCTGAGTCAGCTCTTCAACCCACTAACTTCTTTTTTTGATGTTTTATTGACAGTCTCTTTATGTATAGACAATATGCCATGATCATAAACCCCTCCCACCACCCACTCTGTCCACCTAACACTCCCACCACTGAATCCCTTATTCTTACTAAATGTACTACAAAATCACTGGGTTGTACACTTTAAAAAAGATTCATGATATATCAAATAATGTCCCAGTAAAGTTCTTAATATAAAAGGTATACATGTATATTTTTCCTGGAATTCTGAAACCTTACATTTCACAGGAATTTGGGTAGAAATCACTTAGTTATATACCAGTGGTTCACACTAATTTTAGTATAAAAAATTATTTCCAGCTGTATGAACACTCACTGAGATGCTCAGCAGTACAAGTCATAGAGAGCTTTGCATGTTTTTAAAGGATGTGATTCATTCTGTCTGATTACTGAGAACTTGTGTTTATAGTATTTGTATGTTGAATAGTTTAATTGCCATTTTGCGTTTGTTTTAAAGGTATTTCAAACATAAAAGCTCACTAAGGTGATACTATATGAGGCCTAACCACAAAAACATTGAACTCCCAAATGCATGTTGAGAATATGGTTTAAAATTTCATGCCTTTTCCAATTAAAAAAACCACGTTTTAAATATTCATTTCTATTATTTTGAGTGGCAAGTAGATTCTGGCCAGTTCGTAAAATGTCTGTGATGAATGGTTGCATTTTGAAAAGTTATGGAAATACCAATTTTAGAATATCAGTAATTAAATAAAACAGGAAATTCTAATCTTTCACTTTTCTATGGGTTATATCATTTTAGGTATTTGTAAGGTACTAGAAGGCCTTTCTTCACTATAATGTGCAGAATTCCATTTACATTTTCAATGGATTCTTTGATCCAGCTATGCCTGGGAAAAGTGTACGCATTAGTTTTTTTCGATCACCAGATCAAAATATCACAGACAGAATGACTTAAGCAATCAACACTTGTTTTCTCACAGTTCTGGATTCTGTAAGTCAAGCAAGGTGCCACCAGAGTTGGCATGGTAAGGCATCCCTTTTGGTTTGCAGTCCTTCTTACTGTGTCCTCCCATGGCCTCTTTTGAGCACATGGAGAGAGGTCTCCAGTGTCTCTTTCTCTTATAAGGATACCAGACTTAGATGAGGGCTAATCCACAGGACCTCATTTAAGAGAGAGACAAGACTACACTGTAGTTTTGAGAAATGAGGAAGTAACCACTCCGTACACATTGATTCTAGATTCTAGGCCTGCGTATGTGTCACCCAGCAGTGGGCCTTCCACTCTCCAGTGGTCTTCCTAGCGGTCTGTGTAAGAATTTAGATGTAAAAGCTGCATTAAGAAGAAGAATAGGGCTGGAGAGATGGCGTAGTGGTTAAGCGCTTACCTGTGAAGCCTAAGGACCCCGGTTCGAGGCTTGATTCCCCAGGACCCACGTTAGCCAGATGCACAGGGGGGTGCATGCATCTGGAGTTCGTTTGCAGTGGCTGGAAGCCCTGGCATGCCCATTCTCTCTCTCTCTCTCTTAAATAAATAAAAATAAACAAAAATTTTAAAAAAGAATAAATATGTATTTTTCTGGCCTTTAGTATGTATATACTCACACATATGTACACATACACATCTTCACAAATAAAAGGTGATGATCAGGTTACAGCATGTCAGATTTGAGGATTCTAGGACCAGGGATTTGAGAATGCTCATGTTGTCATCTTCTCAGGTAGTTTAACATGTATTATCTCTGAGGCTTCTTCCAGTTACTTCATAAAACTAAATTAGAATGACATTAAAGCTATAATAAATTATGAGAAATGTTTTATTTTACATAATTTGCGTTTTTAAGAAATCAGATTACAATACTGAGAGATTGAAATAATACTTTGTAAAAACTGACCCTAAGATATGTTTTAAGTCATTTGCACAAATCTGAAATGTAGAATTTTTTTCTATGCCATATAATAAGTATAATCCACTATCAGAATTTAAAATTATTTTTATATTACCTGTACTGGCGATTTGCAAATATTTGCATAAAAGAAGATAGTAGACAATGAACCCCATACATGTACCTAGAACCTAGGCCCCACCAACACAACGCTGATCTCTTGGCCCATTCATGGCCCTAGTACATTTTTCTTCTCCCATGTTTTGAAGAAAACACTAAACATCACTTGTTTTTGTCCATTTTAGAGTATATCTCTAAAAGACAAGGGTGATTTAATTTTTTTGTACATATGAATGTTATTGGTTTATTATTAGTTTTTCCTAAACCTTATTAAAGAAACAATTGGATTAAAACTTACATTCATGTTAGTCAGAGTTCTCTAAAGGAACAGAACCACTAGAATGACTATGTATTGTACAGGAGGTTTATTGGATTAGTTTATAGGATATGCAGGCTGGGAGGTACAGCAATAGCTGCCTGCAAGTTGAGCTTTAAGGAATCCAGTAGCTGCTCATTCCACAAAGCTGAATGCCTTAACAGTCACAGTCTGGCACAGAAGGCCTGGAGGATTCCTGAAGAGCCACTGGTCTTCAGTCCACAGTGGAAGGTTGATGTAACTCACTCCAGTGTACATGAAGGATAGTTACAACAGGGTACAACAGGATAGATGCATGTAGGAATGAATAGTGAGGGCAGCCAGGGAGAAAGCACCCATCAGTAGCCAGAGGAAACAGTAACTGTGTTCTCTGGGAGTTTCTTTACATAGTCCACCACTTAAAGCGCCACCCATTCTGAAGAAAAGACTTCTCCCTCAGTTAATCCTTCCTGGAAACAGACTCTCAGATCTGCCCAAGAGGCAAGAGGTGGTTCTCTTGATTCCTACTCTGATCAAGTTGACAACAGAACTTAATCATCACAAGTCTACCCCTTGTCAACATGACACCTAACCTTATTTCCTTATGTTGTGCTTAATTTCCAAATGAAGACAACAAGGTCACAATTCCATCTAACATGATACAACTAGAACACATGTAAACAAAAATATATCTTTCCCCCAAACACATGGCAAAGTCCCTTGAGGAATGCTTGGTGTCAAGCTTGGGAGATAGTTTAGTGGTTAAAGCACTTTCTTGCAAAGACTGCTGGCCTGGGTTCAATTCCCCAGTACCCCTATTGAGCCAGATGTATGAGTTGTGCATGCATCTGGGGTTCATTTGTAGTGGCAAGAGACCCTAGCATGCCCATACTCACTCTCTTTGTTGCTCTCAAATAAAAAAAATGATTTTTTTTCATTAGTCTCTAATGTCCAATTATTTAAATATAAATTTAATAACACTTAACTACTGGTATTATATCAATATTACATTGTAGAAAAGCAAAGCCATTTTATATTTGTGTAATGTGCACAAACAGCAAACTAGGACAGTCTGATTAGTGCTGTGTTCCATGGAGGCTTAGTGAATGTTGTTATCCTTTGGGGGTGTGTTCATCCATTAGGAGGGACATATGTCTCAGTGTCTCGTTTTTTCTGATGCTAGCAGCTATTACTGGTCAATGCTGGAGTCTTATTAGTTGATTAAAGGATTCAAACTGCTGACATGGGAGCTTTAAATTGTCTTTTCTCCTTACGGAGATCTCCAGGAGCTTTGTAGCTGAGTTCACACTTAAGTAAGCCTTGACATTTCTCGAAAATTTGCTAAGTGAAGATAGAACAACAACAGGAGATTTGCTTGTTGCTTTACAAAGAAGATGGAAGAGCAATGTGTGTGTAGAAGAGTAAAGGAAATTGAAATTGAAAAGGAGACTGAGGGTTAGAGAGATGGCTTAGTAGTTAAGGCACTTGCCTGTGAGCTCTAAGGACCCAGGTTCAATTCCCCATTACCCACGTAAGCCAGATGCACATGTGTCTGGAGTTTGTTTGTGGTGGCTAGAGGCCTTGAATACACATCCTCTCTCTCTCTTGCTGCTGCTGCTGCTTCTCCTCCTCCTTTTTCTTCCTCTTCATCTTCTTTCTCTCTCTCTCTCTCTCTCTCTCAAATAAGTAAATAAATAATTTTTTTTTTCTAAAAAGGAGCCTGAACTGTGTGGACCCTATGGATTTGGAACTTCATGTGGAAATGAAAAGTGCTCTAGACTCCAATAAGATGGCTGCATAGGAGCCATACCAAAACCATACCAAAGTGGGGGTGGATAAGCAGAAAAACAACAAAATTCACTCTTTTACTAAAAAGTGAGGGTATATAAGAAATTATCAACCATAGTAGAGAAGTAAGAGAGACCCAGAACTTTTGGAGACCATAGAAACAGCTCCAGCAGTGGTGTAGGCCCACCTGGCTGCCAGGCTGCCTGAGCCACAGAAGTAACCACCTGAGGAGATTTTCCCACTCATACCAGCCTCCTTGCAAACTCAAGAAACCTGAAGGGGAAGAGAGCAGGGACCAGCTGAGTGGCTTGTGAGGAAGAGGACCATGGGGACCAGCCACACAGCTCCAGTACAATTTCAGGCACACTCCACAGCCTCTCCTCCCCCAACCACCAGTGCTGCAACCACCAAAGACCTGGGGAAAAGAACTCAGCTACACAGCACATAGCACAGGCATTCCGAGCAGCCACTAACCCAGCCAGCTGACCTGAGGCCACAGAGCAGTAAAGAGGGACCCAAGAGGACACACTGCATAGCTGAGACCAAAGCCATCACAAAAGGTAACAGGACTTACTTACACCTGCCAAAAAAGCCTGTTGTATAGGCCTGCATTGGAAGTGCTAATCACACTTTCCATGTCAGAACAAGTTATGTGTTAAGTCTGATGGATGGACAGATTTGCCCCTCTTAATATATTTTGGGGTTGTCCTTTGTTGCATCTTGATTTATAGTGCCTTTGTCTTTTCTTCTGTCATTTGTGGGGGTAGGGTCTCACTCAACCCCAGGCTAACCTGGAACCCTTTACATACCCGAAATATCAGCCTCCCAGTATACAGGATTAAGGGTATGGGGCAACACACATCCTTAGGGACTTTGTCCTTGTAGATAATCTGTTTAATGCCCATTCTTACATCAATACTCCATGCTGGTTTGATTGTGAGTGATTCTGTGATTGAATGTGTATATTGTTCAGTTGAACTTCAGATTCTGCTTGTATTGTGCTGCACTCAGCCTACTAGAATACTCACATAGCATGCAAAGCCAACACCTAGGGTCACTTTTTTTTTAATTTTTTTAAATTTTTATTTATTTATTTATTTGAGAGCAACAGACACAGAGAGAAAGACAGATAGAGGGAGAGAGAGAGAATGGGCGCGCCAGGGCTTCCAGCCTCTGCAAACGAACTCCAGACGCGTGCACCCCCTTGTGCATCTGGCTAACGTGGGACCTGGGGAACCGAGCCTCGAACCGGGGTCCTTAAGCTTCACAGGCAAGCGCTTAACTGCTAAGCCATCTCTCCAGCCCCCTAGGGTCACTTTTGCTGTTACTCTGAGAATCATTTAAGAGCACACTTGGCATATTAAGCTCCTACCTGGAAAATATGTAGTGTGAGATTTACACATCGAAGAATACTGCATCAAATTAACCCAAGATAAAAAAAAAATCTTACATTACTATACAAAAAAACACCAAAAATCAAGATGATATAGTTCCACCAAAAATTATAAATCCATGGGAAATGACCACCAGTGAGACTGATTTAGATGAAATGCCTATGACAGATTTCAAAAGAAGATGATTATAACTATCTTCAAAACATCAAAGAAGAAATCAGTGGAATCAAAGAAGACACAGGAAACCAATGTAAGGAAATAAGGAGGTCAGTACAAGACATGAGTAAGGAAATAGAAATATTGAATAAAAACCAATCAGAAATACTAGAAATGAAAAACACAGTAAGTCAAATAAAAAAATCTCTATAGAAAGTTCCAGTAATAGAATGGATGAAGAAGAGAACAGAATTTCTAAAGTGGAAGACTACATGGCAGATACAGTACAGTCCAACAAAGAGAAAGACAAGCTAATAGGAAGGTATGAATGGGAATTTCAAGATATGCAGGACACTATGAAATAAAAATCAAACAAGAATCCAGGGTGTAGTAGAAGGAAAAGAATTTCACTTCAAATGCATAGTAGGTGTTTGCAACAAAATCATAGAAGAAATTTCCCCTTAAATTGAGAAAGAGATGCCATTGCAGATCCAGGAAGCTTTTAGAACACCAAATAGACAAAACCTGGAAAGAACCTGTCCTCGCCATGTTATAATTACACTACCAAACATGCAAACCAAAGAAAATATATTGAAAGCAGTTAGAGAGAAAAAGCAAGTGACTTATAAAGGCAAGCTCTTCAGGATAACAGCAGATTACTCAACACAAACTTTAAAAGCCAGAGTGGCTTGAATGATGTATTCCAAGTTCTGAAAAACAACAACTGTCAACCAAGTATACTCTATCCAGCAAAGCTATCCATCCAAATTGATGGAGAAATAAGGACATTCCACAACAAAAACAGGCTAAAGGAATATATGACCACTAAGCCAGCTCTACAGAAAATACTTGAGGGGATCTTTCACGCATATACATGAGGAAACAGGCAAAAATAAACCATATTCAAATAACAATACAAGAGAGTAAGAAGAAAACAAGAAGCACTACAAAACAAGAAGAGTGGCAAGAATAATTACAAACCTTTCAATAATAAATCTTAATATCCGTGGCCTCAATGCTCCAACCAAGACACAGGCTTGCAGACTTACCTCCATAAAAGACAGACAGTATCTTACAGTGAAAGGATGGGAAATGATATTTCAAGCAAATGGGCCTCGGAAATAAGCAGGTGTTGCTATCCTAATATCTGACAGAATAGACTTCAAATCAACATTAGTGAGGAAAGCTAAAAAAGGTCACTTTATATTGATTAAAGGAAAAAGTCAACAAGAGGGCATTACAATTCTAAACATACCTAATTTCATCAAACACTATTAGACTTAAGGTCACAGATAACACCAAGCACAGTTGTAGTGGGTGATTTAAATACCCCACTGTCATCAATTGACAGGGCATACTGGCAAAAAATAAACAAGAGACTCATCTGGATTAAATGATGTCATGGAAAAATGGACCTAACAGATAATCTACAGAACATTTATCCAAATGCTGCAGAATACACATTTTTCTCAGCAGCACATGAGACATTCTCTAAAATAGACCATATATTAGGGCACAAAGCAAATCTTAACAAATACAGGAAACTTGAACTGATTTATTGTACTCTGATCACAATGCGATTAAACTACAAATCAGCAACAAGAAAAAAATTACAAAGCATACACAAAATCATGGCAACTAAACAGTCATTGAATTGGGTCATTGAAGAAATCAAAAAGGAATCATAGAATCAAATAATAATGAGAACACAACATACCAAAACCTTTGGGATACAGTGAGGGCAGTCTTAAGAGGGAAATTTATAGTTTTAAGTGCCAACATTGAAAAATTAGAAAGGTTGCAAGTAAACAACTTAATGCTTCACCTTAAGGCGTTGGAAAAACAACAAGGCAAACCAAGACTCAGTAGATGGGACAAAATAATAGAGATTAGAACAGAAATTAATGAAATAGAAACCAAACCAAGAAAGAAGAAAATACAAAAAAAAAAAAAATCAATGAAACAGAGAGTATGGGTCAAAACTTCTGTCTGTTTAGCTGCAATTGAATGGGAGATTATAAACTTTGAGATTGGGCCAGTTGACCTACATTGGGACAATAGGAAGAATGCAGAGTCTTTTGAAGGGCCCTGAATGCTGAAGGGATATCCTATTCTTCAAAGTCTGCTTTATGCCCCTCTAGATTAACAAATTGGCACCCCGCCTGATATTATGGAGTATGAGAAATGCAGGAAAGAGAAGGTTATTGAATTTACAACATGGTTTTGTTATTTGGAAATGGCCATGGGCAGTGTGAAGTAGGCTTATTGGACTGCCTGTATAGAGATCCCATGGAGCCATGAGGATGAACCCTGGGTTGCAGTGGAGATCCAATAGAGATGTCAGGACCGTGGGATGGCTGCCAAGAAAGCTGCCAGCCCCGGATGAAGTTTTCTAGGACTCTGAGTAGTATAGCTGGAGGGGTGGAATTGGAACTCTAGAGACTGACTTGTCACTGGTTAGAATTGTTGGACTTGAAAACTTGTAACTGAGTAGAATTATTGGACTTGGAGCTACAGAGTTTGATGTTTGCCCTGCTTAAATCTCATATTGGTTGAATATCTTTTTGCTCTGTCCAGTGACAATTTTTGTAGTGTGAATGTTTATCCTGTGCCATTATGGGTTTTGGGGGGAAAGGGTGGGGTTGGTCTTATGGCTCAGTTAAAAAATCTTAGACTATGGGGATGTATGAACATCATTAGGATTGATAACTGTGGGAACTTTTAAAGATGGACTGAATACATTGTATTTTTTATCATGCTTAGTTATCTGTTTAAGGAGTCTGGGGTGGAAGAATGTGGTGATTTGATTCAGGTGTCCTGCATAAATTTACATGTTCTGAATTCTAGGTCCTCAGCTGGTGGCAATTGGGAGTTGAAGCCTCCATTAGTGGGCTAATGGGTATTTAGCCAGCTTCCTCTTGCCAGTGTTTGGCACACTCTCCTGTTGCTATTGTCCACCTGATCTTTCCCAGGAGGTGATGTCCACCCTCTGTGCATGCTATGATTTTCCCCTGCCATCAGGGAGCTTCCCCTTGAGTCTGTAAGCCAAAATAAACCTTTTTCCCCCACAAGTTGCTCTTGGTTTTTGTTTTTGTTTTTGTTTTTGTTTTTGTTTTGTTTTGTTTTGTTTGTTTTGTTTTGTTTTGTGCCAGCATTGTGAACCTGACTGTAACAGTAATGTTGTTACTGAAGGGGTATGTGAGTGTCCATGATGTAATGCCCACATTCTTTGTGTCTTAAACAACTAATTGTATATAAGCCATGGAGTAGTACCAACGGTGAGAGTACAAGGCTAGGATACATTACACAGGGCAGGAGCAGGCATGAATAAATAGGTGGCTCCAGGACCCTGAGTTCTATCCTGTGTTTCCTTGTATGAGTTTAGGCGGAGGGAGGGGCCAGGCCCCAGGTGTGGAAACGGGGTAGAGTCTTACTCTGGTTGATAGACGGGCTGTTAAACAACTTTTGACAATCTACACATATATAAGCCTGTGCGTCTTGAAATTTTTAAATGTATGTACATCCCATTGTGCCAACACATGAGATGGTGAAAAGGGGTTTGTCCTGTGTAGTCCCTTCAAGGAGAGATTGGTCTTCACTGCCCTTGTGGCCCAATACCAGTCCGAGATTCCTTTTTCATATCTTCTACCAGAATGTCACTGTACACAAATTATCCCAGAAGAGGGTCTGGCTGTTGCACTTCTGGGAAGAAGCAGCTACAAGGAAGTACCCTGTACCCTGGGCCACCAGGTTGCCCTTGTGTTTGCCTGCTGCAGCATGACTTGAGCAGTTGTGAACACAACGAATGTGAAGGAAATGAGGGGACACAGCACACTCTTCCTCTGGGTGTGCTGTCTGTGTCTGCTGTGTCCAGCTTGTTAGATGACTAGACTAACGCATATGAGCAACATAATTACAGGTATCTGAATCAAATCTGGTCTGAAATCCATCCTATCTACCCTAATACTTTACTTTTTTGAAAAATTAACGTTATAGAGGTAAAACTTGCATAAAATAAAATGCACTCTTTTTGCTGACCCATTTTGGTGAATTTTTGCCCAATATGTATACCCATGTGTAGCAGACAGCTTCAGGTTCACTGAGATGAACTTCCAGACAGTTATGGAGGAAGGGATATTTATTGAAGCTTACAGATCTGGGGGAAGTTCCATAATGGCAGAAGAAGCTGGCCTGCCTTCACAGGACCAAGCACAGAGAGAGAGAAGCACAAGCCAAAAAGCCAAAAGCCATACAGCACAGCACACTTCAGGAACTCCAGCTAGGCACACTTTGCATATCTTTAGATTGAAATCTGAAACCTACCACCACACCTAAAGATCCACCCAGTGATACTGCCTCCAGCCAGGTGTCTGCAGATGCAAACTACAAACAAATAAAAAATTGAATATATTGGGAGCCATCTAATCAAACCACCACACCATGTAACACATCCCAATCAAGATAAAGAACATTTCAGCACCTCCAAAAGTTCATTCCCATTACAAGTTTTTCAACCTTGTCATATGATGTTGCTAATGTGATTTCTGCCACTAGAGAGGGGTTTATATAACTGGTGTTTTTTTTGTTTTTAAGATTTCATTATTACTTACTTGAGGGAGATAGAGAAAGAGGCAGATGGGGCTTGGAGAGAATGGGCATGCCAGGGCCACCTGCTACTACAAGTGAATTCCATATGCAGCACCACTTTGTACATTTGGCCTATATGGGTCCTAAGGAATCAAACCAGAGTCCTTTGGCTTTGCAGACAAGCACCTTAACTGCTAAGCCATCTCTTCAGCCCTAACTGGTGTTTTTTTTTTTTGTTTGTTTTGTTTTTTTAAATATTTTTTTTATTTATTTGAGAGCGACAGACACAGAGAGAAAGATTGAGGGAGAGAGAGAGAATGGGCGCACCAGGGCTTCCAGCCTCTGCAAACGAACTCCAGACACGTGCGCCCCCTTGTGCATCTGGCTAACGTGGGACCTGGGGAACCAAGCCTCGAACCGGGGTCCTTAGGCTTCACAGGCAAGCGTTTAACCGCTAAGCCATCTCTCCAGCCCCTAACTGGTGTTTTTGACAAGAAATTCTTTTTAAAAAAAATTCAGTGTGTTTGTGTGAGTGTACACGTGTGCTTGCCATGGTGAAAATGTGGTGGTTAGAGGAAAACACCAAGGTGTCTTAAGATCTGCCTTCTTTTAGACTGGGTCTCTTACCACTGCAAACTGGAGGTTTATTGTAAAAGCCCCAGTTCAGAAGCCCCAACAACCTAGGCTCAGCCCTCCATCCCAATCCATCAATTAGAGACAATTGGTGAAATGCAGAGGAAATTTAATCTGGATTGAGAAGAGGAACCGATAAATTACAATATTCATATGCAGGAAATATCTTTGTATGACTGTTTTCCCCCCACCCTTACTAACTACTAAGAGGAGTCCTGGGCTGGAGAGATGGCTTACCAGTTAAGTTGCTTGCCTGTGAAGCATAAGGACCCAGATTCAACTCTCCAGAACCCACATAAGCCAGATGTACATGGTGGCACATGCTTCTGGAGTTTGTTTGCAGTAGCTAGAGGTTCTGGTATGTTCATTTTTTCCTCTCATAAGTAAGTAAATAAATAAATCATTTTAAAAGAGAGGAGTCCTAATTTAGTACTCTTCTATAGTTTTGAGTGCAAGCAGATGAAGAATAAACTAGAAAATATACAGCTGGAGGAACTCAGCTCTAGAGTGGTGATAGAGTGAGTTCTGGTTCTAGGCTTCTTGGAATGAAGCCCTAGCACTGCTATATTTATTCATAAACCTTAGTTAAACTACTTCCCTTAAGATTTGGTTTACTCATTTGTGTAAAGACATGGCATCAAAAGAATGCTTAAATTTATGATCTTTACATCCCACTTTCTTGCTTCTTTTGTCATTCTGTTCTGTTGTGTTTTTTTTTAATGTAAGAACTAAAGTTCTTAAGGCATAGCTGATAAATGTGCTAAGTCTTTGCCAGACTGCCTAATTATACACACTTCTTGCCCCCTGTCTACTTATGTAAAGTTCATGTCTGTATCCCAAGGAAGAATGTGAAGTCACTGGAAGGTAGTGTGTGTGTGCAAATTTATATGTCTGAGGTGTTCTTGGACCTGGGAGAGGGTTAAACCTGCTTCAGTAACCTGGAGTGTAAAGGGACACTGGGCATTTCTATTACATTCTCAAGGATCCAAGCACTGTTGGACTTGTGAATAGCAGTGACTGGGACAGTTTATACTGGTCTTTGACAAACCATATTAGTTGTTTTATTGAATGTGTTTTTGTTTCTGATATCTTTTTTAAAAAATAAGTTGGGGCTGGAGAGATGGCTTAGTGGTTAAGATGTGTGCCTGCAAAGCCTAAAGATGCAGGTTCATTTCCCTAGGACCCACATAAGCCAGATACACAAGATGGTGAATACATTTGGAGTTTGTTTGCAGTGGCTAGAGGCCCTGACATGCCCATTCTCTCTCTCCCTGTCTGTCTCTCTCACTTGCTCTCTTAAATAAATAAAATGAAAAAAATATTAAAAAATAATAAGTTGTGTGTGGTAAAGAAATGGATAGAGGGCTGAAGAGATGGCTTAGTGGTAAAGGTGCTTGCCTGCTAAGCCTAAGGACCAATGTTCTATTCTCCAGATCCCACATTAGCCAGACGCACAAAGGTGAGTCAAGTGCAAGGTTGCACATGCCCACTAGGTAGCATAAGTGTCTGGAGTTCAATTTCAGTGGCTGAGGCCCTGGCACCCCAATTCTCTCTCTGCCAATTCTCTATCCTCCTCCTCTCTCTCTCTCTCTCTCTCTCTCTCTCTCTCTCCTGTTCCCTAAAATGAAAAGAAAAGAAAGAAATTGGTAGAATAATTCCAATAGTTTCAGTTCTACATATGTAGGATTTAATATTGCTGGGAAAAAGAATTGTGCTTTATGTGAGTAACATAACAGTTCTTAACAAATAAATATAACTAGGTTGACCCATATAATTAATATGGCTACACTTCTGTTTCATTTGTTCTATAATATCATTCTTAATTGAGAGAAACATAGTAGTTCTTTTTATTTTTAAAGGCATAGTTGTAGTTAGACTAACAATGGGGTTTTGTTAGTATTATTTTATTCTTTAATAGTCATAATAATACACTTTACCCAGTTACAAAAATTACTGTCTATTCAGTGTTTTGTGCTAGGTACTGTATGCAGGGCCTAATTGGCATGATCCAGTTTTAACTATCGGAGCATCCCCCACATATTCATCTGTCAGCTATTTGAGCATCTGCTTTGTTGTAGAACTGTACAAAAAGTGGTATGCCCAGTAAAGAGACTGTTCTCCCACTGCCAAGTGCGGTGGAGGTTGCTGAGCAGGAAACAACAGTCATGCAGGTGTGACCGTAGTGCACATTAGTAGCTATGATCTTGCTGCTTTCTCTTCTTGAAGACAGGAATGAACTCTGCCTTTGCTTTCTGAGCACCTCACACCAGCTTCCTTGCCCCATCCCACTCCAGGGATAATTTGTTCTCTGCTCAGCTCTTGACCCTCATGCTAGACCAGCTAATGGGGAGAGAAATAAAAAAAATTTCAGAAGTCATGAGCAATTTGTACAAGAAATAACTGGCAATAAAGCATATGGCAGAGCATTTGCCTCACATGTTTAAGACTTGGAATAGTCCCTACCACATGAATAGAAGGGTAGAGGCAGTAGATGGAAATAATTTATAATAAAATAAAAACATTTTAGAAATGAATAGCTGAAGGGACTCTAGTTGCATGAATTTGAGGGAATAAATATCCTTTGTACTTTTAATCAGAGCCTTTTAAAACCATACTTTTATTAGGCGATATTCAGTAAATTACTGAAAGCTTCATGTGCTCACCTCTGAACAATGAGGTGTAGAAAATCCAGGTCTTCACAGTGGGATTTAATTCTGACCCTGCTGAAATCTCTTAGAGCTGCTGGTGAGAACAGGTTGAAAGACAATGAAAAATACATTTTAAGTATTAGCATTTGTGTCCATATCATTAATCGGTGGCTGATGAGCTGTGCTCTAGAAGAATGCTACCATAAAGTGGTCCTTCTGTTCTGGCAGTAGTGCTGAGCTCCTCATTGATGAATATTTAATAAAAATGATTTGGGGCATTAGATATATATTTGGCCTTTAAGTCTCACTCTATTGTGACTTCCAAAATATTTTGTCTTCCTTACTGCTGGGTGGTTTCGAGTTTCTTAGCAATTTTTTGAAGATTATTGCAAGAAACTTGTTTCTGAATGTTAAAAGTTCTGTTATAGTTTCTTTTAAAGAAGGAGCTGAAATTTCTTTGTAAATTTTATGTTGGAAATTAGTTTGTTATTATGTTTAATTTTAGGAACTGGTGCTCTTGCAGAACATTCTGAAAATGTGCATATTTCAGGAGTGTCAACTGGTAAGTCATTTTTTGTAATGTTTAAATTTCATGCATGACTTATATGGTAAATATTGAAAACCACCTGGTATCTTATGAAGTGATATTTGGCTATAAAAATTATTACTGCTTTTTGCAGCATGTAATAAGGAATGAAGTAACTGGAACATGGAGAAATTCTCATAAGATAAAAATGATACTTGCATGCCCATGGATTGATTATACTTTTCCAAACAGACTATATAATTATTTTTTTCATAAGAATATTAAACCAAGGGAAAAGTTAGCTCAAGTTCAATTAGTATTTTCTTTTCATACAAAGTTATGTGAAATGAAATTTATTAAAATGCAATTTTGAATGCTATCCCAAGGAGTTAGAGCCTTAGAAGTTAAGCATTGTGTTTGTTTTTTTTTACATTAGAGTAGTACTCTACATAAACTGCTGTGCTTGAGTGCACAGTGTGTTTGCTACTAAAAGCAACCCAGTAGCATTCTTGTGTCTTTGAGAGACAATTGAGATAATGCATTTTTCCATTCACCAAGTTTTTGTAACTTACTTAAAGTCCCATTACTGTTAACAATTGTCATTATTGGAAGCTTCCACAGCTTTGTTACCATTTTTGCTTTATCAACTGTAGTTATTAGGAACTCCAAAATTATTGTTTCATGTGCTGAAGTAAGGTTTCTTATTATTAATAAGTATTGTTAATCATTTACTATTACCCTATATTCTTAGTAAGTTTTATGTAGATGAAAAGTGCGCTTGATGTGTTTATCAGTCCATTGATGTGATTATAAATTTTGTAATATGTTTGGCTATTTTCCTCACTTAAAGCGAGACTAAAAGTATACTGTTTTGTTTTGTGTCTGACTTTGTATTTAAAAAGTTATCACTA
This sequence comes from Jaculus jaculus, assembly GCF_020740685.1. Classification (NCBI taxonomy): domain Eukaryota; kingdom Metazoa; phylum Chordata; class Mammalia; order Rodentia; family Dipodidae; genus Jaculus; species Jaculus jaculus. The sequence continues at coordinate 175,501,149 of NC_059103.1, read as the reverse complement.
ATCTAAGGGTTAGTTCATACATTTGTCAAAGAAAAATTGTGGTAGTGTTAATTCTTTCACATTTTTCCTTTGCATACAAGTGGTTTATAATGGTATACCTCGAGTAAAAACAAAGTTTTCAAGATCACCTTGTCTCCATTTTCTTCCTAATCTGAATAACTAATGATAATTGTGATTACTTTCCAGAGTTAGAATAGGAATATTGTACAAAAATTTTAATTCTTACTACCAAAGGTTTGTTGTCTGATTTACAAGTTTTCAAAATTTTTGCTCTCAGAACACCTTTCAAGTAAAATATATATATATATATATTAGATGCCTGTGCTAGTTCTTTTAGCCTGCTATAACTGAATACCACTGGCTGGTTTAAGAAACAGATAGCAATTTCCTTGCTGTTCTGGAAGCTAGAAGTCTAAAACCAATGTACTGGCAGAGTTGGATCCTGGCAAGGCCTCTCTTCCTCAGTAGCATATGTGCTACGGCCTCACTGGCCTGTGAGAGTACAGAGAAGCAGATTAGGGCTCTTCCTCTTCTGTGGACACCTTAACCATCATGACCTGTTAGCTGAGAGTTCTTGTGCTCTGTTCAGAGGGAAGTTGTGATTAGGCAAGCTATAACTCTTAGGGTCGGGTCAGTAACTCTCAGCCTCGAGTATCAGTTTAGAACTCTGAACTTGGGGTGTCAGGACCCTCAGTTCTTAGTACAACTGCGTGGTGTAGTCAGAGGTAATAATCTTTAGTGGCTTTCTGGAACGTTTTCAACTCTTCCACAGTTTCTGATGCTGGTTGCGCCCAGAACTCTCCAGCCATGGGCTGTGCCTGGGCTTGGCAGTCATGGGGATGGCTCTTCTTCATGCTTACCTGCTCATCCTGCCCTACCCATTGCCAAGAGCCCAGCTAGACCATGGAAGCTTGGATGGGCTATATTGGAGCCTAGGATACAGCACCAGAGAGTGCAGTGCAGTCGAGGGAAGTTTCCTGGGGACAGTAGGAAGCTGCTACTTAAATAATCAGTTAGTGAATCTCATGCACTGCCTGTCACGGGTGGTGGCGGTGCTCCTCTTGGACCAGATTGAGGACAGCTGTGAGAAGATCAAAGGTCATATGAGGGGTCATTTGGATTAGCTGTGAACAGAGTCATCTAAGGTTCCTCTGAAGCTGTTACGGTTGAAGCAAGGTCTCCCTAAGCAGAGTGACAACCAAGTCAGGTGCAGCATTTCCTGCTCCTGGAATGAAGACCTCTTGACTCTCGGTGGTTGGTGTAAACTCTCCTCCTGGTAGTGGCTGTTATCCAAGTTCCTTGAACCGCAGGGAGATTTGCACAACAGCTGTGGCTTTCTTCATGCCAGATGTAAGGAGCTATGGAGGGGCAGCTGCTGTAGCCCCAGCAAGAGTGTCTGGGCTGCCGTTGCACTTGCAGTGGTGTCACTCGCAGCCCCCCTGGACTCAGAGCCATGGAGACAGCAAAGCTGGTTCCCCTGGGGCCTTCGCCTTGCCAAGGACAGTTACCTAGTATCACTCCTGGGCACCACTGCTGTTGGGTGCAGGGAAAGGTCTGATAGTCAAACTGCTGCCCTCTGACAACCTCTTTGGTGTAAAGAACAAATCATTAAGTTCTTACCATAAAAGTTTGACATGGAATTGACATTCTTTTTCAGGGAACCTTTTCTCAAACAAAGCTGAGTTGCTAGCCAGCCATTAATGGGAGTTGCGTCTTCCTGATCCAAGTCACTATTAGAAACCACCAGTTTTTAAGGCTTTGTCTCCAAATACAATCACATTGAGAATAGGTCTTCAACATGAATTTTAAGAAGAGACTGAATGCAATACATAAGGGTTTTGAAGAATTTTGTTTGTTTGTTTTTAGCAGTGATGTGGTTCAAATATTTGAGCACACTAGGCAAGGGTTCTGTCATTGAGCTGGGTATCCCCAGCCCTATGATTGTTGTCAGTTTTATTGTTTGTGGAACATTGAGACATGGTCTCATGTAGCTCAGGCTTGCTTTATACTTGCTATGTAGGTGAGGCTGGCCTTGAACTCCCAACCCTCCTGCTTTTAACTCCTGAGTGTTGGGATTCCAAGTATATGCCACCTCATTCAGCCTGACTATTTTTTTGAGATAAGGTCTCACTGTGTAGCTCAGGATAGTCTAGACCTCTCAGTCCTCCTGCCTTAGCCAACCAAGTGCTCCAATTATAGGTATACTCAGCTATTAATGTTAATATCTACTGTATTGGAAATTATAGCTCAGAAATTATCTTTAGGCTTATAAATATAATTTAAATAGCAGTAATGAGCCTATTGCAGACTTATAGCCACAATATACCTTTATAAAAATAGAGCCGGGCGTGGTGGCGTACGCCTTTAATCCCAGCACTCGGGAGGCAGAGGTAGGAGGATCGCCGTGAGTTCAAGGCCACTCTGACACTACATAGTGAATTCAGGTCAGCCTGGACCAGAGTGAGACCCTACCTCGAAAAACCAAAAAATATATATGTATTTTTTCAATATCTAAAATGTTATTGTTTTATAATATTGTGATTGACTTCAAATAAAATGGTTGGGGGCTGGAGAGATGGCCTAGTGGTTAAGGCACTTGTCTGCAAAGCCTAAGGACTCATTCAACTCTACAGATCCCACATAAGCCAGATGCACAAGGTGACACAATTGCACAAGGTGGCAAACACATCTGGAGTTCAGTTGCACTGGCTGGAGGCTCTAGCATGCCAATTCTCTTTCTCTCTCTCTCTTCTTTCTTTCTGTCTAATAAAAAGGCCAATCTGTTGGACATGCCTCAAAATAAATAAGTAAATACCTATTTCTCAACATTCAGTCTTTGGTGAATGATGTTTTGCTTGACAGGTGAAGATGATATAGATGTGTAATCAGAACAGGAGTGTCTTAATCTTTTCCAGATAATTGTGACTCTTTTGGTAGATACTATACCAACATTCACAAAGTGGTAGTTTATTAAGGGTTAGTTGCAGTATGGAAGCTAAATTCATCTCTATGAACTTTTATGCTCAGTTACATTACACTGTACTTGGTCCAGCTCTCTGAATGGATTTTCTTACCATGTATGATTTTATAATAAGTGTTAATAATTTGCAAAGCATTATGGGTTGAGTCTATAGATTAGTATGGAGTATGGGAAGTTACAGAAACTTGAAAACCCAGTATCTCCTCCAATTGTAAACTTCTCAGGAACTCATCAGAATTAGGTTATACTTATTTTTAGCTGTGTGAGATTAGCTTCTACCAAGATCTTGAACACTGATACTGCTTTTAAATAAATTTCTGTCTAAAAGATGTCAGTAGAAATTCAACTCTTTAACATATATAAATATCTTTTGTTTATTTTAATCTTTTCCCCCTTAAGAGTTACAGACATATTTATAAGCACATATTAATTTTCATGGCTTCCATATCAGAACATCATAATCTAAACAACATTAATTGATTTTATCATAGCCTTGAGGCTTGAAGTCCAAAATACGACGTTATCAGAATAAATTTCTTTGCTTCTACATTTTCTCTCTGTTTTTTACTTGGTCATCTTCTTACTGTATCTTCTGTAATTCAGTCTGTGTGCATCTGTTCTTCGAATTCTTCTGAAAAGAACACCATCATGTTGAAAAGGGACATACCCATGTGACTCAATTCTATCTTTATTACTTCATCAAAGACCCTTTTTGCATCTACATTTCCACTGTGAAATACTGGTGTGAGGACTTTAATATAAGGCAATACATCCCATATTAAATTCTGTTTTAATTAAGTAGGTTTATGCATCAATAATATTCTACTTTAGAGGTCAGTGAAACCTTATTAATATTTTTTCTTTCCTGAGGTTAGTCATATAAAATCATTCTTCTATGAAGAATAGCATATAAAACTGACCTGTATTACACCATGAAACAATAAATAAATGTCTCAAAAGGTACTTTTGGGTATACCAATTCATTGCATGCTTTCTTTGACCATTAAGAATGTAATGCTATCCCTTAAATGAAATATTTGGAACTAGTTAGGTTTCAGATTTTGAAAATTTTTGAATAATTACTTAAAATGTATTGATTGGGCATCTTAAATACAAAAATCTGAAATCTGTCATATCAACACTTTCAGATGTCTTCTATCTACATAAGATTTCTTTTTCTTTTTTTTCCCTGAGGTAGGGTTGCACTCTAGCCTAGGCTGACCTGGAGTTCACTCTGTATTCTCAAGTTGGCCTCAAACTCATGGCAATTCTCCTACCTTTGCCTCCCAAGTACTGGGATTAAAGTTGTGTGCCACCACCCCCAGCTTCCTCTACATAAGATTTCTAAAACCCTTCCATCATCAGTAGAATTAGGATCCCTTCATTGCTGATCAAAATGGAGAACTGCGCCAGGCATGGTAGTGCACACCTTTTATCCCAACACTCAGGAGGAAGAGGTGGGAGGGTCACCATTAGCTTGAGGCCACCCTGAGACTACATAGTGAATTCCTGGTCAACCTGGGCTAGAGTGGGACCCTATCTCAGGGGGAAAAAAAAATGGAGAACTAGCCTTGGAAAAATCTCTAATGGAAAACAGCAATCAATATGTGGCTTTATTGCCTGAGCAATTGAGGTTATATTCAGAAAGTCTTTGCCAAGACCAATATGTTGAAGGGTTTCCCCTACTTTTCTTCTAGCAGTTTCAGAGTTTCAGGTCTGATGTTAAGGTCTTTAATCCATCTGGACTTAATTCTTCTGTATGGAGAGAGAAGAATTTCCTAGTGTCTTCTGCAATTTCTTGCATGAGTATTTTAAAGTTTTCATTGTAGAGATTCAGCATTTCCTTGGTTAATTTTATTCCAGGGTACTTTTTTTCTTTGTTTTGTTTTGCTGCACTTGTGTGGGAGTGATTCTGTGATTTCATCCTCTGTGTATTATTAGCATATAGGAAGGCTACTGATTTCTGTGCATTTATTTTGTATCCTGCTACATGACTATAAGTGTTTATCAGCTCTAACAGTTTTCTGGTAAAGTCTTTAGGATCCTTTATGTATAGAATCATGTCATCTGCAAATAATGATAACTTGGTCTCTTCCTTTCCAATTTGTATCCCTCTTACGTGTCTTTCTTGCCTTATTGCTATGACTAAGACTTCCAGTACTATATTAAGTAAAAGTGGGGACAGTGGACACTCTTTTCTTGTTCCTGATTTTAGTGGAAAAGCTTCAATTTTTTCTCCATTTAGTATTATGCTGGCTGTAGGTTTTTCATAATAGCCTTTATTATATAGAGATGTGTTCCTTCTATTCCCAGTAGTTGTAGGACTTTTACCATGAAGGGATATTGGGTTTTTGTCAATGCTTTTTCTGCATCTAATGAGAAGAGCATGTGATTTTTGTCCTTTAATCCATTTATATAATGTATTACATACATCAATTTGCGTATATTGAACCATCCCTGCATCTGTAGGATAAAGCCCACTTGGTTGGGGTGAATGATCTTTCTGATATCATCTTGTATTCTGTTTGCCAATATTTTATTGAGAATTTTTGAATCTGTGTTCATGAGGAAGATTAGCCTATAATTTTCTTTTTCTTTTTTTTGTTCTATCTTTGTCTGGTTTTGCTATTAGGGTGATGCTAGCTTTGTAGAAGGAGTTTGGTAGGATTCCTTCCATTTCTATTTTATGGAAAAGTTTAAGAAGCATTGGTGTTAGTTCTTCCATGAAGGTCTAGTAAAATTCACCAGTGAATCTATCTTGGCCTGGACTTTGTTTAGTTGGGAGATTTTATTTTTAATACTGCTTGGATCTTCATACTTGTTATAGGTCTATTTAAAGGCTAATCTTATCTTGGTTTGATTCAAGTGAGGTCATATAAATCAAGGAAATCATCCATTACTTTCAGATTTTCAAACTTAGTGGAGTGTATGTTCTTATAATATGTCCCTGTGACTATTTTGTATTTCTCTGGTTATCTGTTGTGATGGTGCCTTTTTCATCTCTAATTTTATTAATTTTTGTCTCTTCTCTTTTTCTTGTGGTCAGATTTGATAAGGGTTTATCAATCTTTTTTAATCCTTTCAAAGAGCCAACTCTTTGTTTCATTGATTCTTTGGATTGCTTTTTTGGTTTCTATCTCATTAATTTCTGCTCTAATCTTTTTTATTTCTTCCCATCTACTGATTTTTGGTTTGCCTTGTTCTTTTTGCCAAGGCCTTAAGGTAAAGCATTAAGTTGTTTACTTATGACCTAATTTCTTAATATAGGCACTTTAAAGCTATAAATTTCCCTTTTAGGACTGCTTTCATTGTGTCCCAAAGGTTTTGATATGTTGTGTTCTCATTTTCATTCGACTCTATGCATATTTTGATTTCCTTCTTGATTTCTTCATTGACCCATTCATCAGTTAGTAGTGTATTGTTTAGTTTCCATGATTTTGTGTATGGACTATAGCTTTTCTTCCTATTGATTTGTAGTTTGATCCCATTGTGATCAGATAGAGTGCAAGGAATTATTTCAGTTATCCTGTAGTTGTTAACATTTGCTTTGTGTCCTAATATATGGTCTATTTTAGAGAATGTTCCATGTTCTGCTGCAAAGAATGTATATTCTGCAGCATTTGGATGAAATGTCCTTTATATATCTGTTAGGTTCATTTGTTCTGTGACCTTATTTCATCCAGGTGCATCTGTTTATTTTCTGCTGGGATGACGTGTCAATTGATGAGAGTGGAATATTAAAGTCATCCACTACAACTGTGTTTGGTGTAATCTGTGACCTTAGTTTTAATAGCATTTGTTTGATGAAATTGGGAGCCCCCATGCTAGGTGCATGTATGTTTAGGATTGTAATGTCCTCCAGTTGGAGTGTTCCTTTCATCAATATAAAGTGGCCTTCCTTATCTTTCCTAACTAATGTTGGTCTGAAGTCTACCCTGTCAGATATTAGGATAGCCACCCCTGATTGTCCACTTGCTTGAAACACCATTTTCCAACCTTTCACCCTAAGATATGTCCATCTTTTGTAGAATGTTGAGTTTCTTGGAGGCAACAAAATTGAAGGATCCTGCTTTTTAACCCATTCTGCAAACCTATGTCTTTTGCTTGGGGCATTGAGGCTGTTGATAATAAGAGTTACTATTGAAAGGTGTATATTTATTTTTGGCATTTTTCTTGTTTTGTAGTTCTTCTGGTTTTACCTTTGCTTTCTTGAATTAACTAGTATTTGAGTATGGTTTGTTTTTTTCCAGGTTCCTTATATGTATGCTTTTCTTTCTCTTCTGCATGGAGGATCCTTTCAATTATTTTCTGTAGAGCAGATTTTGTCTTCAAATAGTCCTTCAGCCTGGTTTTGTTGTTGAATGTCCTTATGTCCCTATCTATTTGAATGGATAGCTTTGCAGGATAAAGTAATTTTGGTTGACAGTTGTTATCTTTCAGAACTTGGAATACATCAATCATTCTAAGCCCTTCTGACTTTTGAAGTTTGTGTTGAGTAATCTGCTGTTATCTTGATGATCTTGCCTTTGTATGTGACTTGATTTTTCTCTGTAACTGCTTGTAATAGATTTTCTTTGGTTTGTATGTTTGGTAGTTTAATTATAATATGACAAAGAGGGATTCTTTCCAGGTTTTGTCTGTTTGATGTTCTAAATGATTCCTGTATCTGCACTGGCATCTCTTTCCTAATTTGAGGAAAGTTTTCTTCTATGATTTTGTTGAGAACACCTTCTATGCCTTTGGAGTGAAATTCTTTTCTTTCTCCTATACCCTGAATTCTTATGTTTGAGCTTTTCCTAGTGCCCAAGTATCTTGAAATTCCCATTCATACCTTCCTATTGTCTTTCTCTTTGTTGGACTGTATTAGATCTGCCACCTGGTCTTCTATATTACAGATTCTATTTTTTCCTTCATCCATTCAACTGGTGGGATTTTCTACAAAGTTTTTTATTTCATTGACTGTGTTCTTCATTGCTAGTATATCTGACAGGTTTTTCTTTACTATTTCTATTTCCTTATTTACATCTTATATTGACCTCCTTATTTCATTAAATTGGTTTCCTATGTCTTCTTTGACTCTTTTGATTTCCTCTTTGATTTCTTTGAACATATTTATAATAATTCTCTTGTAATTTTTCTCAGGCATTTTCTCTAAATTAGTCTCACTGGAGGTCATTTCTGATGCATTAATACTTTTTGGTAGATTTATATTGTCTTGATTTTTTGTGTTTCTTCTATTATAATGTAGAGATTTTTATATCTTGGATTAATTTAATGCTTGGATTTTGTAATTAACTGCATTACTATTAGATGAATCAATCAATCTGATGTTACATATCTTCAGGGTAGGAGCTTAAGGTGCTAGGTGTGGCTCTTAAGACTCTCAGAGTAACCCCAAAAGCGAATCTAGGTGTTGGGTTTGCCAGCTATCAGTATTCAAGTAGGCTGAGTCAAACAAAATACAGGCAGATTCTAAAATTTAACTAAACAATGTACTCATTCAATGAAATCCAGCACAGAGTATTTATGCAAGAATAGGTATTATGACAGCCTCTAACAAAGTCATAGTCCCTACGGATCTGTCAACTGGGAGGCTAAGATTTCTGGTCTGTACAGGGTTCTAAGTCAGCTTGTGACTGAATGAGACCCTTCCCCAACGAATGACAGAAGAGGAGACAAAGGCACTATGAATCAGGAAACAACAAATGACAAGCCCAGAATATATTTAATTATTGAAATATGTTTAATATTTAAGAATTGCAAATCTGACCATACATCAGATTTAACATATAATTTAACTTGACATAGAAGGTGCAATTTGCACTTTTGATGCAAGCCTATACCAGGCTTACTTGGCAGGTACTGACCTGGTGTAATCTCAGTTGCCTTTTGGGATGGCTTTGTCTCAATTATGATGCATGCCCACTTGGGTCCCTCTTTGTTGCACTGTGGGCTCAAGTAGGCTGGCTGGGTTGGTGGGTCACTGCTCTGTGCCGGGCACTGTGTAAGTGAGCTCCCTTCCCCAGGTCTCTGGTGCTTGCTAGCGCTTGTGCTGATGGTGGGGGAGGTGAGACTGTGGATGGTGGCTAAAGTTCTTTCACTGGTCCTGGCAATCCTTTTCCCCTCAAGCCACTAAGTTGGTCCCTGCTTTCCTCCCTTCATGTTTCTTGAGTTTTCAAGGAGACTGGTGTGAGTGGAAAATCCCCTCACCTGGCTTTTCCTGTGGCTCAGGCCAAGCCTGGTGTCTGGCCACATGGGCTGGAGCCTCTTCTGCCTGCTTCTGTGGTCTCTAGATTCTGTGATCTCTCCTCCTTCTCTGCTGTGGTTGATAATTTATTATACACCTTCCCTTTTGAGTAGGAGAGTGTATTTTGCTGGTTTTCTTTGGCCTTTTCTCCCCTAAGCTGTTTTGGTGTGGCTCCTATGCCACCATCTTAACCAGAAATCTATCTTATTTTCTCTCTCTCTTTTTTTTTTTTTTCCTCCTGGTCTTTCGAGGTAGGCTGACCTGGAATTCACTGTGTAATCTCAGGATGAATCCTCCTACCTATGTCTCCAAGTGCTGGGATTAAAGGCATGCACCACCATGCCCAGCTTAGTTTTTCTTTTTAATCTGGAACTTTTTATCAGATGGAATTTTGTCCTCATTCTTACATAAAATAGAGAAATGCGAATAGGCAAATGGTGTTTTTGTAAATCTAATAGTACATGAAAATCATTTTGATATTATATCTTGGAAACTGTTAATTGTATGTGTAAATAGGAAGGATATTTTAATGTTGTTGTAAAAAAATAAGTCTATATGTCTCCTGTTCTTTTCAATTTTTGACTTTTTGAAAGTATCTAAAGTATAGCTTGTTTGCTGCATGGAATGGAACATATAATAGGTCAGGTTGATTAAAACAAGACCTGTGCACATGCCAAACAAATATATTTAATTGTTAAGGTATATTTGCTTTAAACTAAATCTTTAGTCTGTAATTTGTAATATTGACTTGAATCAATCATTCAGTGCTCTCCCTTTTTGTGGTTATTTCTAAGTTATATTTTATTTCTAAGTTATATTCTATTTATTCATTACATGGTCTCATGAAATATTTAGAAAGAAATATAAAAGGTAAAAGGATTTGAAAAAAAAATCACCCATTAACCTTACGCTATGTTGCAGTCAGCTTCACATTGCAGGGGAGACTTCAGACCAAATGCAGTTCAAGGCCACCCTGAGACTGCATAGTTATTCCAGGTCAGCCTAGGCCAGAGTGAAACCCTACCTTGAAAAACCAAAAAATAAAAAAGTAAAAAATAAAGCCTGGGTCCTTTAGGCTTCACAGGCAAGTGCCTTAATTACTAAGCCATCTCTCAAACCTGCAAGCTCTATTTTAATAAAATACCCAAGTCTGTGGGGCCATACATTCAAACTGCCACATCCCCTTTGTATAATAGTATTTTGATTTATTATATTTGTGTCTTGTCTGTGCATACTTAAAAATAGTTGTGGGCTAGAGAGATGACTTAGCAGTTAATGCATTTGCCTGTGAAGTCTAATGACATAGGTTCGATTCTCCAGATGCACATGATAGCACATGCATCTGCACCTTGTTTATAGTGGTTAGAGGACCTGGTGCACCTATTCTCTATCTCTCTAAGAATAAATAAAAATAAAATATCTGATGGCCGGAGGAATGACTTAGCACTTAAGGTGTTGGCCTGCAAAGTCAGAGGATCTGGGTTTGATTCTCCAATGCCCATGTAAGCCAGATGCACAAGGTATCATATGCATCTGGAGTTCATTTACAGCAGCTGGAGGTCCTGGCACACCTTTCTCATTTTCCCTCCCCCTCTTTTCTCTCTCCCTCTTTTGTTCTTTCAAATAAATAAATAAAATAATTTTTTAAAAAAATTGTTTTATTTGCAATTATTGTATCTCCTGCCTTTTATACTTAGCATTTTATAGAATACAGTTTTTGTTAGTGTTTATATCCATTATTTTTCTGCCTAAAATCCCCATCAAGTGCCTACATGTAATGAATGCTTCCGAATAGACCAATACATTTTTCCAGCAAGTTCTCCTAGTGTGAATTATGCTGCAGAAGATAGATCAAGATACCTCTAGTTTGTTTTTAATTTCTAAAAATACATCCTTAGTATTAGTTTCTAGAAATGCTATTATTTTATCAAAAGTCATAAATAATTTAATGGTCCTAGAAGCATGTTGACAGATTGCTTTCAAAGGGATTGAACCATTTTACACACCTGTTTGCAGTTTATGAGGACATTTATATTAGGTATCATCTGTTTTCTTATTTAGTGGTTTTTCTTTTGTGTTTCTTTTTAAGTCTCAATTTTTATTTTCTCTACCTTGTTAACAAAAAAAATAAAGAAAAAAAGAAAAATGTAACTGATTGCCTGTATTTGCTTTATGGCCTAGAGATGTGATATTGTAAACAACCAACCAAAATAAATAAATAAATAAATAAATAAATAAATAAGTAAATAAAATAAAATGGATTTCGCTGTATAATTAGGTAAAAACTAGTCTAAAGTTTAAAAACAAATCCTGATACTAGTCAGGACAGACATAGGAGCTTGCTGCTATAGGTGGAAGGGCTGTTACTTGTGTGTGTAGCATATGTGTGGTGTGATACATGAGTACATGTGCACATCCTGTGTACGTATGTGCCTTTTAGAGGCCAGAAGAGCATTTTGGGTGCCCTCCTGTCGCTCATCAGCATATTTCCTGGAAACCTAGTGTTTCCCCTTCTCCTCCCACCTGGAACCACTACTGTTCTTGGTCAGCAAGCCCTAGCAATTACAGATCTGTGTGATCATGCCCAGCTTTTGACTTGGGTACTGGGTGCCTAAGTGGGGTGGCCTCAGGCCCTCCAAAACCCTCATATGGAAAGTAGCAAGTGCTCTTAGCCTCTGAGCCACCTTCCGAGTCCTGTTTCTGTTTTGTTTTTCTAATGTTAGAATTAACATGTTACTTAAAGTTCAGCAGTGGTAATAGATTGCAGATGTTCCTACCATTTATTATCAAGAGTTGAAAGTACCGAGGATAGAATTATGACCCAGGAGCCCCCAGACGAGCACTACCAGCTAAGCCATCTCCCAGTCCCATGGCTTTTGTTGTTAACCAATGTTTTAAGTTTGAATATCATAAGGTGGTATTTTAAAGTCTCTGTGAAGAATATGTAGTCTGATCAAACATTCATTATCTTATAATTTTTAAGATCTTGTAAATAAAGAATCTGAAAGGAAATAAAGCTTAAATTGTTTTTGATGCCACTTTATACTTAAGTTTTATATACAGAAAAGTTACATAGATAAGCCAGTCAAATGGCTCTTGGCACCTTTCCTATGGGATTTTAATATTATTTTATAATCATTCCATCAAATACTTGAACCTCTTTTAAAGCTATTGAAAAGAATTTGACTGGTTCATTTGATCAATGACTTTTATCCATATTTCAAATACAGAAAGAAATGAAAGTTTATTATCTCCTTAGTAAGGAATCCATTAGAGGTTTTAAGCTTTCAGAACATAAAAAGGGAACGTAATGTGAATTCAAGAAACTACCCTTCAAATGAAGAAAATGAGTGTAGGTACATTTTTAAGGAAAACAATGCACTTTACCAGTATTAATTTTTTAAGTTGTTACCTACATTTAGAGAATTTATTCATAAAATGCTCCAAATACTAAAGTAGAGAACCCCCTGTAAGTTTTAGAGAGGAAAGTAGTGGGAGTTATGACAATTTTATATGCTAAATAATTAATCTTGTTATTTTTATTCAATAATACTTTATAGTAAATATATTATCAATCATGTTTTTATGTTACTAATTATTCATAGAATACCTGTATTTCATAAGATCACTATGTGTTTTTAAGTTAAATTATGATAATAAACAATAGATAAGCTCAGTATTAGAGCAATTCATGTGGTTACTGGACTACAACAGAACATACTGTACTGGGACAATGTGAGATCCTTAGGTGATAAAAGCAAAGCTGGCCAGACTCAGTGCAGTTATATAAGATTGGTTCCAATATGTGATAGCTTTGCAATCTTGTTACTTTGAGAAAGCATTTCAAAGGATGATAGCATATTAGTTATCTGTAATTTTGCCAACTGTACAACTATTTTGTACACAACCCAGTTACTTAGCTGGTGTTAAAGATTGGGTCATTGTGTTCCCAAAGATCCATGTGTTTAAGGCTAAGGCCCCAGGGTAGTGTTATTGGGAAAAGGTGGAGACTTGAAGAGGTTAGGACTACAGTAGGTCTTTGGATCATCGGGGGTTTGCCATCAAAGGGAGTTGTAGGCCTCTGGTCCCTTCTTACTCTCTTTGGTTCCCTGGCTTATGATGAGGCACCAGATTCTCCCACCATGATGTGTTGCCTCACCAAAGCAGAGGGCCCATCAGTTGATCATAGACTGAGACCACCAAAGCTGTGAGCCAAAAGAAACCCATTTTTCTTTGTGAGTTAATTATCTCAGATCTTCTGTTACAGTTGCAGGAACCTGACTTAAGCAGGTAAGCAAGCTGAACTTTGGATATCTGTTTACTAATAGCCCAGTACAGGTAAAGGACTGATTTGATCTTAAACTGCACTAGTAGAAATATAGTAACCAGAACAAAACAGAGGGTAGTTAAAGCACACTGAGTGCTGTGTTTGTTTTTGGTTATTGCCTTTCTAAAAAGACATAATGATTAGAATACTGCTAGATGTGAATGTACCCTGTGTCAAAGCTGGCCTTAGAAAGTGATGAGGTCCAAGGCCATTTTGTTGGCTTAAGTACTGTTTTCCACCTGTCTCTTCAATGCTTTTAGCAGTAGTCATAGATTAATAGTTTTCCCCATTCAGAAAATAGAAGTAGTAACTTGTTTAGCATTTGAGTCTATTGTAGAGTACAAGTTAGAAAGTAGATTTTACTCCCTTGCTGGGAAACAAAATTTTCCTCATGCTTCTTTAAAAAAATGTATAAAAGGATGAATCCTCCCTACTCATTTTATCTTGTGCTTGGCTAGCAAATTCAAATTTGTTCTTAATACTTAGAGATTTTTGAGGGAATGGGTAGTTTCTTTTAGTGTAGTTCTAGTCCATTTCATTGCTTTCTTCATTTTTGTGTTGTTTTTCGGTTTTTCCTTCTTATCACTGTATATACTGTGCCTCTTTTGACTTTATTGTGTGTTATATTTTACTGCCACCTAATCTTTATCATTGTTCTAGGCATTTGTAATCTTGACTAAACTTTGGAATTACCTGATTAGTGCTAATGTCCAAGTAAAATAATTGGTTTCTTGGGAATAATTCAGTTGATGCATTCATTCTTCGGTATCTGTACTAATGCAGTGGCATGTGAATGTAAATTACAAACAGCTGGATGTAGGATTTTTAGTAATTGCAATGAGAGTAGCTAGAGTCTTGAGTAGAAGTGTTATATGGATAACATGTTTTGTAGTTGTACTGATTTTTACCTTTTTAAACTTTACCATTCGTAGCAGACAGATTCAGGTTCACTGAGATGAACTTTCAGACCAGGCACAGTTATGGAGGAAGGGATTTATTGAAGCTTACAGATCCAGGGGAAGTTCCATAATGGCAGAAGAAGCTGGCCTGCCTTCACAGGCCCAAGTGAAGAGAAAGAAGTACAAGCCTAAAGCACACTTCAGGAACTCCAGCTAGGCACACTTTGCATATCTTTAGATTGAAATCTGAAACCCACCACCACACCTTAAGATCACCCAGTGACATTGCCTCCAGCCAGGTAGCCAGCAGATGCAAACTACAAACAACTGAATATATTGGAGGCCATCTATTCTATTGAAACCACCACAGCATTTTAGACTGGCAAGTATTTGTGTTAAAGGAATACTAATTATTTCCATAAAAGGAAAAGTTCAGTTTTCGTGTGTGTGTGTGTGTGTGTGTGTGTGTGTGTGTGTGTGTGTGTGTGTGTGTGTCTCACTAGGGACTGTCCAGAGGCCTCCTACACACTAAGTAAGGACTCTACTACTGAGTTATACTCTGTATTTCTTACTTACTTTGTGTGTGTGTGCTTGTGTATGTGTGGCATGAGGGTGCACATGTGAGGGTGTGCATGTGTGTGTAGAGATCAGAGGTCAATATCAGGTGACATCCTCAGTCACTCTTCACCTTTACTTTTTAAGACAGGGTCTTGGGCTGGAGGGATGGCTTAGTGCTTAAGGGGTTTGCCTGCAAAGCCAAGGACCCAGGTTCTATTCCCCAAGACCAATGTTAGCCAGATGCACAAAAGGGCACACATGTCTGGAATTCATCTGCAGTGGCTGGAGGCCCTGGTGTGCCCATTTTCTCTCTCTCTCCCCCTCCTTCTCTGTCAAATAAAAATAAAAATAAAATAAAAAGACAAGGTATCTCTGGAGATCTCTGGCTTCACATCCCACACTCCGGGATCACAGTCGCTATGCCTCCACCCTTGGCTTATATGTGGATGCTAAGGGGTCAAATTTGGGTCATCTTGCTTACACAGCAAGCACTTTTCCCATTGCTCCATCTCCCTCGGTCCTGACTTCTTTAAGTAAATAAATAAATAGGTAGGTAGGTGGGTGAGTTTGTGTACCTGCATACACACACACACACACACACACACACACACACACACACACAATACATATGTACATACCCACACAAGCAGTTTTAAGTACTTTTTGGGAAATATGACACATGCCCAATCTCTGTCTCCTTCCTGTCCATCCTCATTATGTTGACTGTTCTGACAGTTCTGTTAGGCTAGAGCCTCGATCCAGGATCCTTAGGCTTCACAGGCAAGTGCTTAACTGCTAAACCATCTCTCCAGCCCTGCTAACTGATTTTTAACATTATCATAGCCATGGGATCTGCTTCTCACTTGGGTGATCTTCACAGAAATTTCCTTCTCAGTGCTGTGCATCGTATGGGTTTTTCAAATTGCTGCTGTTCTCGTAAATCAATAGTGGGTCAGTGGATGTGTGGTATCCATGCCACTTGTCTAGCTATGAGTTTCTCTCTGTGTCACTGGTTTTTATTGTTGCAGAGGAACAGTACCTTCCATATATTGTATTGCATAATTCACTTCAGAACCTTTCCTTTTTCATCCTGTATGACCCCTTGACAGTCACAATTTGCTGACTGATTTTGTTTATTCCAGAAACTGTATTTTTCAAAAAGTGCACTAATTCCATTGGAATCAGCTCCTTTTTATTTATTTACTTGCAAGCAGAGAGATACAGACAGAAACAGAGACACAGAGAAGTATGGACACACCAGAGCCTCTATCCACTGCAAATGAACTCCAGATGCATGCACCACTTTGTGCATCTAGCTTTAGATGGGTACTGGGCAATGAAACCCAGGCCATTATGCTTTGTAGGCAAGAGCCTTGACCTCCCAGCCATCTCTCCAGCCCCACCCCCTTCTTAATAGTATGCTCGTACTTGCATATTCTCTTTTTAGCTTATCTCTTTGACTCAGTAGTTTTTCTTCCCGTGTGTATAGTATATGGTATTAAACAGAAGAAGAAGAAAAAAAAATGCTCACACACACAAGGAAAACCCACTGCAGTATATAACAATAGAACAGGGAGGTTAAACTTGACTGTGAACAAAAGTTTTGTTTCTTTACAACATAAACAGATGTAGGAGAATTTAAAAGGATGCATTCCAAAATAGAAGAACTTAATGGCTCAATTCCACAGATTACTGTCAAACCAAGATAAACTTAGTGTGACAGGAAACAATATCATTCAAGTGATTTGGTAGTGTGTATACCACATATGTAACTTCACATGTGAAGTTTGCTTTAGTTACTTTAGATATACAAAATATCATTTTAAAGTATATCATCTTATAGTGTATTCTCATAGCAATTGTTATGTGTTTCTGGAATAAAATTGATAAACTTACATAATTGTTACACACCTATTATTTCCATAAAAATACAGACTTTCTTATTTCTTTTGGACCCTTCATAGTTGGTCTATGAAATTAAATGGCCAGTGAGTATAGCTTTTGTACTACTTGTATTTTTGAATTACAAAAAGAAAAAAACACAGGCCAAACATGGTGGCACACCCCTTTAATCTCAACACTGAGTTCTGGGCCACCCTGAGACTACTGAGTAAATTCCAGGTTAAACTGGGCTACAGCAAGACCCTCCGTTGAAAAATCAAACAATAAAATTAAATAAATAAAATAAGAAAAAAAAGCATATAAATTTCATGTCCCTTTTATTTTTTTTTAATTTATTTATTTGAGAGCGACAGACACAGAGAGAAAGACAGATAGAGGGAGAGAGAATGGGCGTGTGTGGTGGTTTGATTCAGGTGTCCCCCATAAACTTAGGTGTTCTGAATGCTAGGTTCCCAGCTGATGGATATTTGGGAATTAATGCCTCCTGAAGGGAGTGTATTGTTGGGGGCGGGCTTATGGTCTTTATAGCCAGTTTCCCCATGCCAGTGTTTGGCACACCCTCCTGTTGCTGTGTTCCACCTTACGTTGGCCAGGGGGTGATGTCCACCCTCTGCTCATGCCATCGTTTTTCCCTGCCATCGTGGAGCTTCCCCTCGAGCCTGTGAGCCAAAATAAATCTCTTTTTCCCAGAAGCTACTCTTGGTTGGTGATTTCTAACAGCAATGCGAACCGACTGCAATAGTAAAGTGGTACCAAGGAGTGGGATTGCTGCTAGACACCTGACTATGTGGCTTCAGCCTTTTGAAGCTGATTTTCAAGAGGAATGTGGAAGGAGTTGAAACCTTGGCCTAAGAGATGCCTTGCAGTGCTGTAAGTACAGCTTAATGGACTATTCTGGTTTGAGCTCTAAGACCTGAATGCAGTAAGAACTATGGACTGTGAGGTTTGGCTTATGAGGGTGAGAAAGAGCTGTGCCTGGACTGGGCTGGCAGTTTGTGTGAGAAGCTTGCTCTTGTGCCCATGACCTGAGAAGTTGTGCTGGGTTGCTTAGCGTAGAAATGAACTGGTGTGTGCAGAGAGATATGGCACAGAAAGGAAAATCTTTGGGTGAACTGCTGCCCGTTCAGCTGCAACTGAGAGATTACAACCTTTGAGACTGGGCTAGCTGACCTGCGCTAGGGCAACAAGAAGAATGTCAACTCTTTTGAAGGGGTCTGAGTGCTCAAGGAGTGTCCTGTTCTTCAAAGTCTGCTTTAATCCCCCCTGGATTAACAAATTGGCACCCTACCTGGTATTGTGGAGTATAAGAAATGCTGGAAAGAGGGTCATTGAGTTTGCAACACGGTCTTGTGTTTTGGAAATGGCCATGGGCAGTGTGAAGCGGGTTTGCTGGTTGCCTGCATAGAGACACCATGGGGCCATGAGGACAAACCGTGGCTTGCAGTGAAGACCCAGTGGAGATGCCGGGACCATGAGATGGCTGCCGAGGAGCTGCCGGCCCTGATGAAGTTTCCCAGGTCTGTGAGTAGCCTAGCTGGAGGGGCGGAATTGGAATGCCAGAGACTTGTTGCTGGTTAGAATTATCGGACTTGAAGATTTGTCACTGGCTAGAGTTGCTGGACTTGAAGCTACAGAGTTTGATGTTTGCCCTGGTTGTTTTAAATCTTGTATTGGTTGAATGTTTCTTTGTTATGCCTAATGCCATCTTTTGCAGTGTGAAT
Source organism: Jaculus jaculus (assembly GCF_020740685.1). Classification (NCBI taxonomy): domain Eukaryota; kingdom Metazoa; phylum Chordata; class Mammalia; order Rodentia; family Dipodidae; genus Jaculus; species Jaculus jaculus. Next base: position 175,482,515 of record NC_059103.1, on the reverse strand, counting down.
ATTTATTCTGTGCCATTATGGGTTTTTTGAGGTTATATTTTGGTATTATGGCTCAGTTAAGAGATCTTGAACTATGGGGATGTATGAACATCATTGGAATTGATAAAAACTATGGGGACTTTTAAAGTCAGACTGAATGCATTGTATTTTACATCATGTATGGATATCGGTTTATGGGGGCCAGGGGCGGAATGTGGTGGTTTGATTCAGGTGTCCCCCATAAACTTAGGTGTTCTGAATGCTAGGTTCCCAGCTGATGGATATTTGGGAATTAATGCCTCCTGAAGGGAGTGTATTGTTGGGGGCGGGCTTATGGTCTTTATAGCCAGTTTCCCCATGCCAGTGTTTGGCACACCCTCCTGTTGCTGTGTTCCACCTTACATTGGCCAAGGGGTGATGTCCACCCTCTGCTCATGCCATCGTTTTTCCCTGCCATCGTGGAGCTTCCCCTCGAGCCTGTGAGCCAAAATAAATCTCTTTTTCCCAGAAGCTACTCTTGGTTGGGTGATTTCTAACAGCAATGCGAACCGGACTGCAACAGCGTGCCAGGGCTTCCAGCCTCTGCAAACGAACTCCAGACACGTGCGCCCCCTTGTGCATCTGGCTAACATGGGACCTGGGGAACCGAGCCTCGAACCGGGGTCCTTAGGCTTCACAGGCAAGCGCTTAACCACTAAGCCATCTCTCCAGCCCTCATGTCCCTTTTAGTTGTAACTGCTTTTTGCCATAAAGTTCAACCCTTGTTAGTTTGAAGAACAACTTAGGTATTTTTATCATTTAAGCAGGAAATTTTATTTTTTTCTTTTATAATTAGTTCTAGTCATAAATTTCCTTTTACTTTTTTTTTCTGGACTTAAATTTAAAAACTGAGATCTGAACTTGAAGGGTGACATTATTTAAAGTGATCCTGTCCTCTTCCACGTGTCATCTCAATGCTGTCATCTGAATGCTTACAACTGTTAAGTGATTATTTTTTAAAAAAAAAAAGAAGAAGAAGAAAAAGTAGAAGAAGAGGCGGGCATAGTGGTGCACACCTTTAATCCCAGCACTAGGGAGGCAGAGGTAGGAGGATCACTGTGAGTTAGGGGCCACCCTGAGACTACATAGTGAATTCCAGGTCAGCCTGAGCTAGCATGAGACCCTACCTCGGGAAAAAAAAAAAAAAAAAAAGAGAGAGAGAGAGAGAGAAAAGAAAAAACCTAGAGCTGGCAGATGGCTCTGCGGTTAAGGCATTTGCCTGTGAAGCTTGATTCCCCAGTACCCACGTAAATCCAGATGCACAAAGTGGCACATGTATCAGGAGTTCATTTGCAGCAGCTAGAGGCCCTGGCATACCCATTCTCTCTCACTTTCTTCTCTCTTATGTCTCTGCTTGCAAATAAATAAAAGTATATTTTTAAAACTAGACTGATGCATTAATATACTTCTAGAGCTACAGTTCTGTGTCTTTTCTGTGAGGATATTGAAATATTATCAGTATAAACTTGGAGAGGACTTGAGTATTTATTGATGTCCTTTTGCTGTTTTCTAAGCTGTACAATGATATCTTTGTATTTTAAACTAAGAAGCTAATATCAAAATCTTAATAAGAAATCCATCAGTCTCTATAACCATGCTTCATTAAATATTCTCCTAATTATCAGAATTCATAACAAATAAAAAACAGTATGTATTTAGCTAAGCCATTTCTGTCTCTTAACCACCAGGGATATACATATGTTCTTGTTTTGATAATTATGTCAGATGCCTGTACAGTAGGTCTACTGTGAATTAAATAAATAGACTTTTTTTTTCGAGACCAGCCAACAGACTGGCCTTTTTCTTTTTTAATGCAAGAGAGTAAGAGTGAGTGAGTGAGGGAGGGAGAAAGAAAGAGAGAAGGGCCTCAAGCCTCTATAACCAAACTCAACATGTGTACACCAACTTGTGTGCATATGTGACCTTGCATGCTTGCATCACTTTTTGCCTCTAGCTTACATGGGACCTGGAGAGTCAAACATGGGTCCTTAGGCTTCACAGGCAAGTGCCTTAATCACTAATCCATCTCTCCAGCCCTAAATAAGTAGACTTTTGAGGACTTGTTAGCCTAATCACTATATATGTTTACCCAAAAGATACTGTATACTTTTAAAGCTTCTTTCTCTTGTTGTTGTTTTTTCTTTCTGTTTAGTGTCTTTTTGTTCATTTTTATATTATTTATTTGAGAGCAACAGAGAGAGAGAGAATGGGCACACCAGGGCCTCCAGGCACTGCAGATGAACTCCAGACGCATGCACCCCCTTGTGCATCTGGCTAACATGGGTCCTGGGGAATCGAGCCTCGAACTGGGGTCCTTAGGCTTCACAGGCAAGCGCTTAACCACTAAGCCATCTCTCCAGCCCTAGTGTGCCTTTTTTGAGACTGGGTTTCACTTTGTAGCCAAAATGGTCTTCAAGCTCTCAGTCTTCCTGCCCTCAGTGAATCCTACAATATTCTTAGAACCCTGTCACATGGAGGTAATACTGGGGTTGTTGAAAACCTTATAAAACCTGTACACATATATCATTATTACCCAAAATGCTTGAAATTTTGTTTATATCTCACGGTACTGATGAAAACAAATAAAACATATTTTTGTTGATATTTGTGTTTTGTGAACAGTGAGTGTTTTTAATTAAATGCATTAAGAAAGCAAAATGAATAAAGACTAAAGTATAGTGATTTCTGACATAATGTTAGGTCTGTGTTTAAACTCACATGGTGATATACCAGGCTTTTTAGAAAAGTAGTGTTGAATAGATCTTTTACAACTATAGACCTTTATGTATAGCAAGAACATAATATTAGTCTGAACATATGTACCTAGAATTGGTCTGAACTCTGCAACCACATATGCTGGGGTGTATCTTTCCCTTTTAAAGATATTTTTTCTAACAAAAACCACTATAATAATCAAAACCAAAAATATAAGTTAAACAAACACCAGGAAGGTACTGTGTTTTATTTCTGTAAGGAGTGATTTACTCTGGAGCTCCTTCTCCACTTGCAGTGTAGTATAGAAGAGAGCAAGCAGCTCTTTAAGCCAGCAGTCACTTCTTGCTTAGTAAAGGAAAGCACTTATAATGGGCTTATATATTTTCTTCTTAACTGAAAGATTCTACCTCAAACCATTAGCATGCTGGGAATAAAAACACAATTTTTGATATGCCAACAAGGTTTTTTCCCTTGCCAATTACATATAAACTAACCCTTGTTGAAGAATTAATTAGACTGTAGCTACAATAATTATGTATATATACACAGTAGAGAAGGCATGGATTAAATGAATGTAAGTAAAAGAAAGTAAAGATTGATGTGCCATAAGTTAAGAGTTTGATCAAAATCTTGAAAGCTGAGGTTTAAATGAGCAAAAATGTATAAGCTTTTCATTTAAAGCAGAGGTTATGAAAGTAAAGTTTTGTGAGTGTGTATCCCACCTCCATCCTTACCCTGGATTTTATGCTTGCAAGATAGTAAGTCAGTATCATAATGTCCTGTTCTTTCTAGAGCACATAGTAAACAGTCACTGGCCTCCTGCCCACTGAGCCCAAACACAGTAGCAGCTCTCAGTGTAGACCTCTGGGCTCTACTGTTTACCAATCTGATTTGGCATATCATGTGATGTTAGTTGATAGTTTACTATAACCAATCCAAGCAGTGTGTTAAGTCCTTTGTTAACATAGTTGTGTGTATTCTTTACTCTTCATGCTCAGGGTATGTGGGTTTGTTTTCTTTTTTGCAAGGCAGGGTCTCAGTATAGCCTAGGCTGACCTGAAACTCACTCTGCAGTTCCAGGCTGACCTCAAACTCCTAGCAATCCTCCTACCCCAGCCTCCAGCGTGCTGGGATCAAGTGTGTGCACCACCATGCCAAGCTTTCTTGGTAGGTGGTTTCAATACCATTTAAAAGTGAGGAAATGGAGACTTAAATTTAATCACATTGATCACAGTAAAGCACTTCAAATTATAGTAGGGTTATGTTTTGGAGCTGAAGTGTTAGGAGAGTTGGGGTAGGGAGGTTACTTATAAAGCACTGAAATAATGAAAGAAATGGAAGATTTAGAGAAAGCAAGTTGGAAGATTGAGGCAGTTAGGTGTGTAGGCAATGAAATGAGTCTTATTTCTCTTAACAGGTGGTAAAAGTAATCTTAGCATCTTACTGAAATTTCTAGTTTTAGTCGTTGTCAAGTCTTGCTGTACTTTCTTTGAAAATCCTTAAGATTGCCTGTGGTGTTCTTGAAGTAAATTTACTCTTTACCTAACTTCCTTTTCTCAGCTGAATGATGCCCAAGCCAAGGAAGATTCAGAATATAGAATAAAGAGAAGAATTTGGGGAATGCATAGTTCTGATCATACTGAACTTGAGGTTGGAATATCCAGTGAGCATTTGACTATACAAAGTCTCTGGATTAGAGATTTTAAGCATATAACATATAGATTGTAGGTGTGGGTGGAGTCTTCCATTGAGAGTAAAAAGAAAAAAGAGTTGGGAACTACCTATTAACACTGTCTTGTCAGGAGAGGCTGAGAATGGAGGTGCTAGTCCCAGCAGAACAGTCAGGAGGAGAACCAGAAGAGTTGTTGTCAGCACAGCTAAGGTAGTATGCAAGATCATGAAAAAGGGAAGTCAATATCAGGTGCTCTAGAAAGATCAAGTGGGCTTGAGGACTTGAATTGAATTTGGTGGTAAGTTGAGCCTTTGCCTGCTCGTGTGATGGTTGCTGTGGGTAAGGTTAGATTTGAAAGTGTGGTTTCAGTAGCTCAAAGAGAAAATGCAGTGTGGAGAAGATATTGGTGCATCCCAAAGAGCTTTTGCAAACACAGTGGAAGCATCATGATGAGAGAAAAAAGACAGGCATGACTTAGGACTGAAATGGAGAGAGATACTCAAATAGTATCTCCTTATTTTAATATGAAGAAATTAAGACTCAAGTACTATTAATTCAAAGTCATTGAAGCCAGTAAGTGGCAGGTGGAATGGATAACTAGATCTTCCATTTTATATCTAACAGTACATATTGGCAAAGTCTTACCCAAAGTAGAAGAAAGGAAATTTGTCATAATTTCTTTTATGATAATTTGAATGAACTCTTGGGTACAGAAGAGTATAGGCTGTGGCTGTGCTAGATTGCATTTGCCCAAATGTCCACAGTACCACTTGGATAAGTGTGCTGATCCAAAGCCACTGGATCGCCATAAGGAACTGGTCAGTATTTGAGGTGATATGTTTAACCTGAGTTCATGTTATACAGTGACACATGCATTGATGGCACTGCATGGTATCCCAGTAAACATACAATTTTAATGAGTTTTCCAGTTAAAGAACCATTGTTTAAATGAAAAAAAAATCACCAGAAAAGGGCTAGGGATATAGTTCAGTGGTAGAGTGCACAAGGCCCTGGGTTTAATTCCCAATGCCACCAAAAAGAAAAAGAAAATAATGACAACAAAGAAAAATCACCAGAACAAAACGTCAAATTCAGTCATATTGCAGACATGCAAAACAAAGTCATTATAAGTATGATAAATTCAGGGAGAAATTTTTATATATTATAGTTTTATTTTTCTTAAGAGATACGATATATGTTTTAGTTAATAAAGTACACATGGAGCTAGAAGTATAAAATTATAAATCTTAAGATTTATTTATGGTGGCATATTGTATCCTTGTACAGTTGTACATAAATATTTAAAACATTTTTATGTATCATACCAGAACCTTAGTTTATGGTATAAGAGCACCACCTATGGGTTTTTCTATGCATTTGGATTTTTTTCCCTTAAAACCAAATAATGTTATTTCTAGTTTTTCCCTGTAGTCTGTCATTCAGTTAAATGTCAATAGTTTCTCTTCTGTCTCACAACACTCCTATCCAGATTTCTGCTGCATCTTGCTGCTGGTAATGAAGTAGGTACTGAGTTGCTAGTGTAGTTCTAGATTAAATATGAATTAACTCAAAATGTGTTATTCTCTTTAATGTAGATAAATCTTTAATGAAAATGAAAAGTTCTACATATTAGGGGAGAATCCATGTTACGATTAATTTTGTTTGTATGTTTATATCTGTCTTCATGAATTTAAGAATTCCAGAATGTTAGGAAGTGCAGAATACTTTGATAAAAGGTAATGAAAAAGAAGGTCTTAGGATATCTTTTTATGAAATTATTGTGATGATACCTCAGCAAACTGGGAGGGAAACTAGTACTTTATTTTCAATAAAGTTCTTAAGATAGAATTAAGTTTGGATAAATTTAATCTTTCTCTGAGATATCATCGCTTAAAATCTTTTCTTGTAAGGGAATTTTTTTTTTTTAAGCTTTTGGTTTGTGTATCTCAGCCTTGCCTCAAACTTATATGTAGCCCAAAATGACTTTGACTCTTGATCCTCCTGCCTCCACCCTCTGCTGTTGGGATCACAAGCATGTGCCACCATACCTGGCTCAGAAAGTTTACTCTTAATGAGACATAATGACATTGGAAAAGAAACCAATAGCAGCAACCTTGACAAGGCCTGAGATGAAGGTAGAGCTCTTGGTGTGCTGTGGCCGTGGACCTTGAGCTACCAGTATCCATGATCTGAAAGTGGGTCAGCTCCAGACTGCTTTTGCAGTACACTTGAAGTCAAAGTAGACTCCTTTTAGGCACAAACATTTTCTATGCAGTAAAATATATACTGTAAAATCTTGATTATGAGTTTTCTTCAGAGAAAGGGTTCTATAGAAATAAGAATTGATTTTAAGCAATAAAGCTTTCAGAGCTACAAGGTATATTTCCTAGCATTCCTAACCTAAAATATATAAATTTCATGCCTAAAACTAAAATTAAATTTAATTCCTAAATTCAATAGACTATATAGCCTCTGTTACATTTATTACCCTATAATTAAGTTGGGGATTATTAATAGAATAAATGCAGGACCAACTCACAGTGATTTTCAGTCTTTGTATTTAATCACCCACTAGCTTCCTAACAAGAAGTTACCATCTAGTATCTTGTGTTTATTTAAAGTGTACTGAAAGCAACCTGATGACTGTAAGGCTGTAAAACACAGTAATTCAATAAATATTGAACATTAGATAATTCACAATAAATAAAATAAATTTAAAAGGTGAATTTGGAAGAGATAGATGGAAGCATTGATCAATTTCCATGCTTAAACCGAAAAATCCCAATTTTTGAGTGATCTGATTTGAAGAGATCTTTTCCTGCCCATAACATATACCTAATCAAGATAAAGGTCTTTGTCTAAACAAGAAGAAAATAACATAGCACAGTGGAGTAATGGCAGCTTTCTAAGGTTGGTGAGCCACATGTTACTGCATATGGTTTGAAGTGTAAAGCTTGTTTTTTTAAATGAATGCTGTTTTATTTAATACTGTGTTTTAAGGTGTAATAGTAGCTAAGATTGCTTTGGCTGTCTTCCAGCTTGTGGAGAGACTCCAGAACAAATTCGAGCACCGAGTGGAATAATCACAAGTCCAGGCTGGCCTTCCGAATATCCTGCCAAAACCAACTGTAGCTGGCTCATAAGGGCAAACCCAGGGGAAATCATTACTATAAGGTAATTCTGATACCTTTTTAATTACATATTTTATATAAAACTGTGGATTCAAGGGAAGAAGGATGTCTTAGTGGGTAAAGTGCTTGCCATGCCAGTGTGAGTTCACCTCCTTGAAACCCACATAAATAAAGCCAGACACTGTAGCACTAGCATCTATAATCCAGCATGCCATGGGGGAGCAGAGAAGTTGAGACAGGAAGTCATCTGGAAGCTGTAGGGCCAGCTAGCTTGGCAAATGCAGTGGTATACACCAAGAAACCCAACCTCAAAGTGGAAAGCATGGTCCATTAATCAAAGTTGTCGTGTGACCTCCACATGCATGCTGTGGCATGCATGCACCCACACTTACACACATGAGCTAGCATACACACATACCAAATATCTACATAAATATTCAATTTCTAAGTGTTTTTTCATGGGGCAATGTAAAATTTTACAGAAGATCTCTTAAGTTACAGCTCTCAGGCTTTTTTGCATGTGTGTGTACATTCTGTCTGTGTGTGTTCACATACATATGCGTGTTTGTGCTTGTCAACTGTGGTGTCTCCCTCTGTTTCTATCCACCTCACTTACTGAGGCAGGACCCCTTACTGAACACTGTGCTCACAGGTTTGGCTAGTCCAGCTAGCCAGCTTGGCCCCGTGGTCCTCCTTTCTCTGCCTCCCCAGTGCTGGGGTCACAGGTGCACACAATAGTTGGCATTTACCTGGGCGCTGGGGATCCAGACTCAGACCCTCACACTTACCACAGGCGCTTTACCGACTTCAGAGTGTATAATAGCCCACCCAACACATTTTGAGTATTTTCTCATGACTATAATGAGCCATCTGTATATTCTAAATAACTTAACTTCTCTTTGGGGGCAGCATCTCACTGTGTATTCCAGACAGACCTAAAACTTGTGATCCTCTTGCCTCAGCCTCTAGAGTTCTGAGATCACACAGGTACATCACTGTATCTGGTTGTTCTAAACTTTTTTTTTTAAGATGCACATTGGCTGAGTAGCTTCTCAGGGATCAAGAATAATCTTTAGTAGTAAGAAAACTAACAAAACTCACCAATACACCCAAAGATCCAGCCCACAACCTTAACTGCAGAAGTTGAGCCATCTATCTAAAGGAGTTTAAACATAACTAGAGGTATGTATGTACATATAAAACTTTAATAAGGGTGATAAATATATCCTGGAAAAAATTATATAATTGTGAAGCAAAACATTTGTTAAGAATGCAAACTAGTAGCTGGGGAGATGGCTTAGCCAGTAAGAGCACTTGCTGTGTAAGACTAGAAGGCCCTGAGTTTGATCTCCAGTCATAAATGATAGATAAAATGGACATGGCTGAACCCTTGGGCCTAGGGCGGCAGAGACAGGGGCTTCCTGGGGCTCCAGTTTCAGTAGGGCCTATGTCTGAGAGAAGTGAGACGGAACAGTGACAGGGCAGGATACCCCATGTCTTCTTCTGGCTCATGTACATGGACGTAGGCATAGTTCTCCTCATTTGGAACCCCTAAGACATGGAAGTCTTTGTATTTTGCATGGCACCAGGGACTAGGGTCTGGCTATTTTACTTAAAAGAAAAACCCTTCCAGTAATCATTACCTGAACCCCATCACATATAAATGACTTGCTATCTCCTAAATCTGTGGCAGAATTTGCAATACCAAAGATGGCTTACAGAATAGAAACCTGGGTAGGGAAAAAGAGACAGATCTATCTAGCCAAAAACTTTTCATAAAATAAACCAACCCCAAATTCTAGAATTTAGCATGAAAATTTTATGCTAAGAAAAGCACCTAATAAAATCAACCTGGAATTTAAATTTACTCAGACACTATAAGATTTATGGTATTAGGGATTGTTTTCTTAACCTTCTTGTCCTGTGGATAGTTACTAACCCGGTAAAAGTGTGGATTATTTCTCAGAATAATGTTTCGTAATTCATAAGACATGTTAAATACAGCTACCAGATATATTTAAATATTTACAATTTTATAATAGGTTTATTAGCATATGACAAGGCTAGTATCAGTTTTAATAATGATGATAATTTCAAAGTAACTTTTGAATGGTAATAGTGTGCTTGGGTATCTCTAACCAACTGACCTAACCAGCCACACTCATTCTTAGGATACTCTTAAAATTTGAAAGTATCTCTCATTTATAATAGTGAATGATAGTTACTTTAATACTATCATGATTTTCTTTTTGTTAGTGAAATAAATGCTAATAAATTTAAGTAAGAAGTTAGTGAAAGTAAAGTTACAAATTATTTCTACCCATTTTGAAAATTGGGAAGTAGAACTGAATGTTCTTGTCTGGCCTTTGTTAGAAAATGATAGTGAGCTTTACCATTTGAATTAAAATAACTGATGAGAACTACTAAAAATATGAATATCATTTTTAGTCTAGTGGAAGAAAAGGAGCATTTAAATATTGATATGAAATATATAAAAGAAAATAATGTGTCTTCAAAAACTGTTAAATAAATATGCAAATATTGGTTGGTTGATTTGTATGATCCTACCATAAGCTTATAAAAATACCGAATAGAAAATCTAAAAATGAGAGATTAAAAAGATAAGCTGTAGAAAATTCCATTGCCAGCAGTGGGATACCTTCTGATGAGCTGTTGATCAGGAAAGCTTCAGAGGCTCCCTAAAACAAAATGCACTGTTACCATTGCTCTTTCTTCACTATTATTTGTCCTATAGTTCCATTATATCTGACCTTATCTGTCTTATAGTAGCATTCTCATTAGACTTTCCAACACTAATCTTTTTTTATTGACACTTTCATACATTACATAATGTATTTTGGTCTTGATTACTCTTTCTTATTCTTTCCCACTAAAACCCTTCTTCTTTCCAATTAATCTCCATCCTCCATTCATATGTTTTTTTGGCAAGCTGAGTGAAATTAAATACAATACTAACATAGAAGCAACAATGCATTTTTTATGGTACATGAATGTTGTTGTTTGCTAGTGATATGCTCATCTATCTAGAACACACAGGAGATCAGTGAGCGCATGGTGGGTTGTCCTCAGTTACATTGCATTATTGAGTTAGTTTTTATCAAATTTTTTTAAATAGTCTTTTCTGACTTTTTGGTTATAGTTTTCAGGATTTTGATATTCAAGGGTCCAGAAGATGCAATTTGGACTGGTTGACAATAGAAACGTACAAGAACATTGAAAGTTACAGAGTCTGTGGTTCCACAATTCCTCCTCCATATATTTCTTCACAAGACCACATTTGGATTCGGTTCCATTCAGATGACAGCATCTCCAGAAAGGGATTCCGACTGTCATATTTTTCAGGTGTGTTTTTTAGAAACAGAAGATCCTAGGGCTGGTGTGATGGTGCACACCTTTAATCCCACCACTCAGAAGGCAGAGGTAGGAGGATCCATGTGAGTTCAAGGCTACCCTGAGACTATATAGTGAATTCCAGGTTAGCCTGGGCAAGAGCAAGAACCTACCTGGGGGGCGGGGGTGTGGGGAGAAAGAAAGAAAATCCTGAACCAAATCGTGTAGTATTACCTGCTCAGTCATTCTGGAGCTAACCTTCGGAACAAGCTCCATCTAATTATGAATAGCTCCTCGGCTGAGACTGAAAAATAGCAGCTAAATTTAGGTGACTTAGAACTGGGCCTCAGCAGATGTTCTGTATATTCTTAATGAAATTACTAATAAGCTAAAGGTCAGTTTTCTTTTTAAAGATCTTAAATACATTTATTTTGACCATGACTTTCTCAGAATTTCAAGTTTCTGCCCATATTTTGGCAGCTACTTAAGAGGATATGTTTGGTGGGAGAATTGCCATTGGTTTTACACCTTCAAGGGAAAGACCACCAGTTACTCCTTCCTAGTTTGTAGTCTCAGCAATTCTTTTTCACTTTTCCTATTCCACATTTCAAGAGTGACCTATTCATACAAATGTGAAAAATTTAGATTATAGTTATATATATTTTCTTAGCACAGTCTTTGTAGTATTTGTTTACCTTCTGAACCATTGTTAATGAATTTGGGAGCTGTAGGAATCTGATATTGTTTGGTTGTTTTCCCTATGCCATTATTATTGAATATTTATGATTGTGTATGAAAATAATTCACTTTTGCCAGACATGGTAGCACTTGCCTTTAATCCCAAAACTCAAGAGGTAGGAGAATCACTGTGAGTTTAAGGCTCACTTGGGACCACAAAATAGGTTTCAGGTCAGCCTGGGCTAGAGTAAGACCCAACCTCAAAAAAACAAAAAGAAAATAATTAGCTTTCAGTAGGCACTTCATTTTTTTCTCCTTTTATGTTTGGATTAAATTTATGAAATATTTTATAAAAAATATAAATTACAAAATGGAAATATTTTGTTATGACTATATGGAAGAGTTTAAAGTTAATATGATTATCATAGTAAAGGTGAGTTTAAATAATGAAATATGTTCTAATGTATATAGTGAAATGTATTGTGAGTCTATACATAGCTAAGAATAGTAGAACAGAAGATTATGATAAAATATTTGAGGTGATTGTTTTAAATGTTTTGGGGGGCTAGAGAGAGATGGCTTGGCAGTTAAGACTTGCATGCGAAGCCTAAGGACTAGGCCAATTCCCCAGAACCCACATAATCCAGATGTGCCAGATGTTCCAGATGCACATGGTGGCATATGTGTCTGGAGTTTGTTTGCAATGGTGAAGGCCCTGGTATGCCCATTCTTCCTCTTTCTCCCTCTCTTAATAAATACATGACAACTTTTAAAAAATGGGCTGGAGAGATGGCTTAGTGGTTAAGGTGCTTGTCTGCAAAGTCACATGACCCAGGTTCATTTCCCCAGTACCCACATAAAGCCAGATACACAAGATGGTGCATGTATCTGAAATTTATTTTCAGTGGCTAGAGGCCCTCACTTGCCCATTCTGTCTCTCTCTCTCTGCCTCTTTATATTTTTCCCTCTGTCTCAAATAATTTTTTAATTTAAATGTTTTTTCTTGAAAATGCCCATGTCTAATTATGTTTATAAAATATCACTTAAAATTCATTATACAATTTATCTTATTGGCACATGTATCATTATTTTACTAAATTTTCTGTATTAAATTGGCTTTCTGAAGAAACAAAACTGATCCCCTCTCTCTGAACAAAATACAAATACTTTGTGGAAAAAAAAATTTTGATGAATGGAATTGTTAAGCATTCGTTGCCAATACAGGTTTCTCCTTAGAATTTAACAGTTTGAATGAAATATAAAAAAACTGTTATCACTTGGGTTATTATCATACCACATACTTATTCTAGGTCTTTAGATGTTTTTGTTTGTTTGTTTGTTTGTTTTGTTTTTTTCTTTTCATCTCTCTCCATCTTTCTCTGTCTACAATCTCCCAGGGAAATCCGAGGAGCCAAACTGTGCTTGTGATCAGTTTCGCTGTGGGAACGGAAAGTGTATACCAGAGGCCTGGAAGTGTAATAACATGGATGAGTGTGGAGATGGTTCCGATGAAGAGATCTGTGCCAAAGAAGCTAATCCTCCCACAGCTGCTTCTTTTCAACCCTGCGCCTACAACCAGTTCCAGTGTCTGTCTCGTTTCACCAAGGTTTACACTTGTCTCCCAGAGTCATTGAAATGTGATGGGAACATTGACTGCCTTGACCTAGGAGATGAGATAGACTGTGATGTGCCGACTTGTGGGCAATGGTTAAAATATTTTTATGGTACTTTTAATTCTCCTAATTATCCAGACTTCTATCCTCCTGGGAGCAATTGCACCTGGCTGATAGACACTGGTGATCACCGTAAAGTTATTTTACGTTTCACTGACTTTAAACTTGATGGCACTGGCTATGGTGATTATGTCAAAGTTTATGATGGATTAGAGGAGAACCCTCACAAGCTTTTGCGTGTATTGACTGCTTTCGATTCCCATGCCCCTCTTACAGTGGTTTCTTCTTCTGGGCAGATAAGAGTACATTTTTGTGCTGATAAAGTGAATGCTGCAAGAGGGTTTAATGCCACCTACCAAGTAGATGGCTTCTGTTTGCCGTGGGAAATACCTTGTGGAGGTAACTGGGGGTGCTACACTGAGCAGCAGCGATGTGATGGGTATTGGCATTGCCCAAATGGAAGGGATGAAATCAACTGTACTATGTGCCAAAAGGAAGAATTTCCATGTTCCCGAAATGGTGTCTGTTACCCTCGCTCTGACCGTTGCAACTACCAAAATCATTGTCCAAATGGCTCAGATGAAAAAAACTGCTTCTTTTGCCAGCCAGGAAATTTTCATTGTAAAAATAACCGCTGTGTGTTTGAAAGCTGGGTGTGTGATTCTCAGGATGACTGTGGTGATGGCAGCGATGAAGAGAATTGCCCAGTTATTGTGCCTACCAGAGTCATAACTGCAGCCGTCATCGGAAGCCTTATCTGTGGCCTGTTACTAGTCATTGCATTAGGATGCACTTGTAAGCTGTATTCTTTGAGAATGTTTGAACGAAGGTCAGTATCAAGACAGAACTGTGGTTTTATGTTCTCTGCTATAAAAACACAGCCCAAATGTTTGCTATAAGTCGTCAAATGTGACTTAGAAATATGGAAATATTGTCATATAGATGGATGGATGGATATATATATATATATATATATATATATATATATGTACACACACATATATATACACACATACATATAAATGATATTAGTGTTAAATGTCTAATACCCAAGGATTAATCATATTATAAACTGTAAATACTCAGATTGATGAGGTAAGAAAATCTATATTCACCCGCTGTTGTTTTCAGATGAACTTGTTTTATAGGAATTTTGCAATCTCTTACTCTTGGTTATTTTTTATCTGTGTTTTTATAAATATTAAGAAGTCCGCATATTTAAGAGCCTCCAACATTTCATATCACTTTGCAAGTGAAGAGAAATATGAATAAGTCATAGTCTCACAAGCAGGTTTACATGTAGGAAGAATGGTGTATGGGGTAACGTTGTAAAACTCTATGCTATAAGGAGCTCTAGAGCCAACTGGTATGAAAGTCAGCTACCTGATAATAGAACATGTGAAAGCTCTTACTTGGCAAGAACTATTTGAAGTATGTGGATAGAATTACAAAAAAGTGGCTGGGCTTAAATTTTTTTTAAGCCTGGGATGCCCAGCATTGCCCCAGAGTCAAGTGCATAATTCATGTGATCCAGAGCCTGAGAATCACCTGAAGGACCAATAGGACACGGAAGTGGGACCCAAGCCTGTGCAGTTGGTGGACTTCTCAGTTGAATGAGCCATAGCTAATCAGTGGAAGGATGACCTAGAGGGAGAGTAGCTTTCAATATGGTGCAGGATTAACTGGATCTGGAAGAAGTTAATGGCAGAGAGGTCTCCTGCCAGGGCCACTGTGGAGACAGTAACCTTCAGTCCCAGCAAAGTCACAATTTAAAGACTGACAAAGACCAGACCAGACAGCTAAGATCACAGATGAAATACAGATGCCCAGTATCATCATAGCCATTGCTGCATCTTTTATTCGGGCAAATGTAGATAGCCAGAAAACTTTTTTTTTTTAATTTTTTATTTATGTATTTGAGAGCGACAGACACAGAGAGAAAGACAGATAGAGGAAGAGAGAGAGAATGGGCGCGCCAGGGCTTCCAGCCTCTGCAAACGAACTCCAGATGCGTGCGCCCCCTTGTGCATCTGGCTAACGTGGGACCTGGGGAACCGAGCCTCGAACCGGGGTCCTTAGGCTTCACAGGCAAGCGCTTAACCGCTAAGCCATCTCTCCAGCCCGCCAGAAAACTTTTTACTACATCACAACAAAAGGACCTAGTGATGAGGAAGAGATCATCAGCTACTCCAGAGAGTATACTGTGAATTTAAGTCACTCTAATCTGAAAGTAAATGTGTTGCACTTAGTGAAGTATTTGATGAGACCTTTGACCTAGTGTCACCTGAGGTCTAGAGGCCTCCCCTCTGATTTCTGCTAGATGTTAAAATCTTGTGTTTTTATCACTTACCTTTTATAGAGATTTCCAGTTAGCGTAAAGCCCTATGTAGACCAGCTGCCACTTCACCCCTGTTTTCCCAGAGTTGGGGCTACACATGGAGTGAAGGCTGGTTGAATATAATAATATTCCAATTACTGGCTGGTAGTAGAATATTGCTGCTTACTTGCCCTTTTTTTAAGCCTTTTTTATCTCTCCCCCTCCCCCACCACCTACTCAAAGGTCATTTGAGACCCAGTTGTCTAGAGTGGAAGCAGAACTGCTGCGAAGAGAAGCTCCTCCCTCTTATGGACAGTTGATTGCTCAGGGTTTAATTCCACCAGTGGAAGATTTTCCTGTTTGCTCACCTAACCAGGTATACTGATTCTAACTTTTGATTACTGTCTCTGGAAATGGATATATAGTAAAGCAAGGACGCTTCGCCGTCAGAATTTGCAAGGATTACATATAAGGAGAATTTGAAATTATGATTAGTTGTTATATGTTAACAAATACTATAAAATTCTAACTTAACTTTTTTTTTTTCTTTCCAAGGTAGGATTTTTGCTCTAGCCCAGGCTGACCTGGAATTCACTATGTAGTCCCAGGGTAGCCTCGAACTCACGGTGATCTTCCTACCTCTGCCTCCCATGTGCTGGGACAAAAGGTGTGTGCCACCATGCCCAGCTCTAACTTTTAACTTTTTTTTTTTTTGAGGTAAGGTCTCACTCTAGGTCAGGCTGACCTGGAATTCACTATGTAGTCATACAGTCTCAGGGTAGCCTGGAACTCTCAGCAATCCTCCTACCTCTGCCTCCTGAGTGCTGGGATTAAAAGAATGTTCTGCCATGCCTGGCAAATCCTAACATTTTTTAACATTCTAGTTTAGCATTCTTAAGCATTGTACAGTTTAGGATAACAAAACACACTAAAATTCAAAAACCAGCAGCTTATTTTCTACTGATCTAACTACTTAGAGATTTAAAAAGGAACACTAAAATTAATGGACTACTAATGTCATTGTACAGTGAAGTTTACACACTTTACTTAAGAAGAAACTTGGGTTTTACAGTGTTTAAGAATTCAGTCTGCTTTGGATAGTGCCTATTATTTATGAATATTTCTGAATTCTTTAAAATTTTCAGTAAGTTTTTTTAAAAAAAAAAAAAACTTCTTTTTCAAGGTATTAAAATGTACTGCCAGGTGTGGTGGTGTCCCCTTTAATTTCAGCACTTGGGATTCCTAGGCAGGAAGATGGCTGAGGCCAGCCTGGGCTAGAGTGAAACCTTAGCTTGAAAAAACAACAACAAACAGTGTACCAAGGTTCCTTTTAGACATAAGAGTTTATATATATTTAGGTTGTAGATTTATCCACTAACAATTACAAAAATTACCCTCAGCAATAAAATTAGAAAAATTGGTAAATACGATTTTCTCAGTGACTTAATTATGTCCAAAATGGAAGACAATTTCATTTTTGTGAGATTTCTTTTTATAACCTGTCACCTCATTGGAGTCTTTAGCAAAACTTTGGTAAGACACTAGTTTTCAAACATTTCTCTAGATGTAAATTGTAATTCAGAATTTATGCTGCTTGAATTTTTGGGTGCAAAATACAAAAATAAATGTGATTCCTTAGCATGTTGTTGGCTGTGCTATGGGGAAGGTTTCTTTGTAGGTAGTTCAGACCATGCCAGTTCCAGCTACCTATGCCACCACATGGCACCCCATCACAAACCCTTTGAAACTAGTGAGAAGACAGACCACAAGACTGCTCTCTCTTCATACCAATTGCAAATTTAAAGTATGACCCAGCCCTCCTTTATAATTCACTAGAAGGACTGAAGAAACACACTGGAAACTATGTGCTTGTGGGAAGGCTACAGATTAAATCAGCCAAAGGAAGGAGTGCATAAGACAGAGCTAGGAAGAGCATGGGTAGCTCTGGAAAGTACTAACTTTCCAAGAGACAAGATAGCATTGTTCTCTGGCACTTACATGGCAGTGTGCAAGGAGTAACTTTCCAGGATGCTAACCTGAGCGCCTCTGTTGAGTTGTTATTGGGGTCCATCACAGCATCATAATTAATTTCATGTGGCTTCTCTAAGTCTGTAGCCCCTCCTGAGACTAACACCCCTCCTCCAAAGCCCCATCCCTGTATCATATTCTTGGGGTTATTCAGAGCCCCCTCCTTAGTTGTGCTGCTGTCCAGCTGGCCCCAAGCTTCCAGGCAAACACTCTTCTCTACTTCCTTCTGTCTAGTATGACATCCAAAGGGCTTAGAAATCAAAGGCTTTGAGTAAGATTGAGTTCTTTTTTTCCACATTGCTCCATTCTTTAGGGTTATAATTTATCCTTGTAAGAATTATATTTCTGCTAGGCATGGCAGTATATGCCTTTAATCTCAACATTCAGAAGGATCACCTTGGGGTACAGAATGAAATCCAGGACTAGAGTGAGATCTACCTTGAAACAAAATAGAAAATAATAGGGCTGGAGAGATAGCTTAGCACTTAAGGTGCTTGCCTACAAAGTCTAAGGACCCAGGTTCAATTCTCCAGGTCCCACGTTAGCCAGATGCACATTGTGGCACATGCCTCTGGAGTTTGTTTCTACTGGCTACAGGCCCTGGTGTGCTCATTCTTGCTCTCTCTCACTCTCTCCCTCTTTATCTAATAAATAAAACAATAAAAATAATAATTTTATTTCATTAGCACTGTAAGTAGAATATGTTCTTGAATATAGGGTATTGGATTTTATTTACTTAATGAACAAAAAAATAATAATAAATTAATTTTCAATAACACTATAAGTAAAATATGTTCTTAAACAAGTTACTGGATTTTATTTGCTTAAACTCTCTAAGTCTAAATTTCTGGTAACAAAATATCAAGTTTCCACAGAGATCTTTAAAAAGAAAAAATAAGCCCATAACTTAACGTCTTAAAAGTACTCAGTAAGGAATGTTTGCTGCTTCACAAAATAAAAGTATAGAAAAATTATTCCTCAAATATCTATGAGATTCATCTTATAGAATGCAATGTTAGATCAGCAGTCTTTAATTAAACAGACTTTTAAAGCATCTCCAACTTGTGGCAGTATTAAAGTGTGCTGAAGACTTTGCTGACCAGTGAATGGGAACTGCCGAACACAGGATATCTGAAGAGCACTTGGTTCTCTACTGGATAGCATAATCTTGTGTTCACACAAAGTCATACAACTTGAATACTAAACATTGAGCATTAGGTCTGTAGAGTTTACTCTAGATGTGAACTACTATTTTAATTTATAATTAAGTTGGTAACAAAAAGTCTTACTCATTTGTACTTCAGGTTCATGTGTGCTGGCACCCAGACTCCTTATTGGCAGTCTGGTTGATGAAAGCGAGACTATGAAATACTCTGACAGTAGCTTTCAGCATTCAGTGAATTGTGTTTTTGGCACTAAAGGCTTATGTGGAAATGACAGCATAAGTATAATACCAGTCACAGACAGATGGGGAACTCCCATAGCTTGTTCATTCACTTCCTTTTCCTCTGTGACAGGAAAAGCAAGAGACAGGCTTTGGCAAAGGGAAAGAGATTCTGCTATACATTGTTGGCTGTGTGGGAAACACCAGGTTTTAAATGCTAGTGGCCAGGCTGATTAAAGCGGCCTGTTCCATGTTTTAATACTCTTCTAGCCACTAGGTGGAGCTTAAAGACTATGACTATGTAAGTGCTATACTTTTTAAAAAATAATTCATGTAGAAAAAGGAATCAATACTGCTTTCAGTTGAGCAAGATGCTTTAAGTGCATAATTAAAGATTGTCAATGTTTTCCAAAAAATAATGAGTTCTTAATGTTTACCTGTAAAAAATTTAATCCTTAAGTAATGAGAAGGAATCTAAATTCCTACATACTTTTGTGTTGTTTTCTGTGCTATGTAATAAACTTTCTTAGTGACAGTGTAACTAAATCCTCAAAATTCATTCAACAAATCCTTGAGACTTAACTCTGTGAAGTATAATTGGCACATTTATAGGACAGTTTCAGCCTTGTAAATTAAATTTAACTGCTTATATTCAAAAAGAAAACACTATAAGGGCCATAAACATAAGTGACAATGGGCTTAGTGAACTACAATAGAGATTTGTCAGTCTTCCTAGTTGTAAAAGTATTGGTTTTATTGTCTATCTTTGGTATACTTTTAGGATTATGATTGACATTACCTATCACTGTAAAGTTGAGCATATACTTGAGACAGTGAGAAATGATTCAGGTTATCCTTATTGTCAACTATTTCAAGATCTTCTCTTGCTTTCTAGGCTTCTGTTTTGGAAAATCTGAGGCTAGCTGTTCGATCTCAGTTGGGATTTACTTCCATCAGGCTCCCTATGGCAGGCAGATCCAGCAACATCTGGAATCGTATTTTTAATTTTGCACGATCACGTCATTCGGGATCCCTGGCCCTGGTCTCGGCCGACGGGGACGAGGGTGTCCCGGGTCAGAGCAGCAGCAGGGAAGCCGAGAGAAGTCATGGTCACCGAAGCTTGTTCCCGGTCGAGTCGGACGACACAGACACGGAGCACGAGAGGAGAGAGGCAGGGGGAGCATCCGGTGGTGTTGCCGCTCCCCTGCCCCAGAAAGTCCCTCCTTCCACTGCGGTGGAAGCCCCGGTGGGAGCAGGGGGGAGCTCGGCGACGCCGGGCAGCCGAGGAGGTCCCGCGGAGCCCGGGAGGGATGTGACAGGTGTGGAGCCCCCAAGCGCCAGCCCGGCGCGCCACCAGCTCACCAGCGCGCTAAGTCGCGTGACGCAGGGCCTGCGCTGGGTGCGCTTTACACTAAGTCGGTCCAGTCCCGCCAGCCAGAACCAGAGCCCTTTGAGACAGCTTGATAATGGGGTCAGTGGACGAGAAGAGGATGACGATGTTGAAATGCTAATTCCAGTTTCAGACGGAGCCTCAGACAGCGATGCCAACGACTGCTCCAGACCTCTTCTTGATCTTGCCCCAGATCAAGGACAAGCGCCCAGACAGCCTCAGAGCGCAACAAGCCCTGGAGGCCGACCCAGTCCTCGAGATGGCCCCTGTGAGCGCTGCGGCATCGTCCACACGGCCCAGATACCCGACCCTTGCCTAGAAGTGACCCTGAAGAATGAGACGAGTGATGATGAGGCTTTGTTACTTTGTTAGGTACTGTCACCCGCCACACGAGGGAGATTGTATACAAGTTGGAGCAATACCCATTCATTGTTTTGTAACTTTACAATTAAACTATTAGTTTTAGTTTCAAAAGAAAAGATGCAGGGTGATTTCTTATTATTATATGTTAGCCTGCATGGATAAATAAAACAATTTGTAACTCTATGAACTTAGAGTTTACTATGTTAGCAGCTAAAACTGCATTATGTATTCATATTGTTCAGTAATGTTCTTCCATTTGTTTTTATGTTTTTCTTTTTTATCCTGGTACTGTAGTTCATAGTAGAGAGATATGGCTGCTTAAATTCATTTGACTGTCATTTTATCTATCCTATGTTAAAAGGTTTGTTTGTACAAAATAATATCTTCTTTTAATTGAATCTTTCATGCCTTTGCCAACATGTAACTTATTACACTAGATGTTAACGTTGTTAATGTACAAAAAAAGAGAACAAACTCTTATACTCACCTCCTTATTTTGCATAACATTATTACTGGATCTCATCATATTATGAACTTGTCAAAGGAAAAAAAATCTTCCTTAAATTTCCTCTTATGTTAACATACAATGTTGTAAAATTTAGGTAGCGTTAGATAATTAATGTCAAAAAGGAAACTTTTATAGATTTTCTAATGCTGACTTTAATACTCTAATATGGTACAAACCAAATGGTAAAAATCCCAAGTCATTTCTGTTTTCATCTCTATTTAGGGACAGAATTAAGTGGATGAAGATACTCTACTATGCATTAAATCTTGAACTTTATAAAATATGTACAAAAATTGTACATGATAAGCTCCACCTGGTAATGTCTTTCCCTAATGCAGGGTTTCGCTTGTATTGGGCCCTAGGGATTTGCACTAAAATCACATCAAGGTCTCAGATGAGTTGAGTGCACAGGCACTATCACTTTAAATGCTATTATTTGCTACCACAGTGACTATATATTTCCATAGCTTTTTGGGGGTGGGGGACCATTTTTATTACAACTTGAAATTGCTTTGCTAATTTCATATTTATTTGTTTATTTGTATTTAAAAACTGCATTATTGTAAGAGTGATCTTTTTCAGTATATTTTATTCATGGGGGGAGATCATTGCTATACTCTTGAAAAAAAAGCAAATTAAGAATCCATTCAGATTGCCCTCCTTTTTAAGTAGAGTGAATTACAAAACCCAATTTATTTTTTTTACTGTCAACTCCTGTTTATTTATTCTTTAGCTGTCTGTTTTAGTAGCTTAATGATTGAGTATGGAAAATGTATTTGTGTGTGATTATTGCTATTTATTAAATTTTAAATACTTTGCTGAATGTCATTTAAAGCATGTTTGAGGTCTTGTGTATTTGTCCTGTTATGCTGTCAGGAAGCACTGACTAAAATGTTTTAATATGTATCAAAATTAAAATAATTTTTTATTGTCTTGAGGTACTTTTTAAATCAAAGTTGTTCTTTTGTTGTTGAATTTGGGTGCATATACAAATTCAGACCATAAAATACCTAATATATCTGGAAAGAAAGTAGTTACCCTGACTGCTTCTAAAGTAGCAGCTTGCACCAGTACTCAAGGATAAAATTCCCTAAGGGGCTGAATATTATTTTGCCTTTAAGAAAACTTATTCCTAATTAATATCTCTTGTAAGATGTAGTAACACAGGCTCGTCTGTTGACAGAATTCAGGTTAGCAAACTCATCTTCTTTTAGGTCTTAATGTATTATTATCAGCTGCAGAGTTTGGGGATTGGATTTCTGGCTTTTGGAGGGATTTCTGATGTTCACAGGGATTGTTTTGTTTTATGGTCCTGGAGATCAAACCTAGGTCATTATGTATGCTACTGGCATAAGTTTTATATTATTTTTTCAATTGGTTGTGTAGCTTTCTCGTTCAAATAGTGAATAGCAAACTCCTACCTTGACACCCATCTTTGAGTTCCATTTGAAAGAGATACATACCAGGACCAGACTCCTGTATTTCCTTCCAGAAACCATAGACTATCTATACAATGCATTACAGAGCCAATAGATCTATACTGATAATCGTTCATCACGATGCCAATTGTGCTGTGCTTACACTCTAATTCTCTTCTCCAGCTGATTGTTTTTTATACCAATACTACATTGTTTCAATAATTGTAATTTAAAAATAGATTTCACATATTCATATTTTTACATTTTAACTTTAGAATCAACCTACTGAGTTCCACAAAACATTTTTTCCTCTTTTTTTCTTGAGTTTTAATTTGGTAGGTTAACTTAGAAAAATTCAGCATTATTATCATGTTACAGCTTTAGATCTAAATCATGGCATCCTGTCTAAAAAAATAGCACATCTTTGTGTTACTTCTTGCAACTGTGCTTTGGAATTTACAGAGAGCTCACATATTTTTAAGAATTCTTAGAAATTTCTTTATATTTTGTTTACATTATTAGTGAAGTTATTTCTGTTTATGTATTAGCCTAATGGGGTGTGTGTGTGTGTGTGTGTGTATGTATATATACATATATATATATATAATATGTATATATATATAATATGTATGTATGCATGCATATGTGTACATATATGTGTGTGTGTGATTTGTTATAGAAGTTTTCTACCCAGCCACCATCATTTTTTCATAGTTTACAGTAGTGATATTTCAGTTAATTTTTTTGTGTTTTCAAAGCTACAGAATTGTGCCATCTACCAACATTGATAAGCAACCTCTGTTCCAGTTCGTATACCTCTGTGTCTTTATTGAATTGTCTAGCACTTGTAAAAACTGAATGGAGATATAGTTAGACTTCATTGATCCCTACATTAAAGTTTTCAAGAATGCATGCTGAACTTTATCACATGCCTTCTCAACATCTATAGGGATGCTCATTTGATTCTAATCTGAATTTTAATAATATGTTCTGTAATTTAAAATGGTCATCCTTGCATTCCTGAAATAAACTATTTCACCATGTGTATTTTTTCAATACATTGATAGATTGTGTTTCCTATTTTATTTAGGATTTTTGTATTTATCAGCAAGATTAGTGATGTATGAGTGTGCGTATGTTATCTTTCAGTAAATTGGTGTTTAATGCTGTGGATATGGAAACTTTTCCTAGACTCTGAAACAGTTTGGGACTAAAATTTTATGTTCCTTAAAATTTCAGTAAAATTATCTGGGTCTGGTGGGTATTTGGCATATAGCTCTTTGACAATTTTCTCATTTTCTATAACTGCTTGGGTAGTATTTATTCCATTTCATTCAGGATTTTGAATTTATTTGCCTAGAATTGATCAGCATTATCTCTTGCCCTCTTTATATACCATTCTTGAAAACTTAAGTTATTCACAGTGGTAGTACACACATATAGTCCAGTCTCCCAGGGAGGCTTACGTGGTAGGGTCCCTTGAGCTCATGAGTTCAAGACCAGCCTAAACAACATAGTGAAACTCTGCATTAAAACAAAAGAGCAGCTAGACTATTTCTTTGTGTGTGTGCATGTTTTAGCTTCCACAAAGTACCTTCTCAGTCTCTATTCTGTCATATGTTTTGATGGTACCTGTTTTACTCTGGCCAGTTTAAAACCTGCCAGGATAAGATAGTAGGAAACAACCTTTTCTCGTAAAACCTGAACTCATGTTCAGGAACAGAATACAAATTATAAATTGAAAATGGATGTTGGCATAGTCTCAAAGTTGGCTGTGAGTGTGTTCTAGGTAGTAGGGAAAGTAAAATTCATAGAACTTCAGAGCTGGAAGAAGTTTAAACACTGAGAAGTAACAGACAAGTAGTAAGGAATATTCTTGACTGCTACTAAACTGAAACACGTGTGTATACACACATGAGAACAGAAGCCACGTCTGCATGCATGCTTTATTGTTTGATGGCACAGGCTTTTTTTGTAAAACTTATTTTGATATTTTATGGCACCTCCTAAGTTTGAATATGTAGCCTATGTTCGCATCCAAGCCCATTTCTGAGAGCCTTTTGCCATTTTTTGCTAGTGTGATAGAACTTTAAAAACTAACCTGGGCTGGAGAGATGGCTTAATAGTTAAGGCACTTGCCTGCAAAGCCTAAGGACCCATATTTGACTCTACAGATCCCACATTAGCCAGACGTAAAAAAAGCTAGGTAAGTGCAAGGTGGTGCAAATGTCGAGTTCAACTTCAGTGGCTGAGGCCCTAGTGTGCCAATTCTCTCATTCATTCTCATTCTCTTTCTCTCTCTCTCTAAAAAAAAAAAAAAATGCAGACTCACTTAATTCAGACTCCACCATAGTAAGATGAAGTTGCACTTAACAGGAGATAAAATGCTCTTCAAACGAGTTCACAGGCCCAAATTATCACAGTAGCTCACTGAGCCTGAGGTTCATCATAGCAGAAATCTCATAAATTATTGTGGGGCACGGGTGACATTTATAAAAGGGCTCAACACAGGTCCTTTCCCATATAATGCTACAGAGCAGCCCACCCCAACCTTTATGCTTAGACACTACAGTCACAAATCGAGCAAGTGCTGGCTGCCGGCCGGGAGCGCCACTAGGAGCCTGGGATCCTCCACATGGGCCTGTCACGGGTGTGCGTGTGTTCCTGACAGCATGGAATATCCAGGACACCTCTGCAGACGCTGCAGCATCTTATGACCGAGTCGGGAGTCAAAGAATATTCTGCCACATTCCATTTGTCAGATCACTAAAGCCAGATTCAACAGGGAAAGAAATAGACTCTGTAATCTAACAGAAACAAAAGTTTGTGATGCTATCCATCTACCCCAGGACAATATCTGAAACATAAGCACTAAATTGCTATTACAACATTTAAGTTGAACAAAGCTTTACTGTCTCCACAAGAAGCTTACTTGTTAAATATCAGCCCCTCATATATATATATATGGTATAATAATTGTACCTTTATTTGTTTATTACCAATACCACAGCAGAACAACTTGCCTTAGCATGTTAGTTTAGTCAAAAATAATAATGCTGGGCTGGAGAGATGTCTCAGTGATCAAAGATGCTTGCTTGCAAAGCCTTTCAGCCCTGGGTTTGGTTCCCCAGTAACCACGTAAAGCCACACAAAAAAGTGGTGCATGCATCTGAAGTTTCTTTGCAGTGGTGAGAGGTCTTTGTACACCCAAACTCTCTTGGGTATGTACTCTAGCTCTCAAATAATTTAAAATATTTTAAAAGTCATGATACTGGCTGAGGATATAGCTAAGTGTTATACAACACTTGCCTAGCATGTATGATGTGCGAAGCCCTGGCAGCAATTCTCAACCCGGAGGAGAAAAGCAGCACTTATGCAACTTGAAATAAATAAACATTTAGGCAATTTTAGCCTTTATGTTTCAGGTACATTTAGAATAACTTCTATCTCGGTTGGAGAGATGGCTTAGTGATTAAGCACTTACCTGTGAAGCCTAATGTGGTGGCTTGGTTCATGTGTCCCCCATAAACTTAGGTGTTCTGAATGCTAGGTTCCCAGCTGATGGAGATTTGGGAATTAACGCCTCCTGGAGGGAGTGTATTGTTGGGGGCGGGCTTATGGGTGTCATAGCCACTGTCCCCTTGACAGTGTTTGGCTCAGTCTCCTGTTGCTATTATCCACCTGATGTTGGCCAAGTGGTGATGTCCACCCTCAGCTCATGCTGTTGTTTTCCCTGCCATCATGGAACTTCCCCCTCAAACCTGTAAGCCAAAATAAACCTCTTTTTCCCCCAAGCTGCTCTTGATTGGGTGATTTCTACCAACAATGTGGGCCTGACTGCAACAGTAAAGTGGTTCTGAGGAGGGGGATTGCTGCTAGACACTTGACTGTGGCTTTGGGCTTTTGGAGGTGACTTTTAAGAGGAATGTAGAGGATTTGAAACCTTGGCCTAAGAGACTCCTTGCAGTACTGTAAGTATAGCTTGATGGGCTATTCTGGTCAGAGTTGAAAGACCTGAATGTAGTAAGAACTGTGGACTGTGAGGTTTGGCTTATGAGGATAAGAAAGAGCTTTGCTTGGATTGAGCTACGAACAGTTTGTGTGAGAGGCTTGCTGTTATAACTGGGTCCTGAAAAGTTGTGCAGGATTGCATTGCATAGAAACGGGTTGGTGTGAGCAGAGGGATATGACACAGAAAAAATGAAATCTTTGGGTGAACTGCTCAGCTGTAATTGAGAGCTTACAACCTTTGAGATTGGGCCATTTGACCTGACTGGGCAACAGGAAGAATGTTGACTCTTTTGAAGGAGACTGAGTGCTCAAGGAGTGCCCTGTTCTTCAAAGTCTGCTTTATTCCCCCCTGGATTAATAAATTGGCACCCTACCTGGTATTGTGGAGTATAAGAAATCCAGGAAAGAGAGGGTCATTGAGTTTGCAACACTGTTTTGTGTTTTGGAAATGGCCATGGACAGTGTGAAGCTGATTTGCTGGATACCTGCATGGAGACCCCATGGGGTCATGAGAATGAACCATGAACCATGGGTTGCAATAGAAACCCAGTGGAGGTGCCGGGACCACAAGATGGCTGCCAAAGAGAGCTGCCAGCCCTGGATGAAGTTTTCCAGGACTGTGAGTAGCTTAGCTGGAGGGCTGGAATTGGAACTCCAGAGACTTGTTGCTGGCTAGAGTTGTTGGACTTGGAGCTACAGAGTTTGATTTTTGCCCTGGTTATTTTAAATCTTGTGTTGGCTGAATGTTTCTTTGCTATGCCCAGTGCCATCTTTTGCAATATAAATGTTTATTCTGTGCCATTATGGGTTTTGGGGGGATTTTTTTGGGGGGGTATTATGGCTCAGTTAAAAGAACGTGGCTTATGGGGATGTTTGAACATCTTTGCAATTGATAAAAACTATGGGGACTTTTAAAGTTAGATGACTGCATTGCATTTTACATCATGTATGGTTATCATTTTATGGGGACCAAAGGCAGAATGTGGTGGTTTGATTCAGGTGTCCCCCATAAACTTAGGTGTTCTGAATGCTAGGTACCCAGCTGATGGAAATTTGAGAATTAATGCCTCCTAGAGGGAGTGTATTGTTCGGGGCTGGCCTATGGGTGTTATAGCCAGTTTCCCCTTGCCAGTGTTTGTCACACTGTCCTGTCTCTGTTGTCTACCTTATGTTGGCCAGGGGATGATGTCCATCCTCTGCTCATGCCCCATTACCCATGTAAACCACATGCTCAAGGTAGCACATATGTCTGGAGTTCATTTGCAGTGACTGGAGGCCCTGGTGTGCCCATTCTATTCTCTTTCTCTCTTTCTCTCTTTTTGCCTCTTTCTCTGTATCTCTCAAATAAATAAATAAAAATAAAATAAAATAATTAAAAATAATAACTTCTATCTTAATAGGATATTTAGAAATTTATTTGAAGCAAAATTATAGTGGCTAAAAGTCTGGAGTCAGATTTTCTGAGTTTTGTACTTGCCCTCTTATTATGAGCATGTAACCTTCCAGTAAGTCAGTTCCTCACTGTGTATGTTCTTTATGTGGAGAATGGGGATCATAAGAGAATGCAGTAACTGACATATGCAATAATGCACAGTGAGTACTATGTAACAGTTTGCTGTTAGTATTGTCATTGTTTAATGTTAAAACATCTCAAACGAGCCAGTGTGTGTGGAAGGTTTCAACACAGCATCAGTGTGTAAAGAGAAGGAATGTGTGTGTATTCCTCATGCCCGGGATCATGAAATGGAATTGCACTCCAGAAAGAAAGTCAACACACAGTTCAGAAAAGGGAGAAGAGGTGTAGTGGCCCACTTGTGATGAGTCATGTTGAATTCCAAGGTCAGTGACACAGGTGAACAGATCCTGCCAAGCCAAGGACCCAAGGAAATGACCTCAGAGGAGTGGATTCAGCAGCAAGGCCTGTGCAAGACTTCTGGAAATTAGTAACTTCAGATCTCCTGGTTCTTTCATTATAGCAAACACTGCTCACTGCATAAGTGACATGTGTGGAGAAGAGCCTTGTTTTATGGTTGGAAAAAATAGAAGATGAAAAGCCTGATTCTACTGAGCAACTGCATCAGGTCTGGCCTGGCTGCCTTTAGACTTAATGATTGTGTTTTCTTTTTTTTCTTATTTTTATTTATTTATTTATTTATTTATTTATTTATTTATTTGAGAGTGACAGACAGAGAGAGGAAGAGGCAGAGAGAGAGAGAATGGGTATGCCAGGGCCTCCAGCCACTGCAAATGGACTCCCAACGTGTGCATCTGGCTAACGTGGGTCCTGGAGAATCAAGCCTCGAACTGAGATCGTTAGGCTTCACAGGCAAGCGCTTAACTGCTAAGCCATCTCTCCAGCCCAGTGGTTGTGTTTTCTTAAAAAGGCCCTTTGTTGGGCTGGAGAGATGGCTTAGCAATTAAGGTATTTGCCTGCAAAGCCAAGGGATCCAGTTTTGAATCCTGAAGACCCACATAAGCCAGATGTACAAGGTGGCACATGTGTTCAGAATTCACTTGGAGTGGCTGAAGGCCCTCACGTACCTATTCTCTCCCTCCCTCTCTCTCTCTCTCTCTCTCTCTCTCTCTCTCTCTCTCTCTCTCTCTCTCGCCACACACACACTTATATAATCTGTCTCTATAAAATAAGTAAATTTTTTTTAAAAAAACCTACCTCCTGATAA
This sequence comes from Jaculus jaculus, assembly GCF_020740685.1. Lineage (NCBI taxonomy): Eukaryota > Metazoa > Chordata > Mammalia > Rodentia > Dipodidae > Jaculus > Jaculus jaculus. The sequence continues at coordinate 175,453,177 of NC_059103.1, read as the reverse complement.
AGGGCAAACACTTTTTTAGAAAATGCCCTATGTATTAATGGGATTGTCACAGCTTTACATATTATTTGAACTGATTGCCAAATGAGGAGCCAGAGTAGTGGTACAAGAGTGAGACCAGGCCTACAAAACAGAACAGTGACAGGTGAATCCACATGTGGGTTTGTAGAGGTTTGAAATAGGTGTCTCCCATAAACTCGTGTCCTGAATGCTACATCCCCAGCTGATGGCAATTTGGGAATTGGTGCCTCTTGAAGGCAGTGTTTTGTTGGGGGTGGGCTCATGGGTGTTATAGCCAGCATCCCCTTGCCAGTGTTAAGCAACTCTCCTGCTGCTGTTGTCCAGCTGCTTTTGTCCAGGAGGTGATGTCTACCCTCTGCTCATGCCACATTTTCCTCTGCCATCATTGAGCTTCCCTTCGAGTCTGTTAGCTAAAATAAACCCGCTCCTCCCACAAGCTGCTTTTGGTTGGGTGTTTTCTGCCAGCAAAGTGAAGTTGACTGCAACGTAATGCTCAACAAACAGGGCTACAGTTAGTGAAAGGAATATCAGTGAAGCTCTTCCTCTGGATTCATGTAACACCCATGTCTGTAATCCCAGTGCACCTATAACAAAGAGAGTCAGGAGAATCCCAAAATTTGTGGGCCAATTAGTCTGGTATTTGTAGCAGCAAAAAAGAGTCTCAAACAAGGTGGAAGATGAGGACTGACATCCTGAGCGTGTCCTATGACCAGGAGAGATGGCTAAGTGCTTAGGTTGACTGCCTACAAAACCTAAGGACCTAGGTATGAATCCCCAGTACTTACATGAGGCCAGTTAATTACTCAAGGCACCACATGTGTCTGGAGTTTGTTTGCAGTGGCTAGAGGCCCTGATGTGCCCCTTCTCTTTCTCCCCCCCCCCCCCAATCTCTCTCTTTCTCATAAATAAGTAAATAAAATATCTAAAAATACAACTGGCTGGAGAGATGGCTCAGCAGTTAAAGTGCTTGCCTGCCAAGCCTAGAAACATGGGTTTAGTTCCCTAGTACCCACATAAACCCAGATGCACAAAGTGGCACATGCATCTGGAGTTGGTTTGCAGCAGTTGGAGGCCCTGGAGTTCCCATTCTCTCATCTCTCTATCTCTCTCTGCTTCTAAATAAATAAATAAAATTTTAAGTAGGCTTGGAGAGATGACTCTAAGGTTAAGGCACTTGCCTGCAAAGCCCAAGGATCCAGGTTCAGTTCCCTAACATCCATGGAAAGCAAGATGCAGAAAGTGGTACATGCATCTAGAGTTCATTTGCAGTGGCTAGAGGCCCTGGCATGCCCATTTTCTCTCTCCCACCTCTCTCTCTCTCCCTCTCTCAAATAAATAAATATTTTGTTTTGTTTTTCAAGGTAGTGTCTCACTGTAGTCCAGGCTGATCTGTACCTCTGCCTCATGAGTGCTGGGAATAAAGATATGTGCCACCACACCTGGAAAATAAAATATTTTTTAAAGTAGTCTTGGCACAGATCTTTTTTGTTACAAAGCAACTGAGAGAAAGAGCTTCCAGAGGGCCTTGAACAAGAAATAGAAGACTTTCTTCTATATGAACTAACATAAATATCCAAAATTAGGAAAGTACTTTTGTTCAAAAATTATTATTTAGATGCCACCTATAAGTAATATTCTAACTGTTTTCTCGATTTCACCATTGTTTCATTAACTTTTACCTGAATGTTTACATATATTTCTATCTTATCTGCTGAGTTCTGATCTCATGTGAACATAGAAATTCCCTCCCTAATTTAGTTTATAGATTTAGTTTTCCAAAGCCTAACTTACCATAAATATAAATGTGGTGCTTATTCTTTTCCATTTCATAAATTTCAATTTCATCTTATTTCTGGTTCCTTTGGATGTATTTCACATTTGGTGACAATTGACTGCTATTTTTCAATGTAGTGCTGTTTTCCCATCTCATGCATTGCCATTAGAGCCATTAGCCAAGTATGCAACTGTTCATAACTACTGCCTTGGTGAGCAATGAAAACATGCAATTACTTGCTTCTTTTGAGTATCAACAGCAGTTCTAGATGGCGTCAGTATTTCTAATCCTTAGAGCCAGCACGCGATACCCATCTGAGCGTCAGCCTGAGTTGTAGTTTTTACATATGTAAAATGTAAATAACATTCCCCACCCCATGGAGTTTTTTAGATATAACATGAAGAAATTTAAACTTCATGCCTTGCAATTATTTCATACATACTTGTGGAGGGACAAACATTGTTCTAACTGGTCCTCCTAGATCTGACACTCTAAGCCCTGCCTTACCAATGTCATATCTACATGACCAGAGTACACCTTCATGAGAGCTCTGACATGGGCCTGTACTCCAGGCCCTAGCCACAGCCCCTCAAGATACCCAAAAATATTGTAATAAACCTTTGACTTTAGACCCGGACACTGAAGGTTCTGTTCTATTTGTAGGGATAGAAACAGTGTTGCCCAAGTTATACATGACACTAAAAATGTAGTCCAGGCTCACTTTGCATGTACTATATAGCCCAGAATGCCCTTGAATTTCTGATCCTTCTGTTTCCAATTCCCAAGTGCTGGTATTACAGGTGCCCAGTTCTATGCCATGCTGGAGATGCAACTCAAGGCTTGTGTATGACAGACAGGCAAGACACTCAACCAACTGAGTTACATCCCACTTCAAGATGCAGATGACTTTTTGAGTTTATTTTTTTATGACAGAAAGATAGAAAATGGACACACTGCAAATGACTCCAAATGCATGTACCATCTTGTGCATCTGGTTTCACATGGGTACTAGGGAATCAAACCCAGGTCCTTAGGTTTGGCAGACAAACATCTTGTAACCCCTGAGCAATCTCTCCAGTTCTGCAGATAACTTTTAAAACTAAATGTATACCCCATAAACTAGCTTTAGAGTGTAAAATTACAGAATAGATAAATTGAAGATCTCTGAATGAAAGTTTTACCTCCAATGCCTGCTGCTATGTGACTGCAAGCAAATCATTTGACTTTATAAGGGTCATGTGTTAAAGGGAGAAACAGTACTAAGCTCAACAAGTTTTTATTTATTTATTTATTTTCAAACAGAGAGAGAATGAGAATGGACACACTGGGGCCTCTTACAACTACAAACAGGCTCCAGATGTGTGTGCTACTTTATGCATCTGGCTTTATGTGGGTACCAGGGAATCAAACCTGGAGAAGCAGTTTTCACATGCCAGCACTTTGAAAAATTTTATGTGTGTGTGTGTGTGTGTGTGTGTGTGTGTGTGTGTGTGTGTGTATATATATATATATATATATATATATATATATATATATATATATATATATTTGACAACTTCTATACTTACAAACAACAAACCATGGTATTTCCCTCCCCCACTTTTCCCTTCATAACTGCTCTCTGTCAAATCCCCTCCCTGTCTCCATTAGTCTCTCTTTTAATTTGATGTCATCATCTTTTAATCCTATTATGAGGATCTTGTATAGGTATTACTAGGTACTGTGAGGTCATGGATATCAAGGCCAATTTCTGTCCAGACAGTTGTATGTAAGGAGTCCTACCCTTCCTTTGGCTCTTACATTCTTTCCACCACCTCTTTCACAATGGACCCTGAGCCTTGGAGGGTGTGATAGAGATGTTTTAGTGCTGAACACTCCTCCATCCCTTCTTCTCAGCACTATGTTTCCTTTTGGGTCATCCTAGTGGTCATTGCCATATGAAAAGAGAAGTTTCTGCAACCAGATATGAGAGTAGCATTAATATATGAGTATGAACATTAAGTGTAGTGCTTTCGGGGCAATTCAGTGAGAGTAATATATATATATAATCCAGACAAAAGCAGGCTTTATACCCCTAAGGCACATGACCTCCCCTGCCATAGTGAGTGCTCAATAAACCTCAGCTCCAGCTGCTGGGATTTTTTTTTTTTTTTTTAAAATCTCAAGGTAGCTATGTTCTCCCCAGGTGCAGTGTTTATGGACAAGTACACTCTGGAGTCATATTGGACTAGCTCTCAACAGGTCTACAGAGTAAGGTGATCATTCTTTTTTTATATTATTTTATTTTTTTGGCTTTTCGAGGTAGGGTCTCACTCTAGTCCAGGCTGACCTGGAATTCACTATGGAGTCTCAGGGTGGCTCGAACTCACAGGGATCCTACCTCTGCCTCCCCAGTGCTGGGATTAAAGGCGTGTGCCACCACGCCTGGCTCAAGGTGACCATTCTTGTCTTTCTTGTCCATTACCACTGAACAGTGATCAAAACTAGTGTCCTTGCTTTAAAAGCAGTCCTGATGTCTTAGTTCATCTATGCTGTCTAACAAAGTGCCTGAGCCTGAGTAATTCATAGATGAACGTTGACTTTTCATAGTTGTCGAGGCTGGGAAACACAGACCCAAGATGTTGGCCCTTCTGACGAGGGCTGTTTCCAATCTGGTTGCTGCCTCCCTAGAGAAGACAAACGCTGTACCTCACACAGCACAAGAGACAGAAGGACAGAAGGACCACATGCTGTATGATGCTTCATGTATGACAGCTTTAATCCCATTCGTGAGACGTGAGTCCTTGAGACTGATCACATCCTGGAGGCCCCACTTGTTAATATTATTGTACAGATTAAGCTTTGTTATAGTCATCTTTACATTGCTGGGATGAACCTTCAAACCAGACACAGTTTGCAGGAGGGATAGAATTGATTTCAGGCTTACAGATCCAGGGGAAGTTTCTAATGGTGAAAGAAGCTGGCCCCCTTTCACAGGTCCACACAGAGAGAAATACCACCACCAGTACCATAAGCAAGCATACTCCAGGAACCCCAGGCAGAGCTCCAGCACTCTGCCTACCTTAGGCTGGAATTCAGATCAGTCCCCAGTAACACTTTAGGGCTGAACCCTAGGATCCACCCACAGTGACACTTCCTCCAACCAGGCAGCTAGAGATCTAAATTACAAGCTTTAATAAACTCCTGAATCTATGGGGGGGGGGGACATTCATTCAAACTATCACAAGTTCAATATGAATTTTGAGGTGGCATGTGTTAATCACTTTTCCTGTTGTTATGACCACATTCCAGACCAAAGCCAAAAGAATATGAATAAAGAAAAAGAAAACCCAAAAAAAAACAAAACAAAAAAAATGGTTTAAGAGAGAGAGGGTTTGTTTTGCTTACAGTGAGAGGGAATGCAGACCATTATGGGGAAGGCATGGTGGCCACAGCATGAGATGGCTGGTCACACTGTATCCCCAGTGAGGAAGATGAAATAGGCAAGAATTGGGGCTGATCAATAAAGCCTCAAAACCTGCCTCTAGTAACTTCCTTCTTCTCAGGGAGGGGTGCCTACCTCCTAGAGTTCTACAACCTTCCAGAGCAGCACCATGAGATGGGGACCAAGTGTTTGAGTACATGAGCCTGGCGGATATTTCACATCCCAACCATATGACACAAACATTCAAACTATGACCCCGTCTGGACGACACCTGCAGATTTATACACTGGATGTAGCTCCCTTTCCAAGCTGATCCTCTTAACCCAGGAGAAGGAACCTGGGATAAAATAGTCTCTGTTTGGGATGGAGAGATGGCTTAGCTTGTCTGTGAAGCCTAAGGACCCCGGTTCGAGGCTCGGTTCCCCAGGTCCCACGTTAGCCAGATGCACAAGGGGGCGCACGTGTCTGGAGTTCGTTTGCAGAGGCTGGAAGCCCTGGCGCACCCATTCTCTCTCTCTCCCTCTATCTGTCTTTCTCTCTGTGTCTGTCACTCTCAAATAAATAAATTAATTAAAAAAATAGTCTCTATTTTAGGAAACAAGACCTCTGTATTAGTTATTTTCTTATTGCAGTGTCCAAATGCAACCTAAGGAAGGAAGGGCTAATTTTAGCTTAAGTTCCCTCACGGTGGGGAAGGTGTGACAGCAGGAAGCAGAGATGTCCCATTGCGGTCACCACAGTCAGAAAGCAGAGTGACAAATGGTAGTGCCTAGCTAGCTTTCTCCTTTTCTCAAGTCCTGGACTCCAGGTTGTAGGATGGTGTTGTCCCCTGTTAAGGTGGAGCTTCCCACCTCAGTAGAACTCATCAAGATAATCTCTTATAAGCATGGCCAGAGGCTAATCTCAAGCCCAGAGACTCCTTTCCTAGGTGACTGTAGGCATGCCAACTTGACAACCAACACAAATCATCACAGGCTCCAGTTCTTTCATCCAGATTTGAGGAGATATTTTAGAAAATATATTTATTTTTTATTTGTAAGTGGAAAGGGAGAGAGGGAAGGAGGGGAGGGAAAGAGAGAGACAGAGAGAGAGAGAGAGAATATGAATGAGACTAGGCATGACAGAGCTTCTTGCCTACAGATAAAACTCCAGACGCATGCAGCACTTTGTGCATCTGGCTTTACGTGGGTACTGGGGAGTCAGGCCCAGGCTGTCAGGCTTTGCAAGTAAGCATCTTTAACCACTGAACACTTTCTGTTCATAGGTTCATAAAAGTCTACAAGTGTGAAGGGTAGGTCTTTTGAGCTTTTGCCAACCTAAATCTTACTTTTAATGACCTTTTTAAAAGCTTATTTATTTATTTGAGAGAGAGAGAAAAAGAGGCAGATAGACAGAGAACTCTAGCCACTGCAAACAAACTCCAGCTGCATGTGCCACCTTGTGCATCTGGCTTACGTGGGTCTTGGGTAATTGAACCTGAAGACTTGGGCTTCACATTCAAGTGCCCTAACCACTAAGCGATCTCTCCCAGCCCCTAAATCTTACTTTTTAGACGAGGAGACTATGGTCCTAGGAGTGACTTTCCCAAGATTCATAGCAGAAGTTGCCATCAGAGAGAGGCAAGATTCAACTCCTACTTCCCAATGCACCCTCAATGTCCTCCTGGCTCTTCCACGCTCCACCTTTCCCTGATCTCACTTCCAACCCGTACTCAGCTGCGAACTCAGTACCCTTCCAGGAAAGTCTATCACAGCAGGGGCCAGGGAATTGGAATATCTGAACAAATGGATGGGTGGACACCACTAAGAAAACTGAGAGGAAGGTGTACAAAGGGCAAGCTTCCCCACTGACCATGTTTGTTTACGCCCGCGTCCTGCCCACAAGGCGTCCTGTGGGGATGGTGACAAGCCAGCGCTTTCTGTTCTAGCGGGCAGCATTTCTCTCTGAACTTCTCCTCGCTCCTCTACTCCTACCCGGGAATCTCAATGAGTCATTTCCTCCCACCTCAGTGACTTCCCGCAGGCCCATTTTCTGATAAAAGTTTGAGTTAATTAAACGTGCAAAGTTTGTTTTGTGTTGCGTTGCAGGGCATTTCATGATATAAAGTTTCCCAGATAAGGAAAAAAAAAAACATAATCTTTGAAATCATGAATCTGGACAGCTTCAGAAAGGACATCACAACAGCACTGACATCCAATCTCACTCTCCACGGGGGTGTTGACTAGCTCCGAGGAATTTCATTATGTGCATAATTACCCCTTTCACCTTCAGACAAAGGTCCCTTAACAATAATTACATAACCTTCCTAAGTTCTTTTTTTTTTTTCTTCAAACTCCTGGTTTGACAGCAAATCTAAGGGACTCTACATTATTGATACTTTCTAGTTTTTAATCATTTTTAGGTTTGGAAAATCCGTAGCTTGAGAAAGTTTGGTAATAATAATACTTTGCATTCTACTAAAATACCATCGCAGGCCACGTGTGATAGGCAATCTCAAACTTGAAGAAAGTATCTCCCAGTCTGAACGAAATTAGCCAAATGCTCTCCCAGGACATGACTGCTCTATTGGGAATATGTGTTCTTCCCTGAGCCCATTCCTGTGGTTGTGAGGATGGCCCACCTGTCAGGTTAAAAGCTAAGTCCTGAAGCCCTAGGGACCCCTCCCTTCTACCCCTCCATAAGGAACACTTTTTTTTTTTTTTTCTGCCGGCCCCTCACCTCCACATATTGACTCCCCTCCTCTCTGGTTTCAGATGCACCTTTGTGACTTTCCCATTTCACTTCAGGCCATATCCTCTCTCCTGGACCGAATGTTCTGTTTGCTTTACACACTGGACCGGGAACAAGTTTTAAGCTCCTAGGGGGGCGGGGGGAAGTAAATGTGTTTATCAGTTGGAACTCTACTCACACCCTCACCAAGGCTAGTCTTTGCAAAGCTAGTATTTTTTTTTAATGAGTTTGTATGACACTTCTTGGTTTACTAAGTCATTATGGTGTTCACCATCATATTGGTTGTTCAAAAGAAATCTGGAAGGTAAGAACAAGTATTAACTTTATAAGTGAAAAAATGGAGGACACAGAACACAGGAGACTAAACGGGGACCTTGCAGAAGAGCCACGTGTATCAGCCTAGCTCTTTAGAGTTGCACTACCTGCTAGCGTTCAAGACAAACGCGCTGGTGTGAGTTGCATCACGAGAACCCAGAGAACAGTGAGACCATGGCTTTCAAAGAGAGTAAAGCCTCCATTGTGAGGACGTGTGATGATTTGTTTCTGGTATCTAAAAGGCGATCCAGGTCAGGAGTCTTTGTTCTTGGGGTGTTTTTGTGTTGCTGCTTTTGGGAAACGCGGAAGGCCTCCCTCTCTGAACTTGGAATGCAGATGGTCCCCTCTAAGGAAACTTTTGAAGTGAATTTCTTTCTTTCCCTTCAGTACCTTTCTTAGGGAGGAAAGCACGATTCTGAAAACCCCAAGGCCTTTTCCCCTTCTAAATGACTCAAAGCCAAGAAACCTGAGCCTGGCAGGAATGGGCTGAGGGCCTTGGGCAGCCCAGCCCTCCCGCCCCCTCCACCGCCCCAGGGTGGAGCCAGTCCAGAGTTTGCAGCTCTTTAACCAGGGAGCTTGGGGACAGGACCTCAAACTCAAGCAATCCCTTGGGCCCAAGCCACCTCAGCACACAGCCATCGTTGGATAGGATCCCAGAACCCCTCATCATGCCGGGGCCCGAGCGACTCCTCATCCGCGGGGGTCGCGTGGTCAACGACGACTTCTCGCAGGTGGCAGACGTGCTGGTGGAGGATGGCGCGGTGCGGGCGATCGGGCGAGACCTGCGGCCGCCGGGGGACGCGAACTCGGGGCTGCGGGTCCTGGACGCGGCGGGCAAGCTCGTCCTGCCGGGAGGTATCGACACGCACACGCACATGCAGTTCCCCTTCATGGGCTCGCGCTCCGTGGACGACTTCCACCAGGGCACCAAGGTACCCACCTGCGTCTGCCAGGGTCCCCAGTCGAGAGAGGAGGCCTGGGCGCCTCGCTGCTTCGCCCCGCCTCCCCACCTTCAGGGTCCCCAGAGGCCACCTCGCGCCTAGGCAGCACCTAAGGGACCCAGTGGGCAGGAGAGAATGAAGGTGCCCCACTCTGCAGTCCCACCGTGTGGCCCTTTCCAGTGGCGTGAGGCCAGCCTGAGCTATCCCAGACATCTTCCCCACCCTGGAGTCATTTGACAAGCTTCAGGCAATTTCTTTCGTGCCCTCCTCTCTCCTCACCTGTCCCCTCTCAAAGCCCCCTTTTCTCTGATGATCTATGCAACTCCACACAGCTTCTGTACTACTGGACACAGAGCCATTTTGCCCAGTCCTCCACCCCAGTCAAAACACGAGCGGAAAATCCACTCGCCCAGAAGCTGCTGCTGCTGTGAATTCGGCCTAGGAGCGATAGGAGCCGCAGCCTCCACACCCCAACCCAGCCAAGCCCTGGCGGGAGTGAGACCAAGCTTTGAAGTTACCAAGCATTGGGAGGGAAAGTTCCAGGAATGCTCTCTAGGCCTTCACTCACTCACACCAAAGTGACTCTCCCCATCCCCTCTCCCACCTGCTTGCCCCAAACGACATCAAGTGTGGACCCTCATTCCTGCTGCTGGAGTACCCTCACCCTTAGTGGTGGGGCAGGAGCTAGTCAGACCGGGTTCTTGGGTTTCTCTAAACTATGACCTAGAAGCTCAGGCGATGGAAAGGAATCTTTAAGGTTTTCACAAACTTCCTGAAAAAAGCCACCAGCGGATGAGCAGGGCAGCTTTTTTAGGAACTTGAAGTTAAAATTGCATCCTCAGCACCTAAGCTAATGCCTGACCACCGCGCCATTGTCAGGCTTTGCAATCTGGGCTGTGTATTCTCGGAGGAAGATACACTGAGCTGCGCAAGACCCACGCTCCACGCTGGGAACCCACCCAGGAATACCCCCCAGGCCTGGGTCTTAAATGTGCTAACCAGCCGTGCAGGCCAACGCTCTCGCAGAGCAGTGTGCAAGGTCCTCCTCTCATTTACGGTTCTGCTTTCCTTCCATCTTTTTTTTTTTTTAATTATTTATTTGTTTATTTTTTTTTGGTTTTCGGAGATTGGGTCTTACTCTGGCCCAGGCTGACCTGGAATTCACTGTGTTATCTCAGGGTGGCCTCCAACTCTCCGCAATCCCATACCTCTGCCTCCCGACTGCTGGGATGAAAGGCGTGCACCACCACACCCGGCTTCCTTCCATCTCTTTTACCCTTCGTCGACCTGGCCTGCTCCCAGTTGCCTAGTCCTCCACCACTACCCAGGATGTTGTTTATGAGAGAGAAGAAAGGCAGGCAGATTTAACCCAGAGAGAAGGAAGGGTCTGGGGCAGACTGCCTAAAACAACATTTGCAAATCTTCCTAGTTACTGATTGATTACCAACGATTCTCTTAAGGTTGGGAAGGCCATTTGGCAGCACAAACTATCTTTCGAAATTAGAAATCTGTGTTTTGAATATGTTTTTGCTTTTGAACAGCAAAAAGGAATGGATCCATTTTTACCTCTTAAATGAACATGTCAGCTATTGGAACAACTCATGATTACAAATAAGTAGAAACATAATAAAAAACTGAAAAAGAAAGAAATATCTCTAAAACAGCAACCGTGAGTGTATTACCTTTATCTATTTTTTTTTTTTTTTTTGGTTTGGTAAGTGCATTCACATGTGTGTGCAGATCCATGTAATTTGTGCACACACACATACACAGGCTGCCTGTTTCCTTGAGATGAAATCTCTCTCTCAACCCAGAGCTGCTAACTTTTGCTATTTTTTGGTCATAAAACCACAGAAATTCTCTGGTCTCTGCTCACCCAGTCCCAGCCCACCACAGGACTGGGGTTACAGATATGGGTGGCTTGCAAAGCTGCTTATATAGATGCTTGGGAATCAGACTCAGGTGGTCTCAGGCCCTCATACTTACACAGCCAGTCATCTTAACCTCTAAGCTCTCTCCCCAGCCCCTGTGTTTATGCTCTTTAGTGTAGTATATTATAGATAATTGAGATTATGTTGTTCATATATGTCTATAACTGTGGGCATGTTAACTTGTATACAGAGTTTTATAAACCTGCTCTAGTCATTTATAGTGTGAGCTTTTTCAATTATCACAGACTCGTCATAAGCCTAATGAATTATTGATGTCGGGGCAGTTCCTTTGTCACCTCCATTGTCAAAGTGGGGACCATCAGTTGCTGGGCTAACTTCAACATTCTCCTCACAAGTAGGTTTTCTCTCCCCCCACCCCCTGTCCCCAGTCTAGACTTCCCTCACTGTTGTGGGAGAGGATCCCCTTCCCACCTTCTCAACTGTGTGTGTCCCAAGGTCCTAAGAGCTCCTTCTTCCTCTTATGTCTGTTTCCTTGGACATTCTGGAATTTTTATAGCGTAGAGGGATTTGAGGCTCCTACCTGAGAAGGTGGGCCCTTGTAGCATTTGATAGCCTGCTGCCAACCCATGAAAGGGCTTATCTACCAGCTGCTTCTCTAGGCATTTCTACACTTAGAGATTTTCAACAGGTTAAACAAAACATGTTCTTCATGAGCTCAAGATCATAAGTAGGAAACAGTATGATCAGAAACGTTATGCTCAAAGGTTTAGCCAATACAAAATATGCTAAATATTACAGAGTACAAAGGGACTGAGTTGCAAAAGTTGTCTTCGAACTTGATTCATTGGATCTCAGGAGATAATAGCTCAGAAAAGCCCAGAACAAGATGACTGCCCATGAAGGCAACCAGATGGATGCACCAGCACTTTGGAGCTGCAGTGAGTCCTGCAAGAAGGAGCCATGGAGTTCTTCAGTCTTTTCTAGTCTTCACAATAATTCTCAAGGCCATGTTCTTGGACCTATGCTTTGACAAATTAGGGAGAAAGAGGTCCTTGGTAAATACTGGTTGCATTATATATTACAATGCCTTGAAAAATGCCTTTTTTCCCCTTTGGTTTTTCGAGGTAGGATCTCGCTCTAGCCCAGGCTGACCTGAAACTCACTATGGAGTCACAGGGTGGCCTTGAACTCATTGCAATCCTCTTACCTCCACCTCCCGAGTGCTGGGATTAAAGGCATGTACCTCCAAGCCCTGCTTATCAGTACTGTTAAGTAATGGAGTACTTACTGCATGCCAGGCCCCATGCTAATCTCTGCATTGTCTTCCCACAAGCCTAGGTAGCATCATCTATTTGTGTGTGTGTGTGTGTGTGTGTGTGTGTGTGTGTGTGTGTGTGTGGTGTAGTATGTGTGTGGCATGGGGAACAGTGTGGTATATGTGTGTGTATGTGTGCAGATATGCTTGTCCCTTGGATGTGTGTATGGAGGCCAAAGGAGGATGTCAGGAGAGGTGCCCTCTACCATGTTTGTCTGCATATTTCCTTGAGACAGAGTCACTTCTCTGAACCTGGAGCTGCCATTTTCAGGAGTACCAGCTGTTCTCCAGTCCCTGTCCTCCACAGAACTGGGGTACAGGCACTTGTGGTTGTGGCCCCCACTGGAGCGGTCTCTGGCTCTGTCATCCCTCATGTTTGCAGCAAGTGCTCTTAATCTGCTGACCTATCTCCCACCCCCACACACACCTTTTATAACAACTAAGGAATTTGAAACAAGCTGCCTGTGTTGGATGGCACAACACATAGATCCGAGGGAGTGCCTTTCCCAAATTCACTGCCTGACTCTACTGCCTGAGCTCTCACTATTGCTCTGTGTCTCTGGAAAAACATCCACTATTCACGTTTCTCCTGGCGGTGAGTGATGGACGAGGGAGCTGCATCACTGACATGGCAGTGTGAGATGGTTTTCTCAAAAAAGAAGTGCAGTTGTCCTCGGGAAACACAGCAGCCCCATTCTTTACCTTCCCAAAGCTGGGGGCAGTTGAAGTTATGGGAATAAGTACATATGACAGCTATTAGAGTTGTAAGGCATCTTCATATGCATTTGTAGCCATGTTGTCTCTAAGGATAGAGATGTTGCTATCTTATGTACAGAAAGCTATGGAGTAGAAATGATGCACCATGCTGTCTTTCAAGAGATGACCCTCAAAAGGTTAGACCCATCGCCATTTGCTTTCTGTAGCCACCAAGCTGATCGTTTATAATATACTAAAAACAGAAGGGATACTGTTTGTGGTATTCCATTTATTGATCACTGGGTTGTGATGGGGCCCAATTAAAAAAAAATAAAATATAGGTCAACTAAAGGTTACATATTTTGTAAATCTAATTCATGTCAGACATTGGTTTAAAGCCTGTAATTGATTTACCTAATTACAGGTAAAAGCTTTCTCTCTGAGATGACTAATGGAAATGGTGTTCTGCATTATAGAAATCATATTTCATCTTGTTGGCCTGTAGTAGATGAACAGTGGTCTTCCCGTAATTCAATATCCACGAGGAAGAACAACGGAGGTTTTTAATTCCTTGGATATTGTGAATTCAATACATCTGAAGGAGTTACAATTTCTACTGCATTCTGATGAGAGTGTGAATTGTGTGAGTTTTGCAACTTTTCACATATACATATGTATTTCTATTCAGACAGACTCAGGTTGGAGTGGGTGGACTCGTGTTAAGACTCTGATAGACAGGGCAGCTGGCAGGCCCGTCTTTCTAAAAATTGAGGGGAGCATGCAGCATGCTTTTTTTTTTCTTTTTTCTTCCTTTCTCTCTTTTTTGGTAAAGGACAAAAAGTTCTCAAAATTATTGAGAAAGGAAATTATACTTTGCTTCAGAACTGCTTGGTAAAATGCCATAAAGATGATTACTTACAAGGCATGTGATTAAGCAGACATTTACGGCTGTATTTATAGAGCTCGCTCACCTTGTGGAAGAACTGTGCTTGAGAAATCTTGAGATCTCTTTTACTGAGCTTCTATAAAGAGCCGGGTGGTTGACTGAGTGACCTTGCGCCAGTCACTTGCTTTCTTGGGGTTGTTAAGATTTTCTTTTCTGGGAAACGAAGCATGAATTACACACATATTTCAACTAAAATACTGTTAGATTATTTTTTTAGAAAAACAATGTACAGTCTCCATCTAGCTACAGTACAATACATACAATACAATACAATACTAGATACAATGGCATCTCGTTTGTACTCACTCAATATATATTGGTTTAATGAACTGCTTTTGAAAAATTACAAGTGGACACACAGACAAGAATGAAGAAAATATATTAAACTGAATGGAGTTAGCCATACTGGGATTCATAACACATTTCCTTATGTCCTTGAATAACAGTTTGGTGGCTCTTTGTCCTTGCTTAGGCTGTCTGCCTTTTCTGTCTAACCTCCTGATGTCTGGGTGTCTTCAGATAGCACAGTCTGGATGTCCAGAAACCCGTCAAAGGAAGGGCCCTGCAGACCATGCGCATCCTCTCCTCTAAGACAGACCTGTGCTTGATTGTTTGTGAGTTTCGTCTTTCCCGGTTCTCGCTGTGGGGATGATAGCCCTCTCACCTCCACGGTAGGCGTCTGGGTTTCTAGGTTTTGCTAATATAGCAAGTAGCACTGAGATAGAACAGCCAGGTCTGACAATTATTGTTCAAATGTGTGCAAATTGCCTTGGAAATCATTCCCAGAATGTAATGCCTGTGCCAATGAATATTAAATACATCTTAAAGGAGTTTAACTCAAAAATCCTACTGCATAACATCCTGGTCATTGGTATACATTCACTTAAAAAAATAAAAAGCTATGCCAACTTTGTAGGAAAACCAGACTAAAAAAAAACTTTTATTTTAAATGTTTTTTTTTTTAAAAAATGTTTTTAAAAGTGCATTTATTTCATTACTGATGAGACCTTCAGACTATTCAAAAGAAGAAAAAAATATCTCAACAATTAGGGAACTCTTTTATTTTGGATCCTGTTAAAGGTGCTGAATGTTGGGAATCTTTTCTCTAAAGCCAGGATTTCCCTTCTTTTGGTGCTCATACTGAAGCCCACCATGCTTTTTACTTCTACTTCTGCCCTCATTTGTCTGACCAACCAAAGTATCTTCAATATTCACCAAAGGAGCTCTTAGAAGTCCAGGTTTCCACGACGCTGCTGTTGAGGATACCCTTTACCATCTTGGGCTATAATTAACAACCTGCAAATTAAACTAGCAACAGTTCAGTGTGAAAGAGAAGCCAGATTTTTAATTAATTAATTAATTAATGAGAGAGAAGGAGGCAAATAAAGAGAGAGAGAGAGAGAATGAAAGAGAAGAGAGAATGGACAGACCACTGCCTCTACCCACTGCAAACAAACTCCAGATGCATGCACCACCTTGTGCATCTGGCTTATGTGGGTACTGGGGAATCAAACCTGGATCCTTAGGCTCTGCAGGGAAGTGCCTTAACCGCTAAGCCATCTCTCTAGCCCAAGAAGACAATTTTTAAAAACTTTTTTAAATATTTTTTTTTGGGGGGGGAGGCACAGAGGGAGAGAGACAGAAAGAGGGAGAGAGAGAGAGAATAGGCAGGGCCTTCAGCCAATGTGAACCAACTCCAGATGTATGTGCCCCCCCCCCCCCGTGTACATGTACGACATTATACACTTGTGTCACTCTGTATCTGGCTATGTGGTACCTGGAGATTTGAATATGACTTCTTAGGTTTCACAGGCAAGCACCTTAATAACTAAGCCATCACTCCAGCCTGACTCATTTTTTTTTAATACATGTATGTATGTGGGAATTCACAGAAAAATGTGCTTTAAGAAATTATTTAGAAGTTGAGCCTTATATACCACATGCACAGAAGGAGAAGGAAAGATGTCATTTACAATTAATGGGACATAGGATAGTTTCGTAACAGTGTCCAGGTAAGTGCTGGCTTCTAAACTACAGTAATGAGTCACAGCTCTGGTTGCAAAACTAGAGTATTTATTATAGTTGATTTCTTTTGTGTAGCTCTACTTTATGGTAGATAGGCAAGACAGAAAATGCCTATTCTCAAATATCTTTAGTGCAAAGTAATGTTTATGATATTATGGCACATTTTGGAACCTTAACTAGTAATAAACAATGCCAACTTTAGGATTGTTTAATTTGGTACTTATATATTGTTGATGCCCAGGTTCATAAAAACCAGGGTCTCTGTTCTAAGGCATGAATAGGCCACACATATATGGGTCTATAATTTGATCCTCTATAATGATAAATTGCATGTGCTAGGATTTTTGGCCTTGAAGACTTAACATTGATGATTGTGACTATTTTTTTTTAAATGGGACTTGAGGTCAGTGACATCTGCCATTTTCCCTTTGACTAGGTCACTGGTCATAATGGCTTGAATCACCAGGCTGTGTGTCTGAGCAGGTGACTCATCACCTCCTGAGCCCTCCTCGCATGCCAAGTGACACATCTAGGGAGGTCACTTCCCATTTCCAGCTACACTTCATTGCATCTAATGGGAAATTGCATGTTATAGCTACAGTCATGATTCCCAACCCTCGAAGATGTGTTACTTCTACACAAAAGCAAGAACCTTACAAAGTTAGCTTAAAATAGAACAAAATGTCACCTTTCCTTTCAAATCAAAAGTTCTCTGAGGCGTGGAAGGGGAAATAGATGCTACTGTGGCTGGCCTCCTGGTGAACACTGGTCAGGCTGTGGACTCGGAACAAAGCTGAGCTTTCAGCTTTCAGCTAAGCCTGGAGCGTATATTCCACATTCACATAGAAGGCTCTAAGGAGACATGAGGTTGGCCAGTAATTTAATACTGCTTTCCCCATTTATGAATGGAAAAGTAAAGCATATTATTCTATCTCAAAAGTTTTGGGCACATTTTCCCCTTTCTTCCTTTCTCCCTTAAACACTTAGAGCATATTTTTATATGCCACCCACTATGTATTTTCTTTTTTTTTTTTTTAAATTTATTTTTATTTAATTATTTATTTATTTGAGAGCAACAGACACAGAGAGAAAGACAGATAGAGGGAGAGAGAGAGAATGGGCGCGCCAGGGCTTCCAGCCTCTGCAAATGAACTCCAGACGCGTGCGCCCCCTTGTGCATCTGGCTAACGTGGGACCTGGGGAACCGAGCCTCGAACCGGGGTCCTTAGGCTTCACAGGCAAGTGCTTAACCGCTAAGCCATCTCTCCAGCCCACACTATGTATTTTCTATGCAGTGAGTGCATAGAAGAAAAAAGCAAGGCCAACTAAATCTCGGAGATAGGCGAGAGTTCTCCAGAGTACTCAGATTCACTAGACAAGATAGAGAAGAAATTGGAGATGGAAGAAGATGAGCGGTGTTGCTCTCTGAGGCAGAAAGGGACACAGAGTCTCAGAGAGGGAGGGAAGCATCACTGGAAAGGTGAAGAAGTTGAGAAGAGGTCACCCAGTAGATAGTTGGGGAGAGACCCCAAAAGGTGAGGCCAAGCAGGGCCTTGTGGGTGATATAACAGGTGTTCTTTCTTCATCTTAAGGCCAAAGAGAAGTCAAAAAGGGATTGAAAGTGGCGGGAATGGGGAGTGCAGACATATGGAAAGTGGACACCCTATCTCAGAGATGAGGTTCTATGTCTTTTGAAGACTCCCAGAGGGACTGAGCTCCAGCTGCTATAACCTTCGTAATCATAAGGTAATGGTTTCACAGTAATGAATACGTATTAAAAATACATCTGTGATACTCCCATTGACTCTCAGATTATTGAAATAATGGACCCCAAAGAATTGAAATTTCCCCAGAAAGATCATGCTGGGAGAAGGGAAAGGCTGGGACCCTGGTGACAGCCAGGGGAGGAGTTTGTCTCCCAGAAAGAGATTTTGTAGTTTGAAAATCTGTCATTTATCAGAGCACCCTGCAGAAGAAACTGGAGCCAAGACAATGGGGAATCAGTAGAAGGAGGGGCCACACCATGGCCAGACTTGCTTAGCTGTGCATCTCTCTTTCCCTCTATTGAAACCTACGCCTCATGTCAGGACCCCAAAGATGGACCTGGAGGGTCACTGAACTTGTTGGTTTCTCTTCCCAATGTGGTCACATTGAATAGGCTCTTTTTTTCTGATTTTCACTCTTATTTCTCTCTCTGATTGGCCTATTGAAGATGGGTGCCAAGCTTGGCTAATTAGAGCGACCAGGGTCCAGACTCCGACCCTAACAACTCTGTTAATTATAGCACACCTCAAGTATTGCTCTTTTCTTTCTCTTTCTTTTCCATTTTCACTTCCTTACTCCACTGCCTTGTCCATTTAGAAGATAAAGATGGCACAGGGCAAGGGAGGTGACATGCAGAAGGTTGAGAGACTCTCTGAGTAGGTAGGAGGTGGCCTTGAGAGGTTTTGTTAATAGACCTGTGAATTCAGGGAAGAGAGGTAGATGCCATGTGGGACTCCTGTGTTTCTTGCAAAGTTGGATAAATGATAATACCATGAATACTTCAAGTTTGTGGTGACAAGAAGGCACGAAAATGTGCTTCTGGAATTGGGAAAATAAATTGAGATTATGAAATCCTTTTTCATAAATCTCAGTGACTGAGAAAGCTAGACATTCAGCTCAGACATTTCCTCCCTAAGGCTCAACTGTAATATAAGATTTCTTTTTGTTTTATTTGGGTAGAGAAGGTTCTGAGCTGGGTTTTGGTGAACCAAAGTCACTCTTTTCGGGATGAGCTCAGAGATGGAAATTGGCAATACTATAAAAAGGGAGAGAATGCTCTGGGACATTTTCAATAGTGGTTTACAACCTAATAAAATCTTGTGTAACATTATGACCCCATGGGATATGGTTTATCTCTATGCAAGTTTCATTTCATTTTCACTGAAGATGTATGCAGTAGATAACTTTGCCCCTCTCCCGCCAAAGAGGGTTTTAGATAAATTCCAAGGCTTTCCAGGGAGACCAGCCAAAGTATTTAGGATCTGGGAGAATTGCTTTATGAGCCAAGATGAGAGAAGGTAAATGCATTTTGTTTAGTTGACTGGCAGGGACAGAGTAGTGAATAAGGAACCAAGACACAAAAATGAAGTTACACAGGGGCTCTGCTCACCCCTCCACCCCTGGGCCTCCAAATTCCACCCTAGTCTCAGGGGCAGAACAAGGAGGATTCAAGGGACAAGGAAAAAAAAAAGCAGCAGCAAAGAAAAGGTGAGAGGATGTTCTCGTGTGCTTGCTCTCTCTCTCTCTCTCTCTCTCTCTCTTGCTTTAGTTAGGAAGTTGGAGCATCTCCCAGGCAGAATTTGATCAGAGTTTCATGAGAGTGGCCCCCTGACCATGATACCTTCTGTCTACTAAGAAGCCATCACCCATAGTTCTATCTACTTAATTTATATATCATAAACATGTACATATGCACACATATCATATATGTGAAAAGTCTTTCACATGAAAGTTAATATTTTAATAGAAAATTGCCACTATTGAAAATTAAAATTTAACTAGAGGAAAAGTGCACTGATTTGTAATCATAATACTCAGAAATCACCCAAGTAAATGTTGGTCTTGGGTCAGGATCATTTTGTTTTTATACTGTTGATGTGTGTTGCAAAGTGGGTTACCATGGCTTATGTTGTCTTGTTTCTCTTTTCCTGGCTGCCATAATCCACTGCAGGTCCCCTCCAGCATCTGCTACAAGATCATTCTTATTTCTTAGTCTTAACAATGGCTCTTTACAATGATCTGTGAATATTGTTGAGCAGAAATGTGCCCAAGGACCTCACACTCATCCTGAATTCATGCTCCTTTGAGACACTGGGTGGCACTCTCCCTGGGTCCACTCAGCAGTCACCTCTGAGTCATTCCAGTCAGGTTTCGCTGGAATCTTTCCACCCTACAAGTGACTATTGTTGGACTTTGTCGTCTGGAAACCATCACCTTATATGGCTCCCAATGACCCTAATTCTACCCTTACCATATTCTGCTGAGCTCCCTACTTTTCTCCTATATCCTGTCTTCTCTTTGTTCCTAGCCTGCCTCTGTCCCTCTAGCTACCTGTGAAACTGTGGCCAGGTCACACAGTAAGAGCATTCTCTGTTCAGCTTCCTCCACTCTGTAATAGGATCCACAACCCTGAGGAGCTGTGGGGATGACTGAGACGTCCCAGACATCAGGGTAGTTTTCAGCACACATCAAGCACTCACTAAGGCTTATATATCATCGTAATTGTTGGAAACTACCACATAATGTCTACTCCTCATTTAAATGCAAGCTTCCTCATGGAGACAAAGTATAGAGTCTGAGACAGAAATGGTAGTATAACACATTGTGCTATAATGAGCGAAATGAGGGCTGGAGGGATGGCTCAGTGGTTAAGGCACTTGCTTGCAAGGCCAAAGGACCTAGGTTTGATTCCCCAGGACCCATGTTAGCCAGATGCACAAAGAGGCGCATGTGTTGAGTTTGTTTGCAGTGGCTGGAGACCCTGGAGTGCCCATTCTTTTTCTCTGTCAAATAAATAAATAAATAACCATATTTTTTTAAAAAAGCAAACCAAACTGGAGATGGCCCAAGTGGGGATATGAGGAAGAAAATTTAAAACTATTGTCAGCAAAAAGAAGGAGAACATTGCAGATGGAGTGTGGGGGTGTTTGCCGCATCGGGGGCAGTGCGGGGAGGGTGGCGTGGGAGGCCGGAGAATCTGAGCAGGAAGCCGGTGCCACTGTCCTCGTGTGCTGTCACACGATCACATTGCAGGAAACGAGAGAGGGAAGGCTCTTAATTCTTCCTTTAAACATTTTCCTGACAATATTCATATAGGTGCATAATCTCCCGTTATTTCATTCAGTCCCTCTTCTCTATCTCCCTTCTTCTGAAGCCTTCGTCTTTCCAATTAGCCCTTCTTCTCTTCTTATCTCTTTTTTGCCTTCCTCCACCATCTATGATGACATGGGCCCAACACCGTGCGGATAATGCTAACTGCTGGGAGGTCGTGAATGCAGCAGCTGCTGCACTCCTCCCCATTCTCTGGCTCTTGCATTCTTTCTGCACCCTCTTCTGCAAGGGTCCCTGAGCCTTAGTAGATGTGGTAGAGGTTTCTCATTTAGTGCTGAGCACTGAACTGTCACTTCTCTTCAGCACTTGGCCTGAGTTTTGAGTCTCCCTAGTTATCCGCACCATCTGCAAAGAAAAGCTTCTCTAAGCAAAAGTAAGAGCAACACTAATCTATGGGCATAATCATAAGTATTTGGAGGGCAATTTGATGGACATAGCATATTTTGTTAGACAAACTTCAGTAGCCGCTTCTCCCAAGGACTCATGACCATCCAAGCCAAAGACTTTGGTGTAGGTTTTCAGTACTAGGCACGAATTCCCTCCTGTACAGTGGGCCTCAAATCCAATCAAACGACAGTTGGTTACCAACCCCCCATAACAGCCCTGCCGCTATTACATCAGTGGGCCCATGCCTGGCTGGCCAGTTGTGTAGTTTTCAGATTCCACTTCTGGTTAAGACTGCTGTTGACTTTCCTCTCCCAAAAGTCCACACTGTACTTTCCAGCATGATGACAATTTCCCATCAGAGAACAGGCTTTCAGCTTAGTTCCAGCTCTGTTTCTTAGTGTCCTGCGAGAGTATGTGGTCCGTTCAGCAAAAAGGTTACCATCTAGTTCTGATGGGAAACCAAGAGCATCAGCAATAGACAGTATGGTTTGGGGAGGGTCTCATGGGCTTCCCTAACCAACAACTCACTGGGAGGATTTCTAGCCCTGGAATTGGGAAGAAAAATCTTAATTCTAAAAACAAACAGGGACTAGGGAGATGGTTCAGTGGGTGATGTCATTGCCATGTAAGCGTGAGGACCTGAGTTTGGATTCCCAGCACTCATATAAGGCCCAGGCACGGTGGTGCACATCTGTAATCCCAACACTGAAGAGGTGGAGACAGGCTGTTGGTGAGCTGGTCCACTTGAATCAGTGACCTATAGGTTCAGTGAGAGATTGTCTTTAAAAAAAGTTAAGGTTAACAAATAAAGATAAACAAAAAAGGTTTTAAAAAGGGGGCTGGAGAGATGGCTTGCCAGTTAAATGTTTGCCTTTAAAGGCTAAGGACCCCAGTTCCAGGCTCGATTCCCCAGGACCTATGTTAGCCAGATGCACAAGGGGGCACACACATCTAGAGTTCATATGCAGTAGCTGGAGGCCCTGGCATACCCATTCTCTCTCTCTCTGTTACTCTCAAATAAATAAAAATAAACATTTTTTTTAAGTCAAGGTTCACAAGAGACAACAGGGCATGCCTAGCATGTTCTACAGTGGCCATCTGGAAAGTTACCTGTCTTGTTGATCAGGTAGGATATGAAGACCCAGACTCTGGACTCAAAAATGGGCATATAATCTATAAAAGAAGAGTCAAAACAGAGGAAAAGCATCCTTCAGGCTTACCAGAAAGCCACTTGGTCAGCCAGCATGGCCTGACTCATCCTAGTAGATGACCCCAATACATAGAGAGTCACAGAGCTCCTTCCAGGTCTCTATATTCTCTTGGAGAGGCAGCACTGAACTTCAAAAATATATATTTGATTGAATTTTTTCTACCTGCTTGGTCTGAAACACTCAGAGAGAAATGTATAACCAAAGAAATAAAGGAATGCCTTAAATATATGAATAGCCTATTAATTCTACCAAAAATGGACAGGGGCACACAGAAAAGGTTTTCAAAAGGGGAACCTGACAAATCCCTAAGGTGTGTTGTCTCCCTCTCTAGTAGTTCTAGTTCCACAATAATTAAAAACCACCATAGGTATCAGGATGATTATTTTCAAATCTGGGATGCATATATGTGGCGGACTCTGACCAAAGGTCCTCTAAGTCAAAAGGCTCCCTTATCTTGGGAACAAATGATAGGTCCCTTCTGCATTATGCCAAAACATCATTGTCCTCTAAGCATCAAAATGATTTGCTACTGAACAGGTCTGAAGGCCAAAAGTATGTTGGCCTGCCCCTCATGACATCCAATGGCTATGTGGTACTAACCTTTGTCCCTAGCTACTCCCAGAATAGATTGAAAGGTGTACTCTGCTATTTCCTTAGGTGAAGGAACAAGTAAAGACCTTAGAGCAACCAGACAATTTAATATGCCCAAAAGGCTATACATGACACAGCTCTTTTTTTTTTTTTTTTTTTTTTGGATTTTCAAGAGAGGGTCTCAGTGTAGCCCAGGCTGACCTGGAATTCACTACATAGTCTCAGGTTGGCCTCAAACTCACTGCCATCCTCCTACCTCTGCTTGCTCAGACTAAAGGCATGCACCACAATGGCCAGATGAATCTCCCTTCTTAACTCCGAGGTTCAAATGACAAAAAGAAAACAAACAAACAAACAAAAACAATTATACAAACTACATGGTTTTGGCCATTCTCATGATAGCCCAGGACGATACCTGTGTATTATCAGGGTTCAATGTTGGGTACATATTCCTGATAACTTTGCTAATGTCTCATCTGCTTTACAAGACCTACAAGAACAGATTTAGACCATGACAGACACCACTGTGTCATTTGGTGAACAGTGCTGGGTGTGAATCTTGGATTTTCATGGTGGAAAAAGATTATGCCTATTATAACCTTTGTATTTAGTCTGTTGATCTTTGGACCCCCATATGCTCAGTTGCTGCTTTAATTTTTATCTCCTCTTGGTTACAATTAATCTGCACCCAGATATCCTGAGACAATCTAACTCCATCTACCTGGGTTCCCCCCATTGCTCTCCAAGGCCTGAAAGTCTACAAGAATGGAACCCCCAAAGGCTTCCAGTTTGCCTACTCCCCTTTAACTCCTTAGTTTTATTCTTTCTCTCCAACATTATCTTCCAGGAAAGTCTTCTTGCACTCCATCAATACACTTTTGGGGTCCCTTAGGTAGTTCCACTGGATAAGATTTTCAACTGCTTGATGAAGTAAGATTGGTCTTTGTCCCAATTCCTGAATTGCACTTAGGGTTGCTTCTTCTGAGGGGTGATGGAGACAGTTTAGGCCCTGAAAGTAAAAAGCAGGAATGTCCTTAAGTCCTTACAATCTCCACTTTGCTAGAGTTCAGAGAAGGATCACTCATCTCCTTATCTCTTGACTATACATCTGTTTTCCATTAACAGCCAGAGCTCTCCCTGGGAAGGAGTTCCCCTGTCCTAGAATTAAGCTGGGCTGAGATGGGGGAAGGAACCTCTGCTCTCACGTGGGCTTTATGCTCTCTTGTCTTCTTCATGGTGGGAGCTTTCTGTACTTCCTCCTCTTTTTCTTTTCTTAAGCTAATAAAATCTAAGTACTTTTTTTTTTAATCAAGGCTGAGAGTGACAGAAGAAGACACCTGGTGTTGACCTCTGACCTCTACATGCATGTACACACATGTGCATGAGCCCTCTTCCACACATGTACATCTATACACACACAAACACACATGTACATACATGCAAAAAATGGTGCAGACTCATGCTGGATGCATCCTGAGCTGAAGCTTATACAACCCTTATCACAAGACAAATTCTGTGCTTTGTATACCTCATCCTGGTGAAACCCTTTTAAGATTGAGGTGTCCTCACTTTGCAGATGAGGAATCAAGGGTACCAGAGGTTAAGAAATTGCTCAGGTTCCAGGCATGGTGGTTCATGCCTTTAATCCCAGCACTCAGGAGGCAGAGGTAGGAGGATCTCTGTGAGTTCATGGCCACCCTGAGACTACATTGTGAATTTCAGGTCAGCTTGGGCTAGAATGAAACTCTACTATAAAAAAACGGTAGTAATTGCTCAGGAGACCATAGCCAGTGTATGTAGATGCTCAGCTAGTGAGCCTCCAAGTCCCACTGGGCCATCTTTCCTCCATGTTTATTGTTGTTTTCTTCCCCAACATTAAGTACAATAATTAAAAGCACATTAACCACCTTGTAACTTTTGTTTAAGTGATATCAAGTCAAAGGCATTTGTTTCAGCAATGGATTTAAAATTAGTTGTAATATGTCAGCAGACATATTCAGAGTTGAGGCAAGATACAGGGATTTACCAACAAAGTTTAAGAAGATTAAACTTCATTCCAGAGGCAAGAGGCATTAAAGTTTCAAACTTCTTTTTATTTTTATTTGATACAAAATGACTGCATGTTTTATGGGTAAAATGTACTAGAAATGTACTCAGTGTGTTGTGGCCAAGTCAGGACTATGAGCATATCTATCACTTCAAGCATTTATTATTTCTTTATAGCAAGAACATTCAAAGCCTTCTAGGTATTTTTTGGCATGAGTATGTATGTGTGGTGTACGTAAGTGTATGAGTGCTCATACATGTATGGATGGATGAATGTGTATGCACAAGCATGAGATGGATGCTGGGTTTCTTCTGCAATCACTTTCTCTTTTATATTAAATATGTTAAAATATGTTAAAGGCTGGACATGGTGGCACATGCCTTTAATCCCAGCACTTGGGAAGCAGAGGCAGGAGGATCTCTGTGAGTTCAAGGCCACCCTGAGACTATGTAGTGAATTCCAGGTCAGCCTGGACCAGAGTGAGACCCTACCTTGAAAAACCAAAAAATAAATAAATAAATAAATAGAGATAGAGGCAGGGGAATGGGAGACTAGGGCTTCCACTGCAAATGAATTCCAGATGCATGCACCACCTTGTGCATCTGGCTTACATGGGTGCTGAGGAATTGAATCTGGGTCCTTAGGCTTTGTAGGCAAGTGCTTTAACTGCTAAGCCTTCTCTTCAGCCACTTTTATTTTATTTTATTTTTGAGACAAGGTCTCACTAAATCTGAGCTAACTGATCCTATCTCTGCCTCCCAAGCACTAGGATTATAGGCTTGCATCACTATGCCTGGCTGCTCATATGGATCCTGGAAAACTCAACTTGGGTCTTCACACTTACACAATAAGCACTTTTCTCACTAATTCATCTCCCTAGCTATATCGTCCAGATATTTTGAAATATACAGTACAAATGCTAATGATAGTCAGTCACCCTACTGTGACCACAGCAGAATTTATTCCTAGGCTATCTAATTATAACCCTTTCCCTGTTGACCAGTTACTCCCCAGTTCTCCTCCCCCTTAACTTTTTTAGTCTAGAAGTCTTCATCAGTGAGTTGAAACACCTTCTGCAATGAGGGTCTATATGGGGTGAATGGGAGCAGAACTGGAGGACAAAGCCCATTCAAGGTTCTGCTAAACTAGTCATAGTGAAAGGTGTGAGGGTCTAAATGGAGACCAGCATAGTGGGAATGCACAGAGACCACAGGTGTAAGTCCAACAGAGAAATAGGAGTCCACCTGGCTTCAGGGAATGGAGGACAAAAATCCTGTTAGTTCTCCAGGTTTCTGAGCCCGTCATAGGACAGTTAAAGGTATAACTCCCCAGGATAGAGTATAATGAAACGCAGTTTTGAAATAGTGAATATAGTTTCTTAAAAACTTTTTGAATCTTTGTACCTTTCCCACTTTAAGCTGATTTTTTTGTTTGTTTTTTGTTTTTTGAGGTAGGGTTCCACTTTAAAACTGAGGCTGACTTGAAATTCACTATGTAGTTTCAGTCCGGCCTCAAACTCACAGTGATACTCCTACCTCTGCCCCCTGATTGCAGGGATTAAGGGTGTAAACCACCACGCCCGGCTCATGTTTTTCCTTTTATTGGTTTGCTTATTTGCTTGTTTATTCTGCCAGTCTCACTCTGTAACTCAAACTGGCTTGAACTCAGTAGTTGTGCTTGTCTCCCAAGTGCTAAGGTTACAGGTAGGAGCCAACACATCTGGCCCATTTCAGCTTTTCTTTATAGGCCTCATGGGCTTTATTTGGGCCATAACCATTTTCTTTATTTTTAAATACTTTAATGATTTGTCATTCGTTTATTTATTTATTTATTAACAGATTATACTTTTATTCTCTCTCCCCTGCTCCCATTTCCCTGGCGCCCTCCTGTATGGGGGTAATGGGATTTATTGTGGGGTCAGGAAGGCCTTGGTCAGTCCCAGTGGGATAGATGGGGAACGGAGCCTCAGGGCATGCCTACCCACTCTGTGGCTCATACAATCTTTCTGCCCTGCCTTCTCCACAGCGATTCCTGGGCCATGGCAGACCTGTTGGCAGTCTGATTTAGTGTTGAGTTCTTTGTAGCATCTGTAGTTCTGCTTCCAAAGGTTGTGCTTGATCACTGTCTCTGCCTCCATCATCACCCTGGGGCTGGTTCTCACGTTAGCAATCAAAGCAGCAGTGCTCATGGCACTGCTTGCACTGCAAGTTGTCGTGGTCCTGGCAGATGTGAAAGAGGTGGCAAGCCTGGTGGTGGGTGTTATGCCCAGTTCTCGACACCCCCAGTGACCATCAAGGAGAACCAAACACATATGCAAGGGCAAGGAGCTTTATTTCTGGCTTAAGCTCGATCTCTTGACTTCACCAAGACACTGGATCCATAAAAGACCCCAGAGCAGCAGGGACCAGGTTTTTTATAGGGATTTGAACAAGGCAAAGTTAGTGGGCGGGAGCTAGGTAACTAAGCAACCTCTGTTGCAATTGGCTAAACAAGCAGCAATAACATTTGTATGTATTTCGATTGGCCAGGGCAGGGAGGTAGGAGGGACAAATCTTTCAATTGGCCGGGACAGGGAGGTAGGAGGGACAAGTCTTTGGCAAGTCTCAGGTGTCCTGGGATGGGGTGGGGGGGAAGCAGCTGCCCCTTTGTTTGTTTGTTTAAGCTGAAACTTGGAATTTAGGCCTAACCAGGGCAGCGCTCTACTGAAGCCTGTCATGGTGGCATTCAGTTTCTGGGTCCTTCGGTGGGAAGTTGGTTATCTTCTTGTGTTATTGATGGATCTCAGCTCTTCTGTTTTCTCTGTCATCTGTAAAATAAAGCAGATTCTCCAAACAAGATTGAGAGCAGCTTGGGTTAAAAGAGGTGTGAAAGATTTTTGAGAGATTTGGGGTGGGCAAGCTCATGCTTCTCCAGGCAGCAGTGGGGGCTTCTGTCTGAAGTCTGACTTTCCTGACTATGGGATCCTGACTTGGTTTCCAGTACCAGGTCTGAGTTCTCTCCCACTGAGCACAACTTTCCAGCACAAAAGGAGGCTAGTTATGAGGGAGCTAGTTTCTCTTTTGGTTCCAGCATAGTAATTCGATGTCCTGTGACCACGACCTATGGTGTCTTCAGCAATAGGGTCTTACTGTTTCGCTCTGGCAGTGTTTTGGCAAAGATTTACATTGTTTTGAGGACCTCATGGGTCTCCCTAGCCAACATCTTACAGTAGGGAGCAACCAAACTCTTGACCTGGAAATTACCTGCTGGATTCCATGGCAAAACCATTTTCATCTTAAGAGATTTGTCATACTTTATGCAAAAGCACTCCCAGCAGCTTTAATACTTCAAACTTTAATTTATGGAAGTCTATTCACATCCCTCTGAGTCTTTTAAAAACAGCATCTTTGCACAATTTCCTGGACCTGTCAGATTGCCCAAGTGCTTGCAAATGCACTCTGTTCACAGTGATGGATTAGCTAACGAGAGATGGATGGCTGACTGGTCAAACCCTCTTGTAATTCCAGGCTGCTTTGGCAGGAGGTACCACCATGATCCTTGACTTTGCCATTCCTCAGAAAGGTGGCTCCCTCATCGAGGCCTTTGAGACCTGGCGCAGCTGGGCTGACCCCAAAGTCTGCTGTGACTATAGTCTGCATGTGGCAGTGACATGGTGGAGTGACCAGGTAAGGCACCTGGCTTCCAGTTTGTCTGCTTTAGTCCCCTTGTCCTAAATGGGAGCAAGAAACCGGCAGTGTTGAAAGCCCAGCGATGTTGGCTGCTTTGAGGGAGACTGCAGAATTGGAGGGACTACTCTTCCTTGCCTAGTTTCTTCTTGTTGAAGACATCATATAAAACTGTAAGATTAAAATCCTTTATGTCATTTATATCATTTCCTAGTATTTAATCCAGTTACTACAATTCTTTGTGTAATTGTAAAAGTACTGATTTCTCTTATTTTCAACTTCAACATTTCCAGGATCTTTTAGCAGTATTAGAAATGCTTAATTTCTGGGGGCAAAAAAATCAAGGAAATTCTAAATTTAGAATTCTTTCAAGTTAATGTGCTCACTCCAGACACTTGTGAAGAGGAGAATGGCTGGGACCATTCCAAGAGCCCACTCCCAACTGACCTCAAGCAGCTCTTCCTTCACATCTCTGCTCATGCTACTTTCAACCATCCACCATTCGTGATAGACCTCACACCATCCTTCAGATTCATCAAAAGAAATTTTTAAACCTTATTTTATTTATTTGAGATAAAGGCAGATGGAGAGAAAGAGAAAGAGCACCAGGGCCTCTATCTGCTGCAAATGAACTCCAGACACATGCATCTGGTTTTACATGGGTACTGGGGATTTGAACCTGGATTGTTAGGTTTTGCAGGCAAGCACCTTAACTGCTGAGCCATCTCTCCAGCCCCAGAAAAGACAAATCTTGAGAGCTGTGAGATGATGTTGATTTCCTGTTATGAACATTTTTGTATGTATCTTGGAAGAAGCTTTAACCTGGGATTTTAAATCCTAACTTGTTTCTTTTCACTGGTCTTTATTCATAAATATTTTTGCCAGAAAAGGCTAACCATGGTGATGTTATTTGAGTAGCTCATACTCTAACCTCCCTTTAGAAATTGTGTTTTATGCAACATGTTAATATCTAACAAGTAATCAATCTTTAACAAATCACATAATACCAAGGTTTAAAGTCTACCACTAAAGTTGATTTTTCTCTAAAAATACCATTCCTTCTTTCCTGCCTTTCTTTCTCACGTTCCCTTTCTTTTTCTCTCCTTTTTCCCTTTGCTCTTTCCCTCCCTCCCTTTTCTCTTTTTTCTCTTAGTTTATGAGTGAGCAAAGACAATGGAGCGAGCCCTTGCCAGTACCTCTCCTTTTTTATTACTATGCAAAGAGACCTCCTAGCAGGTCTCATTAGAATACAGATTCTGCTCAATTGCTACAACCCAGTGCCACTGGCAGAATGACTTGAATAGCAGAACTGTATTGTCTCACAGTTCTGAAGGTTAGAAGTCCAAGACCAAGGTGTCTGCAGGATTGTTTCATCTTGTGGGCAAGCCTCAGTCCATTCGTGTCTACTTCCTCTAAGAACACATCCTGAGCTTTCAGATGTGATGCCCAGACTTTACCACACATGAGTTTTGATTCCTTCTAGAGCCACGATTACTACTGTCACCACCATGTGACTTTCCTTTTTTTTTTTTCTAGAATAATTTTCATAGATTGGGAGAGATGAAGAGCATGCCATCCAAGAATAGGAAATGAAAGGTTTTGGGAAAGACTACTACTAGCATTTGCATAATTTAAATATCATAGCAGCAGCAGCAGCGCATTGCTGAGATGGGCTATCATGTAGGAGAAAGTTCAAGGACTTAAGAGCATGTTTCTGAAACTCAACTCTTGTCCTTATTATGCCTATTTCTTCTCTTAGTGTAATGTTTTGGAGAACGCTGAAATAATCATTTAATGAGTGACATGTTCCTGTTCCCCTTAGGTTAAAGAAGAAATGAAAATCTTGGCTCAAGATAAAGGCGTTAACTCTTTCAAGATGTTTATGGCCTATAAGGATGTATACATGGTGCGAGACGAGGAGATGTATGCAGCCTTCTCTCGGTGCAAGGAAATCGGGGCAATTGCTCAAGTGCACGCAGAAAATGGAGACTTGATAGTAGAGGTAAGTGTTTGCATCCTAACCCTTCCACGGGAGTGTAAACAGCTGTAACTGAAGGTGAAAATAACTGGCTGTCAAGAAGCTAAACCCAGTCAATGCATTGGGATGACACAAACACAGACACTCATTTTCTCTGTCTTACACGTACTTGACTGGGTTCGCTTTGTCCCTGACCTTCACTTTATTCAGCAGGTACACGTGTTTAAGTCACAATTTCCCTTTTGAAAACCAGTTACCTGTGTTAGATTTCAAATGTATGCATTATAGAAGCACAAGTAGCTTTGTGTCCCTCAGCGTTGCTTTGTTTTCTGCATTCCTAGTGGCTCAGACTGCAGGTCCTGAATGTTAAAGCGTGGATAACATCAGCGCCATCTGATGAATTAAGCAGTGTGTTAGATAGTATTTTAAAGCTTGATGCTTTGCAGAAACTGGGTATTAGAATGCGCTCTGGAGGAATCTAGAGGATATTTATTCCTCATGTTAGTGCCATTACTGATGCCCAACGGGTACACCATCTGCAAGATTTAAAGAGCTGTCTCTTACCCTTTATATTAGCTGATTTTTTTTTTCTTTCCTTAGGCTTAGCTCTATTAAAGTGAGTGAGATTGCAGCTCAGTGGCCAAGAGGCAGTAGGAAGAATGAGAAGAGAGTATGAGCTGTAAAAATCTAATAGAACAGGGTTTAAATTGGACATTGCCACTTCCAGGCTGTGTGACATGAGCAAGTGATTTACCCCTGAATCTTAACTACCTGACCCTCCTTTCTTTGTAAAAATAACAAAGAAAAGAAAGAAAGAAAGAAAATGAGAGGAAAAATAATTGACCTAATATCAATAGTGGATTGGGTTGGGAAGCCAGTAAAGATTAATTCAGTTGAAAAATCAAATGTGTGATGTAATCATATTATGAGTCACTTCAGCAGGGACCTATAGCACTTTATTTTGTGTAACTGGACCAACATATTCAATCTTAAATATGGATGCTGCTTACCAAAGAAAGTGAATAAAATGAATCCCTGTGTCGTCACCCTTTTCAATCAAAAGAATTCAATAATGAAATATGAATAGGGAAATTTAATATATACTGTGAAATTGTCTACTGAACAGGGATACGGTCTACATATACACAATATTCATACACACATACCTTTAATTTCCAATAAAGCAATCCTGCCATCTTTTTGCATTCTTGCTGCCCTTTTTAGGGAGCAAAGAAGATGCTGGCGTTGGGAATAACGGGTCCCGAGGGCCATGAGCTGTGCCGTCCTGAAGCGGTGGAGGCGGAGGCCACGCTGAGAGCTGTCACCATAGCCAGTGCCGTGAACTGCCCTCTCTACATCGTGCACGTGATGAGCAAATCCGCGGCACAGGTGATAGCAGATGCCAGGAGAGATGGTAAGCCTCAGCAGGGCCTTACGGAGAAGTCGCCGGCTAACGAGCAAGGAAAAATGTAGGCAGCCTCCGCCTGGCCTTATGAGGAAGTTGTCTAGGATTGTCCACTTTTCTCCTCCCTTTTGAAAATTTGCATCTCTGTTTTCTGTCATCCTTATGCATGTATATTCCCCCCCCCCCCTCAGTCATTTTGAAGTAATGGTCTCACTCTAGTCCAGGCTGACCATTACCTTTTATTTATCTTCAGGGCTCCCTCTTTTTCTCAAGGTTATTTCTTTATTATGCTCAGGACCTCAAACTATTTCAACCCCATGGCCCTACCTTTGACACCAGGAGCAGCTGCTTTTAAGTCTGGTGGTGAATTTTAACTTTAAAGAGGCGAAACTCTCCCCACTCCTCAGCACCCCCGCTTCTTTCTAGCCTTAGGTCAGGCTAACATAGGACATGCAGCTCATGCTCGGAAACGTCCTTTAGAATTCAACTGATTATTTGACTTGGGTGTTGGAAGAATTGAAGAAATTATACAAAAAGCATTTTTAGGATGATTATTTTAAGGGTTTGTTCTTAACAATATTTGTTATTTGTTTATTTACAAATACAGAGAGAAAGAGAGGGAGAGAGAAAGAAAATGGGCATGCCAATGCCTTCAGCCACTGCAAACAAATGCCAGATGCATGCATCACTCTGTGCCTCTGGTTTATGTGGATCATGGAAAATTGAACCTGGGTCCTTAGGCTTTGTAGGCAAGTATCTTAACTGCTAAGCCATCTCTCCAGCCCTGTTTTAAATTTTAAAAGTTATTTTTACCCCAAATTGATGATTGCCTCAGTTCTGGAGTTTAATCTGGAATATGGTTACCTTCTCCCCCTTAAAAAAATAGACATGTCTTGAGCTAAGCAACAACTTCACTCACTGACAAGTCCTGAAAAAGAAAAAAATGACAAACAAATATGGCACATTTTATTCAATGGCATTGGGACTTGCCAGTAGCTTCTGTCATCTCACTTTTAGACATATAGATAAACAGGCAATCACATAAGCTGTCTTGGCTGAGGTTTATTTATTTATTTATTTATTTATTTATTTATTTATTTTGTTATGTGCACAGTGTATACCATCCTGTTGTTGCCATTGTTAGTTAGCCTCTGCCCTGTCCTACCCCTCTGCAGGGACCCTCCTCTTTGGGGAATGTGGGTCATGTACTGTGGGGTTAGCCATCACTTATGGGTAAGAGCCAATGTCTCTGTGCATAATGACCCAATTCCCTGAGCCATGTTGGGTTTGTTTTAGGTCTGCTTCATTGATGAGGTCTTGGGAGTCTCTGTGTCCCTGGAATCTGACTTGGTAGCAGTTGAGTGTTCTCTGTGTCTATGTCTCTTTCACCCTTGTGCTGGTATTAGGTTCACCAAGGAAGCAACACTCTTGCTTATTTTCCCAAATACTCTTAGTTTCAGCTGGGGCTCTTTTAAGTTGTGAAGGGCTGCTTCTCCCCTTAAGATCTCTGTCCATCTTTCCTTCCCCAAGAGGTGCAGCGTTGTTAGGCAGACGCCATCTTGACCGGAAGCCATTGTGACTGAGTTTTTTGTTGTTGTTGTTTTGTTTTGTTTTTGGTTTTTCGAGGTAGGGTCTCACTCCAGCCCAGGCTGACCTGGAATTCACTATGTAGTCTCAGGGTGGCCTTGAACTCACGGCGATCCTCCTACCTCTGCCTCCTGAGTGCTGGGATTAAAGGCGTGCGCCACTATGCCCAGCTTGACTGAGTTTTTAAAAACTTTTTATTGACAGCTTCCATAAATACAGACAATATATCATGATCATAGTCTCCTCCCACCACCTTCTGTTTTCCCCCCTCCGAATCCTCCCTCCATTGAATCCCTTCTTTTCAACTATTCTCTCTTTCTATTTTGGTGTCACCTTTTCCCTCCTATTCTACAGGTCTTGTGTAGGTAGCATCAGCCACTATGCGGTCGTGAATGTCAAGGCCGCTTTGTGTCTGGAAGACAGTAATGCAAGCACTCCCCGCTCCCATTGGCACTTATATCCTCCCCACCACTTCTTCCCCAATGGTCCCTGAACCTTGGAGGGTATGATAGAGATGTCTCATTTACTGCCAAACACCCCACAGTCACTTATCACTGGCTGATTTTTCTCATGAAACTGGCCACATGTTTATAATATTCACACACACATACACACATATATGAAAATGGATTTGCTGGTACTGAAATAAATTTTGTCAAAACCACTTCCTCTTGCAAGAAGATTC
Source organism: Jaculus jaculus (assembly GCF_020740685.1). Lineage (NCBI taxonomy): Eukaryota > Metazoa > Chordata > Mammalia > Rodentia > Dipodidae > Jaculus > Jaculus jaculus. The sequence continues at coordinate 175,418,670 of NC_059103.1, read as the reverse complement.
CATAAGGATTTTTGTGAGCCATGTACACTTTTGAAATTTAGTCCATCTATTTTAAAAGTAAGCTTAATTTTGCATGAGTTAATAAGATCTTGCTACCATTTCTCATTTCCGTTCCACAACCCACATATAACAGAATTGCAGTATGAGACTATTGTCAGGCTGGAGAAATGACTTAGTGGTTAAGGTGCTTAGCTACAAAGCAAAAGACACAGGTTAGATTCCCCAGAACCCACGTAAACCAGATGCATAAGGGGTCACACACATCTGGAGTTTGTTTGCAGTGGATGGAGGCCCTGGAGCCCCCATTCTCTCTCTCTCTCTGTCTCTCTTTCTCCCTCTTCGCCTATCTCTCTCTCTCTCAAAATAAAAGAAAAAATTTTAAAAAGAGATAACTGTCCTTAAACAAAACAAAACAAAACAAAACACCCTGAAAATTTCAAGTTGTAGTACTAGATGCTTCCACCAGATGGTAGTGTTGCTAGCTCTATGGAATTGTGAAGGTTTCCTTTGTAAGTAGTGCACCAAATCCATGTCAGAATATGATTTAAGAAACAGTCTTAACCCACCAGAAAGCTATAGTTTGTAAAAGTTCAATCAAGAAGCTATTTCTTGACTATTTTACTTATTCCACACCTGGACAGAATTTCGTTAGGAGCAGAGTGAAAACCCAGGGGAGGTTTTAAACTAGATATCACAGAAAATGATTAGACAAGTATGGGCATTTAAATTTTATTTTAAATTAGTTTCAAATTCAATTTTATTCCTTGAATATGTAAACCATTTACATGATCCACATGTAAAAGTTACATTTAAAAATTGCCAGGCGTAATGGTGCACGCCTTTAATCCCAGCACTCGGGAGGCAAAGGTAGGAGGATCGTTGTGAGTTTGAAGCCAGCCTGAGACTACATAGTTAATTCCAAGTCAGCCTGGGCCAGAGTGAGACCCTACCTTGAAAACAAACAAACAAACAACAACAAAAAGTTCAGAGAAGGTTTACCTCATTCTCTAGCTCCTCATATCCACTAATTCATTTGTTTGATTTATTTCTTGCACATTTTCAGTTTCTCTTTACAAGGTAAAAAGCATGTATAGCTCACTTCCCCTCCTATTTCCCCTTTTAAAAAACAACATAGTGCATGCAGCATTGTCAATCACCTTGCTTGTTTTTCTCAGTTGGATGTTGTTTGGGAAGGTCAGCCCACACAGAGTGTGGGGATTTTCCCACTCTCCTTACATTTTATATATAGATACCGAGTATGCCCGTGTGTGCATTCACATAGTCCCCTGTTGGAGGGCACCTGGGCTGTTTCTAGTCTTTAGCTCTTTCTAATGATCACCTTAAGCAGATACTATTTCATATTGGTGGAAGATGTGTGACTTTTCCATTGCTGCTATAAGAAATTACCTCCGACTTACTTAGTGGCTTAACCTTGTACTTACTATCGTTTAGTTCTAGAGGTCAGAAATCTGAAGTAATTCTCATTGAACTAACATGGGGAGGGGGGACAGAAGGGCCACGTCACTCCCAGGGCCCCCTCCCCTTTCTTGTCTTTCCCAGCATCCAGAGACCACCCCTGTTCCTTGGCTTCTAACTCCTTTTTTCATCTTCAAAACCAGTAGAGATGGTAGGCTGAGTTGTCTGTATGTCTCTTTATTTCCACTCTTTTACCTCTCTCTGTTGAGCCTACTCCACTAATTCAGGATGCCTCTCTGCATTAAGGCCCTGCATTTAATCACATCTGTAAGGTCCCTTTTGCTTCACTAGATAACATATTCACAGGCTCTGTGGATTTGGATGTAGATATGTGTAGGCCTCTATTATTATGCCTAACACAAAAGGTTATCTTCTAGATATAAGGTTTGCTGGTTCAAAGGGTAAGTAGATAAGTAATTTTTTAGATATTGCTAAATGCCTTTCCAAGGAGGTCATGAAAATAGGATATTTTAAATGTCACTGAAATGTGCTGGGTAGGTTGGCTTACTTTGGTTCTTGTGAAAAAATACCCTCGTGCCCAATGCTCAAATTAACAGCAGAGCTTCAGAATTAATTGACATGGATTTTGCACTCCTGCTTGTGTGCAAGGCTTGTGAGAAGAGAGTGATCTAACAGTACTACACCGTTAACGTGGTAACTCCATCCCCAAACCCAAAGCACCAACCTTGCTCAGCGTGGATGGCCAGGAGCCATGGACCAAAGATTCAGCCATCCTATGTGCAACTCATTGTTACTTAACATAATTCCTGTGCACAAAAGTACAATAGAAACAGATTAATTGGGATCTTGTTTGAATAAGTAACAATTCAACCTTATAAATTTAAAATATGAAAATCTTTAAATGTCTTTGCTAACCACTTCTTCCTTTGTGGGACTTGACCCAGTGGGGCCTAGAGTGTCGCAGTGGTCCTAGGATGCAGGACTGGCATCGCCTGGGAGCTCATCAGAGCTCTGGCCCCCATCCCAGAGCCACTGAATCCAAATACACACTTCTAACTGAACCCCAGGTGATTCATATGCATGCTAAACTCAGAGCCCCTGTTCAGTGGGCACAAAGTATATCCAGTTATCGATCACATGTATTGTAGTCACTTGGAAATACAATGCTCTTAAATTTGATTTTATTGTCCCATTGCCAACTATACAGCCAGAAGAGACATGACATGATTATGACAGCTCACATTATTTGTTGAGTGCACAATATGTATCTGGCACAAAGTAGTATTTTGATTTTTTTAATTAATTTTAGGTTTTACTTCATATTATCTAACAAGTTTAATACATTATTCTTTTAAATATTCTCATAGTAATATTATAAGCTCAATTTTATTACTGTTTTGTAACCAGTTAAATTGGGGCTTGGGAAATATTGATAAAATAAAGCCCAAGAATGCTTTATTGGTATTAAGTCTAGCAATCAATACCAAAGCCACATTTTTTTTTGTTACTATTTTTTTAAATTATTGTATTTATTTGTTGGCAAAAGGAAAGAGAGAGAGAGAGAGAGAGAGAGACAGAGAGAGAGGGAACATGTTGTCACTGCAAAAGAACTCCAAATGCATGCATGTGCCACTTTGTGCATCTGGCTTTATGTGGTTATAGGGAACTGAACCCAGGCTTTTAGGAGTTTTCAGGCAACTGCCTTTACCATTAAGTTATCTCTCCAGCCCTTTCTCTATAAATCTTTACCCTGTCAAGAAGTTGGTTGAGTCAGGAAAATGAGGATGTTAAGTTTATATTTAATTGATTTTGATTTTAAGCAATTAGCTCATTTTGTAATTGCCTTTGAAATGTTATTGAGGACATTGTCTTATTATTTTTGTCATTATTAAGAGAATAGATATGCTGAAGTGTTCAGTGAGCATTAGATACCTCGAGTCTCTCTCTGGTGGCATTTATTTCCCATCCTTAACCCTGTGACTTCCAAGCTCTGCCCGTATGTCCAGTCTGAAATGCACCTGTTATATTGTAAGATTGCAATAGCATTCTCTGAGAAACAATTAGAGAACATAGAACTTCAGAGAAATATATGCCACGGAGAAATGAAAGTCGGTGCTATTCAGATTAACTCATGGAGAAGTAATTTCAAGTTGAGTAGGTTTTCTTCACATCAGTAAGTCTCCACAGAACACCTAATTTTAGTTCACTACAACTTTAGACTGACTTTAGTCTTGTAAAGTTTCTTGGTTTTCCTAGAATTTATCCAGTTAATAATTTTTTAAAAATAGGTGGGTAGAGCCTCTGTATTATGATGAATCTCCAGCTTTCTCTTTTTTTAATGTTTAAATTTATTTATTTTTATTGACAATTATTGTCTTCTTCAGTCTCCATCTCACTTTCGAGACAAGGTAACTCACCAAATCTGGAGCTCACTCATTCAGCTGGATTAGCTTGCCAGTGAGCTCCAGAGATTCTCTTGTCTACATGTCCCCAGTTCTGGGGTTATAGGCCTGTACTTTGGCACCCAACTTTTACATGGGTGCTGGGATTCGAACCCAGGCCCTTATGCCTATGTAGCAAAGTACTTTTCTGATTGAGCCTTTTCCTCAGACTTCTTACTCTGTGTTTTAGAACTCTTTTCAATTTTTCATAGAAGAAGCACATTGTGATCCCATTTCATAGATGAGAAATCAGAGACAACGAGCATAGGCTCCCTAAGTACAAAGCTGAAGGTTGGCGGCATCAGGATTTGAGTTTACGTCTACAAGAACCACTCTACCACTGCTTCTGTGTGTTTTTCTTCTCAATTATTTACTTCCTTTGCAAAAATATTTTGAATCAAAACAGGTCAGCAGAGGTTTACCTTATACACGTTTTAGCCAGGAAGTTTTCATTGTTTACAAGTGGGGTTAGTTGGCTTCTGACTTGGCAGGTAGTGTAGCTCCTGGTTCCCTACAGAACTTTCATCTTGTGACTTTACCAGGCATATCAGACTCAATAAAGTACTGTTCACAGATTTCTGGTGAGAGGAAATTATGTAGCTTTGTTAGGCAGTTAGGGGGACTGGGACCCTGAAAGTAAAAAGCAGGAATGTCTTTGGGCTGTGCTAGAGATCAGAGAGGAAGCTGGCTTTTCCTGTCTCTTGCCTAAAGGAGTTCCTAGACCTGTTTTTCCACAAACAACCTGAGCCCCTCTTGGGAGGGAGGTTTCCTTTCCTACAATGTAAATCTAATCCTGATATTGTGATTTGTCAAGTTCGGACCCCCAGAACTTGACCTAGGCTAGTGTCTGCCTGAGCCAACCTCTAGCCCTGTCCAATCAGCTGTCTCTTTGGCTCACCTGAGCCAAAAGGTAGGGCCCACCACCTTTAGGTTATAAATACGTTTGCCAGGGGAGGGCAAGCTCCCGTTCATTACTCCTGAACCTCCAGATTCTGGTAAGTCTTCCTCCTCTTGGCCCAATGTCCCGTGTAGTCAAAAGACCAGTGGACGTTTCCCCTGTAGGGTCTATGACCTTCCAAGCTAGAGGCTTTTTGACTTGGTTCTCAGTAACAGGCATGAATTCTGTCCCACTAAATAGTCCTCATATCCAATCAGAGAGCAGTTTATTACCCCATAACTTATGCACCACTATTGCACCTGTGGGTACAGCTTGCCTGGCTGGTTGATTGTGTAGCATGCAGCATGCACTATTTGTTGACACTGTTGATGACTTTTATCTTCCAGGAGTTCGCGGAGCATTTCTAGCACTATGAGAGCTACCCAGCAGGGAGATGGCTTCCATCTCAGTTCCAGATTGATTTCCCAATGTCCTGCTATCTAGAGATCCTTCTCAATGGATATAGTAGTAGATAACTGGGGAGACTCAAAAATCCTCAATGTAGAAATTGGAGGCTATCAAGCGCTCAACACTAAAGGAGACTTCCAACACAACTTCTAAGGCTCAAGGAAGAGGGGTCAGAAAGAAGTTATGAGCCATAGGGTGGGAAGGCACACGTGAGGCATTATCCCCTGACAGGAACCGATTGGTGCATTGTAACCCCACAGTGATTAGTAATACCCCTACTGAGGAGGGCTCTAAGTGGAATGGGGGTGAGGGAGAGGGAACAGAAGAGGATAATGTGATGGGAATACAACCAATTTAAAGTATATTAATATATATAAGTTCCCAGTAGGAATTATATATGTAAAAGTACATGATCTTTTCCAAGAGTGAAAAAATATGCCACTTTTCTTAGTAAGCATATCAGAGAAGGATTTTAATTCCAGTTATACTACTGACCATAGGTTTGTCTGAGAGAAATTGATAGCTTCACTGAGCATCAATTTCTTTTCTGTCAAGCCAGCAAGAGGGTTCCCTGTGAAGGTCAAGTGAGGTCATTTGTAAAAGCTTTGAAAGCTATACAGTGTATACCTGTGTTAGTTTTTCTTTTCTTCCTTCATTTTAAGCCCAAATCTATCAGAACCTCCAATTAGGCTGAATTTTTGGTTTAATTTTACAATTTATTTATATAATGTCAAGTCCCCCTGCTTTTCTTTTTCTTTACACTTCTTGCATAATTTTTGGACCTTTGACACTGTCTTCGAATCATAGTAAAATAGGTCAAAGATAAATTAGGGATTTCCACCTTGTGTTTTTCATATCCATAGATACTTAGTGAGGATAAAGTTGACAATTGCCTGCTTAATGAAGAGCTTGTGTACACCAGAATGGAGCCTGTCACATTATAAAGGAGCAAAGCCCTTCTGTGGAAATTACCTGTCATGTGGTTTCAAAATAGTCCTGGCAGGCTCCCCAAAGATTCTGACACTTTTAATTTTTCCTGAGAGCTATTAAAATGGCAGAAGCTTGGAAGTCACACTCCCAGATCATCCTGAAGTGCCAAGTGATTGAACAGAACATGTGATAAGGATCTTTCCTCAATGATAAAGCACCTCGGAAAATCCCGAGTTGGCAAGTCATAAGGCCATTGCAAATCAAGTGTGAGCTCCCCTTGTCTGGGAATAAGAAGGCCTCTTTGTGCTTGCAAACAGAGATCATGCCTGTCTTGATCTCTCTCCAGTAGAGTGTGTTACTTCTTAGTTCATCAGTGATCGCTGCTCATTCTGCATGCCAGCAAGAGAGGACAGGAGGTTTTCTCATTTCTGGAAAGAAAGCAGTAAGAACCAGGAACAGCACAGGGTTTGTCTAGTTGTGTCAATCATAGACACAAACTATCTTAGCACTGGCTAAGTCCCTGGGGAACCACTTTCATAAGCCATGGCTTGGCACTTGGTTACTCAAGAAGTAAAATTCGTAGGCTTCGGCAAACCTAACTATTACTGTTTTCCAATGGCCTGGGCTAGCTAGAAGAAAATAGCTAGTTTGGGGGAGAAAAGATCTGTGAGGTAATAGGGTACTACATTCTCATTTAATAGGCAGCTGGTTGTCATCCATTGTCCTCTCTAAGGAGATCAGTTAACTTCAGTTTTATATCCAGGGTTGTAACTAACATTTGGCATCTGATTAACTAGAGGGAGCTAATTTGGTATGCCAGTACCTCCTTACCATGCACTCCCTTTCTGATTGCTTGCATATGATGAGGTAGCTGCCAGCGAATCTATTATTCTGACAAATGCTAATAAGAGATAGGATTCTGATTTTAAATTTAAATTCACTGTGCACTATTAAGTTTTCTAACATTGTGTGCTTTTGATGGCCTCATTTGCATGATTTTTAAAATATGCGTTTCGAGCTACAATTTTATTATCTGAGTGTTCTTTTATTTAATATGTTTTCTGAGGAGTTCCTTTTCTTGGGGGTGTGAAAAGGTTACTAATCAATTTGCAGCAGAAATATACTGCAGTTGACTTTTACATGGCCTGTATTAATTGTTATTTGTCCTTTGGTTAGGATAGATTAAGAGTTAGCATCACTGGAATCAAAATATCTGGGATCAACAATCTACCTCCTCTTTTCTACCTATAAAATAGTTGGAGAGAAGTTATGTAACTTCATAAGTTTATTCTGATTTGTTTTTGCCTGTGTGTCTGTGTGTACTGTACTGCATGTGTGTATGCATGCTTGCACATGCACACTGGGGGGGGGGAGTGTACACAGGTGTGTATATGTGTGTGTCCGTGTGGGGCCCAGAGTTTGATCTTTGGCGTCTCCTTTGGTGGCTCCCCATCTCATTTACTGGAGCAGGGTCTCTCACGTGAACCCATACATCATCAATTCAGCTAGTCTAACTAGCCAGCTTGCCCCAAGGAATCCCCTATGGCATTGGGTTACAGGTGGACATCCATGCCTATCCTGCTTTTACATGAGAGCTAGTCATCTGAATTCTTTTTTAAAAAATTTTGTTTATTTATTTATTTATTTGGGAGTGCCTGACAGAGAGAGAAAGAGGTAGAGAGAGAATGGGCACTCCAGGGCCTCCAGCCACTGCAAACGAACTCCAGACACATGCGCCCCCTTGTGCATCTGGTTAATGTGGGTCCTGGGGAATTGAGCCTTGAACCAGGGTCCTTAGACTTCACAAGCAAGCGCTTAACCGTGAAGCCATCTCTCCAGCCCGTCATCTGAATTCTTCTCCTCATACTTGCATGGCAAGTTCTATATCCACTGAGCCATCTCCCAGCTCTTTTTTTTTTTTATTGTTGTTGCATGTGTAGGCATGTGATGTGCATGCTATGTGTATGGTGCGCATGAGTGTTCCCATGTGTGTGGATACATGCATATGGGTACACATGGACATTCATGTGGAGGCCAGAGGTCAATGTGAGGTTCTTTCCACCTTATACATATTTTTTAAGACAGAGTCTCTAAACTAGCTAGTTAGCAAGCCCTCAGCATCCTCCTGTCTCCACTTTCCCAGCACTGAGATCATAGGTGCTCACCACCACACCCAGTTCTTATCTGGGGATTTGAACTCAGGTCCTCATGCTTCTGAAGCAAGCATTTCATCCACTGAGACATTTCCCCAGCCACTATCCTCTTCTTTTAGTAGAGATAATAATAATAACATTTACATAACTTGGTTGTTAAGATTCCATTAGAATCACCCAGACTCCACTGGACTATGCTGCAGTAACAATGGCTCTGACACAGGAGTGGATTACAGCCAAAGATTGACTTTTTCTGGGGCTGAAGAAATGGCTTAGTGGTTAAAGTGCCTGTCTGTGAAGCTTAGGGACTCAGGCTTGATTCTCCAGTACCCACGTGAGCCAGCCCACATGAGCCAGATGTACATGTCTGGAGTTCATTTGTAGTGACTGGAGGCTCTGACATGCCCATTCTCACTTTCTATCTATCTGTCTCTTTCTTTCTCTCAAATAAATAAATAAATAAATACAATATAAAAGCATTAATTTCATATTCAAGCCCATCATGGAGTGGTTTCCCTCTTCTAAATAGCCTCTTCATTGTGAAACAGTTCTAAAGGAACAGTGTCTACCTGCCTGAGTCATCCCATGGGGAAAGGGGACAGCAGAACCCAACATGGCTTCATTATGTATTGGAAGCAACTCATGTCACTTGGATTCTTATCTAATTGTCCAGAGAACATCAGGTAGCCCAGGCTGGTGTCAGAGGAGGGAACAGAACAATCTGTACCATGCAATGAACAAGACACAGTAGATGCCCGATGCTCGTTAGCTGTTACCATTAAATCCTGTTCACATAAGTAAACAGTAGTGTGGGAATCTGCCAAGCTTTAGTGATATCTTGTGTTGGGATAGATAAGACCACCTGTGTGTCTGTCAGATGGGTCTGTGAAGAGCAAATTTCAGTGCTGAATTCTGCCTTTGAACTTTGCAGGAAAAGTGGTCTATGGAGAACCCATCGCAGCAAGTCTTGGCACTGATGGCACACACTACTGGAGTAAAGAGTGGCACCACGCAGCTCATCATGTCATGGGCCCACCACTGAGACCCGATCCTTCAACACCTGGTTTTCTCATGAATCTGTTGGCTAAGTAATCACTTTTCAATTGACTGTGAAATGTTTTTGTTTTCAGATTTTTTGGAGCTGAGGACTGAATCCAGGGACCTTGCATGTGGGTTTGCAAGAAGTCACCCATTCTACTACATCTACAGCTCCATACCTTATTTTTATCAGAATATTCTTCTTTACTATTAGTTACGTACACAGTGTGTATACAGTCATGTTAATACCATTGTTAGCCTCCTCCCTGTCCTTCCCCCTCTGCAGGGACCCTACTCGTTGGGAATATGGGTCATGCACTGTGGGGTTAGCCATCAGTTATGGGTAAGAGCTAATGTCTCTGTGCATAATGACCCAACATGTGGCTCTAACAATCTTCCCACCCACTCTTCCGCAAGTTTCCCTGAGCCATGTTGGATTCATTTTAGGTCTGCTTCAGTGATGAGGTCTTGGGAGCCTCTGTGTCTCTGGATATCTGGTTTGGTAGGAGTTGAGTGATCTCTGTGTGTATCTCCTTTGCCTGTGTGCTGGTACCAGGTTTACCAAGGAAGCAGCACTTGCTCATTTCCCCAAAACTCTTAGTTTCATCTGGGGTCCTTTTAAGGTGTGATGGGCTGGTTATCTCCTTAGAATCTGTGTCCATCTGAAAAAGAGAAGAAAATTCTCCAATGCAGAGTGAAGTTAGCACCAGATAAATGGGATAACCTTTGTTTTTATTTTTTTAGAGAGGATTAAAAAAGTGTAGGTCCTCTTGTAGTCCACGATTGGTGGGAGCTTGATAATGGAGAGTGGGCTCGTTTTTGGGTATGGTTCTGACTTAATACCCAGCCCCAGCTATGGGTTCTGTTCCACTGAGCAGATCCATTAGCCAAATCAAGAGCAGTTTCCCACCATGGATGTGTGCCACTATTGCACTTATGTGAGCATCACATCAGGTTGTTCGCTGCTGAGTAGCTTAGATAATGAGTTTCTTGGAAAGATGTTGGTCATTTTCCCCCAGTCGCTCATGAGGCACCTTCTGGCACTAGACAAAATTCCAGCTAGGTCACTCCATGTTATGTGTCAACCACATATGGTGTCTTCATCAGTAGGGTCTTACCACTAACCTTTGGTGAGTCAGCATGTACTCTGACAGAAATATGTCTTCTTTTGGGAAACCTTGTAGGTCTCTCTGATCAACAGCTCATTGTAGATGATAGCCACATGCTGGTACTGGGAGTTATATGTCAGAGTTCAAGAAGAGAAGGAAGAAAAAGATAAGTAATATAAAAAAGATAGAGAGAAGAGAGAGTGAGAGAAAGAGAAGCTGTAGAAGATTAAGGTCAGTCTTTATTATACTCTCTCTAGGTCCTTGTGATTTAGGTGTTCCCTCGAGTTTTTTTTTTTTTTTTTTTTTTTGGTCCTGTGTTGACAAAATCTAGGAACAAGATTATTGTATAGGTAACTGTCACTTTCTGGAGAGAGTGACCACTATTCTTGAGAATTATGCTATTCTGGGACATTCCAACATGCTCCCTTCACAGGTACTCAGAATTTAAGTTAACAGAAAATTTCTCACAATAGAATGGATAAGAGTTCACTTTCGGGCTGGAGAGATGGCTTAGCGGTTAAGCGCTTGCCAGTGAAGCCTAAGGACCCCGGTTCGAGGCTCGGTTCCCCAGGTCCCACGTTAGCCAGATGCACAAGGGGGCGCACGCGTCTGGAGTTCGTTTGCAGTGGCGGGAGGCCTTGGTGTGCCTGTTCTCAGTCTCTCTCTCTCTGTCTCTTTCTCTCTCTCTGTCACTCTCAAATAAATAAATAAAAAATGAACAAAAAAAATTTAAAATAAAAAGTCTGACTTTAAAAAAAAAGAGTTCACTTTCCCTTCTCATACTTATGTATCCCTGAGATTATTTGCAAATCAAAGAATTATTATCCCCAACAACATTGCTATTCTCAGACATTCTCACCTCTTGTCATCACAGTGTGTCCATCTGGCCCTGGGTTGCCTGGAGGAGGTGCCTCTATTCCCATGGGTCACCATGGTGCTATCTTCAATGGTACTCTACTCACAAGGAATTTCTACCCACATTGTTCCTAGTGACCCTGATGTTGGCATTGTTAAGTACACACAACTTCTAACTTCTAGACGAGACAAGCTCACAATCACAAAACTAGTTAGATTGGAGTTGAGCCTAGAACCAAGTTATATACCCATGGCCCTGAATCACGCCTATTGTGAGTGTATTTTTAGGATAAAGTTAGGGGAGTGATGAAATATTACATTAGTTGAAAATTCTGCTCATTCTCTGCTACATTGCTGTGACTTCTCATGAGAAGGAATCAGGAGGTTAGGAAACACCATGGTACTTTCCTCCTACATGTTCCATCTACTCGCCCTCTTCCTCTCATTCTTTTTCCTTTCCAGTGATGATCTGACCACAACAGGGACTGACCACTGCACTTTCAACACCTGCCAGAAAGCACTAGGGAAGGATGACTTTACTAAGATTCCCAACGGGGTGAATGGTGTTGAGGACCGGATGTCAGTGATATGGGAAAAAGGCGTGGTGAGTTTCATAGTATTGTCCTGTTTGTCCAGTTCAGTCAAGATTCTGCTTTTTGTGTGATCAATGACACAAAATTTCACAGAGAAGCTTCCTGATTTTTTTCTAAAATATTATTTTTGCATGTATTTATTTGGAAGAGAGATAGAGAAAGTGAGAGAGAATGGCTAGGTGTGGTGGTGCATGCTTTTAATCCCAATACTCAGGAGGCAAAAGTAGGAGGAGGGTCACTGTACTGTGAGTTCAAGTGTAGCCTAAGATTACATCAATAATTCCAGGTGAGCCTGGGCTAGAGTGAGACCTTAACTTAAAAAAAAAAAAAAGCAAGGTGGAGGGCTGGAGAGAAGGCTCAGAGGTTAAGGCACTTGCCTGCAAGGCCTAACAACCCAGGTTCAATTCCCCAGTACCCATGTAAAGGTAGAAGCACAAAGTGGACCATGCATCTGGAGCTCATTTGCAGGTGGCTATAGGCCCTGGCTTGCCCATTCTTTCTCTCTCTTTCTCTGTCTTTCTCTCTCTCCTCTCTCTCTCTCTGCTTGCAAATACAAAAAAAAACAACAACAAAAAAACCAAAACAACAACAACAAAAAAAACACAAAAAACCCTGCTAGGCATGGTGGCACATACCTTTAATCCCAGCACTCAGGAAAAAGAGTTAGGAGGATCACTGTGAGTTTGAGGTCACCCTGAGACTACATAGAGAATTCTATGTGCCTGGGCTAGAACAAGATCCTACCTCAAAAATAAATAAATAAATAAATAAATAAATAAATAAATAAATAAATAAATAAATAAAAAAGAGAGAGAGACAAACAATAGATGTCCTAGGGCATCTTACCACGCTCTATATTTCACATGTACCACTTTGTGCATAAGACTTTATGTAGGTACGAGGGAATTGAACCCTGGGTCGGCAGGCTTTGCAAGAAAGCACCTGAGCCATCTCCCCAGCCTCTGAGTGTTATTTAATACAGTGAATGGAGTCTGGGAATACAACACTGCATCCATACCATCCCACTCCACCTCAGGATTTATGGGCACACAAATCCTTGTCTTCTCTGGGTGGGTGAGATCAGTGGGTGCAGAGGCACAGGGGACAAAGACTGAGACCATAGAGGGTCGGTTATTCATTGCCTCTCTGAACTATTAAGGCCCTGTGCTTCACTTCTCATGTTCTTCTCCCCCCATGTCTGTGTGTGTGTGTGTGTGTGTGTGTGTGTGTGTGTGTGTGTGTGGTGTATGCACATGTATGTGCCCTTGCCATGCCCCGTGTCCTCACATGCAGTGGCCAGAGAGTTCTGCTTCATGGCTTTTCCACCTGTTCTTGTTTCAGCCAGAGTCTCTTACTGATATAGGAGCTTGCTGCTTTTTGCAAGCCTAGGTAATTCCTTGGTCGCTCTTGTCCTTTGCTAGAAAGAGACCAGAGGCATGCATGGCCCTGCCTAGCTGCTCATATAGGTTCTAACTCAGGCAGTTTCGGGCCCCCTCTGGCCCTCATGCTTGCACAGGAAGTGCACTTAACTGCTCAGCCAACTTGCCAGCCCTTATTTCTCACATTCTTAAGTCCCAGTGCTTTATGTGTCACTAGTGTAAATACTTGAAATGATGGAAATACACGAAGGATGTTTATTCTTCCCACCCTTCCTTTCATGAAATCTCTGTAAATGTCCCCCACTTACAGGGCCTTCAGATAGGATATTTTAAATTTTGCCATATGAGTCACATATAGAATAACAGCATCTAGGACAGACATGCCCACTCTGTGATACACAGGCTGTACCCGTCCCAGGATAGCTATAAATATGATCCCACATATTTGAAGATGATAACAGTATCATGTCAAAACTCCAGAAGTGTGGACAACCCTGGTCTAGAGGGAATTTTTTTTTTAAGTTTAGAGAGATTTTTATTATATAAAACTCAGAGTCTAAGAGAAGAAAAGAGGAGAAAATGCAGAGAGCTCCTGTCCATGAGCAGGTAGAAGTGGGGTCAAGCCCTTCCAGAGACTCAAAATGGGATCTTTTATAGAAATTCTTGAAATTCTCATGAATAAAAAATTTCCCCTAGAGATAGAGAGGAATCAAATGGCCAAATGTCAAGTGTGAAGTGTCCTTCGGGGTGACATCTATTGGAAAGGAGATCTAACAGGAGAGAGTAGTTCAACTTGAGCGTTCCCAATGTCATGCCTATCACATCTGTTTCCCAGGATTCTCTTAGATGACACATGAACCAGTTCACGTTTCAGATTCCTCTTTGATTAATTTTGCCTAGATATCATATCTACTTATCATTTTAATTATTCACTGAGTCTTGTTCTCTTCCAAAATGCCTTATTCTTTCCGTACTCATGGTGACTGCATTTGGAGGCTCATCCTTTGAGTCACTGCAAGAGCCAGTGCCCTGGTGCCCAGGGCCTCACTTAATGCAATCTTTTCTATGTCAGTATCAGAGGTGCCACTCAAAAGTGAAGTTACAGTCATACTGCTTTCCTCCTAAAAACCCTTTACTATTCTCTGTTACTGAAGTGATGGTATTTGAGCAATGAATTTACTATAAGCATCTTTAAAACACCTCTCTTAGCTCTACCTTCTGCTAATCTACCTTTCCCTCCATCTCAGCTCTAACTATCCCTATAGATTCCCCGTTTATTTTTCTTTGCTTAGATTTTTCTAGATTATAAAACAACCTTCCTCCTCGAACTTGTACTATTACAGCAAGTATCCGTATTACAGCAGATTTCATAATCTATTATAGTTCACAGGTATGCACACATATGGCTTTAAAGTAACTGAATATTTCCCAATAAAATACATGCAGTTCTCATTTTCTGAAAGATTACGATGACTTACTGCTGAGACTATGACGTTTAGGTGTGGCTCTTGGTTTTTAAAGTAAAGTAAAATAAACCTTAAGGATACTCTTATATCAATAGACATAAAGACAAACCCTTTAAGGTTTCCATATTAAACTCTGTTATAATAAATGTCCATGATTGTTGGTTCATGGAAATTTCAGTTGCACATAATTAAAGCTCTTGCATTGATGTCTCACCTTCCTAAAGGCAGCTGATTTAGAAACATTATTACCTATCTTATTTTAATAATATTTCATTTAATGTTTGCATGCTCATTTCATATGTCTTAGGTCTGTATATAATATATATTATATTATATAATAATATAAGCCTGTAATGGTGGTGGACAATTTTAAATAGGAATTTAAGATCTTCTTGACAGGATTTAGCTGTCATCATTGGCAATCATGCATGATTCTGGGAAAGATGGGGAGACAGAGTGGATTTGTTTTTTAAGCTGTCAGGCCTCTAGAAAAGTCATCTTCAAGGATCCTTGTGTGATGCCACTGTCTCTTCATTATCACTATGAATGGTTAATACTTATATAGTTGACTTCTCAATAAAGGAAATTAGGCACAGTTCTATTTACTTCAAGAGATGCAAGTTTTTTGTTTTGGTTTGGTTTTTTTACCTTGATTGCCAGAAGATATTTAATATTTGGTCATCAGAACAAATAATTTTCTCCTCTGAACTGTTTTACAGCATAGTGGTAAAATGGATGAAAACCGATTCGTAGCAGTTACCAGCACAAATGCAGCTAAAATCTTTAATCTTTATCCAAGAAAAGGAAGGATAGCTGTAGGCTCAGATGCTGACATTGTGATCTGGGACCCCAAAGCCACAAGGTAAGTCCGAGTTCTGTATTCCCCGGCTTGACCACGGAGGTGCATCACTAACTTGCACAGAGATTTTGCTCTGGCTTTTCTCAGCCTTTTCTTATTAGGTGGTTGATTTAGCTGTGCTCAGGAATTCTGAGCCAGTGCACATGATAAAGATTTGGATGTACAAATAGTTTTTGTTTTTCTTGGCATAGTGGGTGCAAATTTGTGCTGCATTGTGTGGAAATGGATATGTATAGAAAACCGATGTGAATTTACCACTTCAGTGCCTGGCAAACACCCGAATGCACATGGAGGGAAAGGTACCAAGCGATGAAGAAAAGGCTAAATTTGAAAAGGGCTGAATTGAAAAAAAAAAATAATTACAGCCTTTTAAAAGCTTTCAGATAGAAAAATTCCAGCACAAAAGACGTCACTTTGAGTTAGCCAAATTTTCCAGCTGAGTTCATCTTCACCTGTCATCCCCAGAAGACTTGAGCTTTTTTGTTTCCAGTTTCCATAATTTGATATTGCAGGTCTGGCAAATTCCACTAGCTCGGGAAAGCATTTGGTAGAGGTTGAATGTCTGCTACCTTCTCCTCATAGGACGTTAACACAGACAGCACTTGCATGCTGATTTACATTGCTCATAAACAGAGCAGTTGTAGCAGAGGCAACCCTACATACTTTAGCACTGTATGAGCCCACGTGCAGAAATACAGAAACACGATAGGCCCTTCTGCCTCCACTGTGTGGACTATTAGATCATACATGTGGTACCTTGAAGAGGACAGATGCTAGCGCTTCAGAACAACATAGCCACATCCTCTCTGCAGTCCCTTAATCATCTGAGATACAGTGAGAGATAGAGAGACAAAGAGAGAGAAGAGAGAGAGAGAGAGAGAGATAGCAGCCTGAGTGAGACAATATAACCTGCTAAAACCAGGGAACCCTGGTTTATGACCCAATAATCTATCCAATGCCTTTTCTGGGCCCTTAATACTAGCAACTCAAGCCACATCTACCTAATAGCAAGGCTTTATTTCCAGTTAGAGACCCCTCCCTTTAAAAGACTATATAAAAGACTGGGAAATGGCTTCGCTGTTAAGGCATTTGCCTGTGAAGCCTAAGGACCCTGGTTCAATTCCCCAGGACCCAGATAAGCCAGATGCACAAGGGGATGCATGCATCTGGAGTTTGTTTGTAGTGGCTGGAAGCTCTGGCATGCCCATTCTCTCTCTCTGCCTCTTCCTCTCTCGCTCGCTCTTTCATAAATAAATAAATATAATACTTTAAAAAAAAAGACTATATAATTTCCTTTGACCCAATAGCTTCTTCTGTTCGTCACCTGAGAATCTGCTCCATGAGTAGTTACTGTCAGTAAAGAAGATTTCAAATGAAGTCTATTTCAGCTTCTTTCCAGTCCAGCCAGGGCAGAATCTTTAGCATCTTGGTGACAAAACCCGGTATAATTTTATAGGGTCAGAATATTTACATGGAAACTTACTTTATCTAGTGCGCGAACACACACACACACACACACACACACACACACACACACACACACACGAGTTTACTTATAAGCAAAAGTACATAGCTTCTGAGAGGTGGTAATGCCACCTTCTTGGGAATGAGGCAGCCCTGTGGAGACTGAAGCCACAATAGCTATGAGCATGGGGTTTGGTACCTGTGGTTGGCAGGCCATGGTGATGGCAAGTAGCCTTCAAACAACACTTGAACATCATCACTGCTTTAAAATCCATGTGGAGCAGTACACAGAGGGATCAGCTCCTTATTTCTTGAAATAGCCTGAGACTACAGCCAGTCACGGAGCAAGCTCTTTGTTGTTAAACAAAGAGTTTTTGCCCTTAAGGGTTCAATACCTGGTAAAACCAAATATGGTGGGGGCGGGCAGTTTCTACCAGGCTAGAAAATTTTTCTTGGAAAAACAACAGGAAAAAAAATGCACAGATTAAGATTGGCCTGTGGATGAATTGGGCTGACTACATTTAGAAGGCCCCTGATATTTATGGCGAGATGCCTCAGTAGTTAAGGCATTTGCCTGCAAAGCCTAATGATCCAGGTTCAATTCCCCAGTACCAACATAAAGCCAGGTAGATGCACAGGGTGGCACATGCACCTACAGTTCATTTGCAGCTGCTGGAGGCCCTGGGGTGCCCATGCTCTCTGTCTGTATCTCTTCTCTCTGCCTCATTCTGTTGCAAATAAATAAATAAATAAAATGAAAATTATTCTCCTGATATTTTAAGCACCACTCTGCAAAGGGCTACTTTGCCCTAGCAAAGGATTCTCAGGCTCATTTTTGCAATAATTGAGAAACTATCAATAACCTGAGCAGCTCAAAAGTTGGTGCTATGCAGATATTTTTCAAAGTGTGTGCGTGTCTGTGTGTGCATGCACGTGCACGTACAAGCATGCATGCATGAATACAGTACGTATGGTATAGTCTATGCACACATGTGTGCAGATGTGCATGTGTTGGGCATGAGTGCAGAGGCCAGAGAAGAACTTCAAAGCCCAGTGTCTACTGCTCACCTATGTAGTTCCTTGAGACAGAGTCTGTCCTTCAACCCAGAGCTACCAGTTTCAGTCAATAAGCCCCAACAATGGTCTGGGCTCCAGCTCTCACATATGGGAGTTATGGGTAGATGTGGCCATGTCGAGCCTTTTATGTAGGTGTTGGGGAGTTGTACTCAGGCAGCCCCAGGGCTCCCAGTCCCTTGTGCTTGACCTGCAAGAACTCTGAACTGGCATCTTCCCACCTAAGAGTTCCTTTGAAACATCTTGCCAGTCCAGGAAGATCATAAGGTTTAATTATAAAACCTAGACAGTTTCAAAATGGAGAGAACTATCTTATGGAAGAAACATTTGTGAAAAAATGATTTTTGAAGGATAATGTCTGGGAGAGTCATAATGATAACGTTCAGTTGTGATTGGAGCTTGCTTAGCTCTCTATGAAATAAAGATTCTTCAGTATCATAACTGTGATTTCTCAGGTAAGAGGTTGATGGTGACTCTATTGTGACAAGGAAACTGTAAATGTACAACAGCGTAAGTAACAGGCTGTGTCTGAGGATCCTGACCTGGCTTTGACTTCATAAACTTGTGTTCTTTCTATGACATTCAGCGCCATGCTATCTCCTGATTATCAGAGCGCCCATACTATATATTCTTCATTTTTCATGGTCCATCTCTTCATCCAATCACTCGAGCAAATAACTCAATGTTACTTTGGATTTTGATGCTGTTATATTAATCTTTATCAAAAGTGAGGGGAAAACAAAAATATTCTGCTGAGCAATATGACTAACTAGTCCAGTGCCTAATCCTGTGGAGAGCCTTGGGAGGCTCTTCCTAGGCTTTTCCATTAACCCTTCACCTGAGTATGTCTACCAGGCCCTAGCATGTGAGCCCAAAGCTGTTTTAATTTCTGAGGATCACTTCAACTCAGGCAGAAAGCTCTGTCTCCATCAGACAACTGGACAAAGAGAAATGACCGGCATGGAAGGTGGTGAATAATTCTTTTCCTTTCTTTACCACATATTGCTGCTTGGAGGATATTTATAGGCTGTGATTATATCTCTTTGAGTCATGCTTTAGGCTATGCAAATTTAGATCACTTTCCCACAAGTTCTAGCTACTGATTTCTGTAACATTGTTTTGTCCTCCCTTTCTTATTCAGTTGATTCAGAATAGGACATAATGATCTAGAAGTGTAGCTGTTTTTTTTAAAGAAAAGATTTATGTATTAACTACTTCATTTCCCTTAATTATAGGCTAAGAATAACTAATTTATGATCAAGCTAAAAAGTGTTTGTGCTGAGTAGACATGACTCCAGGTCTGTTAGGTCAGTTGCTTCCTGTCCCCTTTTATAAGAGAACTTATATATTTTATTCTTTATATAACAATGGTAAAGACAATCAAATACTTAAAATCTCCTGTTTGTGTCTTATGGTCCATATATATATATATATATATATATATATATATATAACAGTATATACACCTTATATATAAATATATATATGGGGTATATAATATATATATAGCATATATGTACCCTATATATATGTAACATATGTGTGTGTGTGTGTGTGTGTATTTGTCCTTTAACCATGACTGCTCAGTCTTCTTTAGTACTCCAAGTCTACCTTAGAAGTGTGATGGATTCTTCCATGCCTTTCAGTTCAGGTCTGTTTGTTATGAACACTTTGGAGGTAGAAACAATCAAAACCACAATAGGCCCTGAGCTCTACCAAGGGCCTTTGAAGTCTCTGTAAGGCTGGGGGGTGTAGCTCCATGGCAGAGAGCTTGCTGAGCAAGGTGAAGTCCTGGCTTTGAAAAATTCATAAAATTTGTAAGTCTGTGTAAATCTGCTTTCTCACATGTACAATGAGAGTATTAATAATTACTATGTTTGTCACAAGATTATTGTTAGAAATCCATGAAGCAATATCATGTGTGGACATACCACACAACCTGAGTCCCACAAACTCAAGATCTAGAGCCTGATGGTTACCTTGCGCATCCTCAATTTGCTCAATACACACTTTTCAGGGCATTTCCCCTTCAGGTGTTCTCAGCTCATTTGCCTGTGGTGATCAGACAGCAGATGAACCATAGGGTTCCATTTTTCTGGCCCTCAGATCCTTAAAAACAAAGCAAAACAACAACAACAAAATCCTGGAGACCTTTCACTACCCTCTTATATTGCTATCCTCTTGAAGTTCTTTTGGAGTTCTTTTACTTATTCAATTATTTAAAAAAAAAAATTTCTAAGCCACCATCAGAATGTTTTGTGTTCAAATTATTCATCTTGTTCCACATGAAAATTGTGAGATACATGGAAAAGGAGAGAGGGGGAGGCTTCATGGAATAATGAATCTGGATGACTATAAGAGCAAGGAGAAAGTATATTTCTCAAGGTTCACATTCAAAGGCAGAGACTGTTACAGAATCTATGCTGTGTCCTTATCTGGGTTGATCACAGCACCCGCTTTCTCTATTCTTGGCCTGCTTATTATGAGAAAGGTATTCAATTGGTCTGGCTATTCCAAACCAAAATTTATGCTGATGACCTCAGCTAGGACCTTTCTGATGCATCACAATATTTTTAGCCTTCTCTTTGTGCACACATCATCCATAGCTTTTCACTGTCCTTAGAAATGGAAAGTATTTGCTGCTGGCTCCTCCAAAACCTCACACTCTGAATCCTAGTGAACACTGCACACCCACTTACTTTTTTGCACCTTAGTTTTCCTGCACAGTCTCCCTGCTTAATATTTTTGAAGTGTTGTTCCATTTTTAAAAATTGAATATTTTTCATAATAGTTTTAGATTTACATAAAAGTTACAATGACAGTACAGAGAATTCCCTCCTATCCCTCAGCTACTATCCACAAGTATGACCTTTCATTAGTGTGGCACATTTCTCACCATTATTCAACCAATAATGATATGCCATTGTCAACTAGAGTCCACACTCCAGATTCATTGACTTCTTTTTTTTTTCATATGTTATTTATTTGAGACAGAGAGAGGAGAGAATGAGAATGGGCGTGCCAGGGCCTCCAGCAGCTTCAGATGAACTCTAGATGCCTGGGCCGCCTTGTACATCTGACTTATGTGAGTCCTAGGGAATCAAACCTGGTCCTTTTGGCTTTGCAGGCGAGTACCTTAATTTCTAAGTCATCTCTACAGCCCTCAGATTCACTTACTTATCCAGCATTTATTTGATGTGCCAGCATCTCATCCAGGATCCCATATCCCAGTTAGTTGACAAGTGTCCTTAGGCTGCTCGGATCTGTGACAGTTTGCTTTGATGACCTTGTCAGTTTTGAGGAATATTACTCAGATATTTTGCAGAAAGTCTCTCTACTGTGATTTTTCCCTGAAGTACAAGTTTGAGGGAGAAATAATATAGAAGTAAAGTGCCACTTTTGTCACACCACAAGGATATGACATGGCACAGTTGACTGACCACCTGGCTGAGTCAGTCTTTGCCAGGCTTCTCCATGGTTCAACCATCTGCCTCTTCTACATTGGACATTTTGGAAAGCAGTTGCTATATGCTGCCCAAAGTGAAGGAGAGAAGCATTTAAACATTAGTTACATGTTTTCATTGGTCTTCCAGAACCTGGCTTGGCCTAGTTCGGGTCAGAGGAGAAACTCAGTAAATGTTGTTGAGCAAGGGAATGGGAGGAAGCAATTTCCCTTGCTTCATGAAAGCCGGTGTTGATTAGACAATGGTTAGAGGACAGCTGGAAAGGTTGTACTCAGCAACAGCTACGGCAAGGAGAACAGTAAGAACAGCATTTCCTCACCTTGGGCTTTTTAATATATTGCATATGACCTATAGATGCCTGTTGAAAAATGAATGCATACAGATAACTGTAGTACAAAGGATCTAAGAAGGGCAAGAGGAAGGACTGTGTTACTGGTCTTGTCCTGAAGTGGCCCCTTGATTTTTTTTTTGTTTGTTTGTTTTTCTAGGTAGGGTCTCACTCTGGCTCAGGCTGACCTGGAATTCACTATGTAGTCTCAGGGTGGCCTCGAACTCACGGCGATCCTCCTACCTCTGCCTCCCGAGTGCTGGTATTAAAGGCGTGCGCCACCACGCCCAGCTGGCCCCTTGATTTTTGAGGTTGGGAGCAATTTGCCAAGCAGAACTCTTAGGGAGAGGAATAGATGCTCTAAAAGAGTTGACTTCATACGCTCCTTCCCACTGACCACCCCACCCATGCTCAGGGAAGCAACCCTGATTAAGTTCAGAAAAAAAAAGGCATGAAAGTTTGAGGGGGAAGGAGGTATTCAAAGGAGGGAGAGGATATGCAGGAGGTCAGTGGAGGTGTAAATGATCAACATACATTCTGCACATTTATGAAATTGCCAAGGAACAAACAAAAATAAATTAGTCCTTTACAATAACACCTCAGGGGCCAGGAACTGAGCTCAAGGTTGTACAGAGCCTGGTTGTGCCTTTAGGATATTGTCAGTCTGGGGAGAGAAGATGAAATATAAAATGAAATGTTATCAGTCTAAGGACTTGCTAAGAATATCATATGGGAGGGGAAACAAGATACCATAGACGTTCAGAGAAGAAAGATCTTGTCTCTGAGAAGTCAGAGACATAAAATCACAGGAAAGAAGAATAGGTGAAGTGTCTGGTCCTGAGAGTCATGACTGAAGTAGAGGCAAGGTAAACTGAGGTACCTTGAAGGAATCTGGCATGAAGCAGTTCAGGCTGATTATTATTTGGGAGAGAAACCAGAGTCAGACTGCAGAGGAGAGGGGGAAAGGTGAGATCATGGACTAGCTCCAATTTTAGCTTTGTTTATTTCAGACTGAGGAGATTTTACATGGAATTTACCTTGTGGTGAAGCAGTATTTATTCAAACAAATATATCTGTGGGAAGATATTTTTTCTTGCAAGAAATACTTTCATTAATTTTACCTACCTGATCTTAATTTTAACTGTAGTTCTGTTAATCATGTAAGTTTTTCGTTAGATCATGCCATTAGATACTGGCCACAATTTTCCTGCAAAAATTCTTTTTTAAAAAATTTTTAAAAATTTTTTTGGTTTTTTGAGGTAGGGTCTCACTCTGGTCCAGGCTGACCTGGAATTAACTCTGTCATCTCAGGGTGGCCTTGAACTCATGGCAACCCTCCTACCTCTGCCTCCAGAGTGCTGGGATTAAAGGCGTGCGCCACCACGCCTGGCTGCAAAAATTCTTTATATGGCTGGGCATTGCTAGCTCACCTCTATAAACCTAACACTTGGGAAGGCTGAGGTAGGAGGAGTTCCATGAATTTAAGACCATCTTGGGGCTACAGAGTAACACCATGTCTGCCTGGGCTAGAATGAGACCCTATCTGAGAAAAATAAAAATCATTAACTTTTTTATTTTTTAGCAAAATCAATTGCCTGGTTTTAATAGCTATCTCTGATGACAGCACCCTGTATTGCGCCTTAGATCCTGATGGGGGCGCCCACAGCCTGCACTGAGCCATCTGAGCTGTTGGTTATGCAAGAACAAGGCAGTCTCTAGAGAAGGGCCCGTTTGCTAATTATGTGGGGTTTCCTGGTACAGGGAGCTTTCACTTATTTTCCTTGTTAGTTATTACTGGCATAAAAATAAGTGTGTTTGTCACACGATCTATAGCCATAAAGCCACATTAAGGCTAGCAAGGGACAATAGTGAAAAGAAAAGGAAGGCAGCCATCCTCTTTTCTATCTTTTCCTTTTTTTTGTAAACCTGTAAAACAAAAAACTGGATGATTCTGGAGTTAGGCATTTGACAGGTGGTGATGGATGGAAAGAGAAAATTGGGAGTGGGTGTTTGGACATCCTGATGAAAGATTACCTTAGACATTACTGGCCTGTAAAAAAAGTTCCTGCAAAAAAACATCAACTGCAATAGCTCTTCTGTGTCATTGCACAATAAAAAAAAAATGCCGCATTTAGTGCGAAGGGCTGGGCATCCACCTCTTCTGGAAGTGAGGCGGCTGCCATATTCAGCTTAAGGCTCACTGAGCTCATCCTATTGCTTGTGACAGAAGCATGTCCTAACGCTTCACTACTCTGGTCAAGGCTTTAAATCTAAGGACACGTTCCCCATGTAGATGTTTGACCCATTTCTGTAGAATGCTCTGGCATTTTTAGAGGTAGGGGAAAGAAATCAGGAATATGATTTTCATATGATATCAAGACAGAATCTTGTGGTGTCATGTGGCCAAATTGGCCAACTTGTTAAAAATCTGATTAGAGGGAATGGCATGGAAGTTATTCGCAGGCCCACAGCAGCAGCAATAACTCATGTTCTGGCAATCTAAGACCATCCTCTGAGCTTCAGTTGTTCAGTATTCATTAAAGAGCACTTAGTTACTATGGAAACTGTCCCTTTTCAGTATTTATGAGCTACAGGGTATCTCACAGCATCTCAAGCACACAAACACCCAGCTAACACATTGTGTGCATTGGAACACTTACCAAAGACTTCTGGCTGGTCTGGATTCTGCAGAGCAGGCATATTTTTGCTCCATTATTTTAGTCTTTATTATTATTATTTTTCACTCAATTACAGCAAGCTTTGACCTTGAATATGCCATTCTTGAAGGCTTTGTGTCAGCTTTTAGGCTTTTTCTTCCCCCCTTTCTCACTGACTATCAAGAAAACGAATTTGACCTTATGTTCAGTGAAGAGTAATGGCTTGTAGCTCTGAGTTCTGGAAGGGGCTTGTGTGTGATATTAAACAGAGGAAGAATGACTTTTACCATCATGAGTGGGGACTGTAGGGTGTGAGGAAAGAAGAAATGAGGAGCAAATAGCAATGAGAAGTCAGTAGGGATGCTTATGGTGTGTGCATGTAGCTGTTACCAGTGGTCATTTCAAAGAAGCTACCCAGCAGTTTACTCAGCATTGCACATTGTGGATCCTAACTTCTGTAGCTAATCCCCTCCTCCTGAGAAGCCTGTGCATACACTGCCAGACTCACACACAGCCCAGCAGCCTGCCTGCAAAAGCTGGTCAGCCTGAAGACTCTGCTTTTCACACTTGTTCTAACAGAATCTGTAATGAAGTCCTCCCCCAGCCACAAGCCTCCCACCATCCTAGCGCACATGGCATGGGGGGGGGGGCATAAGCTTTGTCTGGGTGTCTAAGTAGAAAGTGACGGCATGTCCCTTCATGGGGACAGCATGGTGTCAGGGCCACGGCTCAGGCTGGGCTGCGCTTTTGCAAAGCTCTGGGGGCACCCGACGGGTTTATGCAGTGATTGTGACTATTTCAAGGTAGGTGAAAGTGAAGTATCTTGAGGAATAAGTGGTTTTTGTTAATCCACCTGAACCCAGCCTTCCATCAGACAAGTGGGAAGCAGGACCAGGGTGGGAAGAGAAAGGCTCAGAACCAAACTCCTCCTCTGCCACTTGGGTTGACATTGGGAATGTTACTTGATTTTTTTTTTCATATTTGTAATTTATTTATTTTTAAAATCTTTTATTGATTTATTTATTTGAGAGTGATAAAGGAAAAGAGAGAGAATGGCAAGCCAGAGCATCCAGCCACTGCCAGCAAACTCCAGATGCATGCACTGTCTTGAACATCTGGCTTATGTGGGTTCTGGGGAATTGAACCAAGGTCCTTTGGCTTTGCAGGCAGGCGCCTTAACTGCTAAAGCCATCTCTTGAGCCCTGGAATTTATTTCTCAAAGAGGCAATATAATATTTGTATTTTTTAGCATTGTTGTGTTTAAGAGCACATGCATAAAATGCTTCGTGATTAAGTAATGCTCGATAGTACTTGGTATGGTATATGAAGTGGACAGTTTATTAGTAAGGTGGTCAACCTGTGGAATTAGAGGGAGTTGTGATGAGCCATAGCCGTCATTCAGAAGTCATTGGATGCTGACTTAATTCAGATAGGAACTAAGGATACTGGAACACAAGTTGATATAACAGCTGCTTGTGTGAGGGTTGGGGAGATGGTTCAGTGGGTAAGATGCTCGCCACACAAGCATCACAACCTGAGTGTAGATTCCCAGCACCCACATCAAAGCTGGGCATTGTGGTACGTGCCGTAAGCACAGCACTACAGAGGTGGAGACAATCAGATCTCCAGGGCTTACTGGCAGCTTGCCTAGCAGAATTTGTGAGCTATAGGCTCATCGAGACACCCTGCCTCAAGAAAATAAGGTAGAAAGTGAAAGAGGGAACACGTGTGTGCACCCACCTAAAACATAGCATGCATATATACATGCACACATACGCACGTGGAAAAAAAAACTTCATTTCGCAGGTTTCTTTTATACCTCCAGTTTTCACTAAAATTAAGGAGTTTGGCTGTATTCTTTTGGCTAAGACAGCCCGATGAAATCAGAATTCTCCTATACCCCTAGAGCTGACATCTTACAAAACTTACTTGTAGTGAAACTGTTCAAACAAATCAACCTAAGGTTTACTTTGTGGCCTTCAGAAGATATTTGCTTTTAAAAAGTTTAGACTCCTCATGAAGGATCAGAAAAAAAAGAAAAAGCTAGCTCTGCTGATTACACATGGGTAAAATTTTAACCACTATTTGTTAGAAGTTGTTTATTTAAACATGTCCTTATGCAACTGAAACTTTCAATTGAACTAGAAATTATTTCTGGGGACTTTACTACTAATGGCTATGTTTTTTTTTTCTCCCTCAAATCATCAAAGAAAAGCAGCTTAGACACAAATCACAGTAACCCATTCGATCTGTGAGCATTCGCCTCTGCCAAAGTAAGTGTAGGCTATTTTCAGCATTAAAACTGGGCAAAAACCTAACATCGAGGAGAGGTTGCATAAAATGCACAGCTTTAACTGCACCCCTGCTGTGGTTTCCTTCCCATCTGCAGGTATCCCGTGCTTTCCTGTGTTCGCATCAGCCTTTCTTCCCATATAATTCCAGGAAAATATAGGAGCACGATTACTGTTTGATGCACTAATTATCAAGCATTGAATTAGTGAACAAATTTACATTAAATTTCTTTCCTGAACATTGTTTATCAGGTCTTAGAAGTGGCTTATGATTTACATCTTACAGTTTCACTTTAAGTTAAAAACATAAATAAAGAGAGCCGGGCAGATGGTTCAATGGTTCAACCTGCAAAGCCTGATGGCCTGGGTTTGATTCCCCAGTACCTACATAAAGCCAGATATACAAAGTGGCATGTACATCTGGAGTTTGTTTTCTGTGGAAGCAGGCCCATTCTTATTCTCTCCCTCTCTATACTTGCAAGTATAAATAAATGAAACATTTAGGGTTGGAGAGATTGCTCAGTGGTTAAGGCACTATCTCGCTTGTAAAGCCTAACAACAACTCAGGTTCAATTCCTCAGTACACATGTAAAGTCATATACATAAATTGGCACGTGTATCTGGAGTTTGTTTACAGCAATTAGCAGCCCTAGCATATCCTTTCTCTCTCCTACCTCTCTGTCTCCTTGCAAACAAATAAAAATATTTTTTAAAAACTTAAAAAAAAACCATAAAGAATTCACAGCATTTCCTTCATCTTCTCAAATCCATTCCTGACTTTTTTAAAATTTTTTTAAAGAAACTTTTATATTCATCTATTTATGAGAGAGACACAGAGAGGAAAAAAAAAAAGCATGGCAGGGCCTTCTAACACTGCAAATGAGCTCCAGATGCATGTACTACTTTGTGCTTTTTATGTGAGTATGGAAAATCAAACCCAGGCTGTCAGACTTTGCAACCAAGCACCTTTAAGTGCTGAGCCATCTCTCCAGCCCCTTTCTTGACTTCTAGACAATCATGAGTTTCAGAGCCAGCAGCTACTTGGTATCCACCAGGCCTGCCCCTTAAGGTGGCTCCTTCTAAATTGGATCATTCTGTAGGTCAAACAATCCTGCTTTTGGTTTCAGATTCACTTTTAATTCTGGCTAGTTACCTTAAATACATGGGTTCTTGGTTATGGAGGAAAGAGAAGACAGAATAAAAAGGGATCAAAGGAAATTTGCTGTCAGTCCCTGAAAATAATCCTACAGGTCCTGAAATTCTTAGTGGGCAACTAATTACCAGGCTTTCTACAAAGAACTTTAGAGAAAGCATTAACAAAAATATGCCACCTCTTTCAGGAAATATTCAAAATGGAATGATATTTGGAGGTGGTTAAGTACTTTAAAGAAGGGGAGAGTTTTATTATTTTTTAATAGTTTGAACCAAACATCAAAAATTTAAGCTGATTTACCTCTTTATTTATAAAGAGAGTTTCAACATTTGGTGCCTGGACCAACAATGTCATCACAGGGAATTTGCTCAAAGTACAGATTTTCAAGTCCTTCCCTTAACCTGCTTCCTCAGAACCTAGCTACCTATCATTTATAAGCCCATCAGGGAGGTTCTTTTTTTCAGGCACATTTTTTTAAATTAATTATGTACACAGTGTGTACAACCACCATGTTTGTACCATCATTAGCCTCCTCCCTGCCACCTCTCCCCTCCCCTTTCCTCCTTCCCCTTCCCCACCCCCACCTCCCTCTTCCGCAGGGACCCTCTTTGTTGGGGAATGTGGGTTGCTCACTGTGGGGTTAGCCATAAGTTATGGGTAACAGGAAATTTTGATGCGCAGTCAAGTAGAAATACTTTTTTGGACTCAGATAGATAAAACTTACAAACTCGTGGAAAGTTCATTGTAACTCAGTTAACATCTCAGACAGGATTTTCTTTTTTTAATATTTTATTTTTATTTCTTTATTTCAGAGAGAGAGATATACAGAAATAGTCAGGTAGACAGAGAGAATGGGCGCACTAGGGCTTCCAGCCACTGAAAACGAACTACAGATGTGTGCGTCCCCGTGTACACCTGGCTAACGTGGGTCCTGGGGAATCGAGCCTCGAACTGGGGTCCTTAGGCTTCACAGGCAAGTGCTTAACCGCTAAGCCATCTCTCCAGCCCTTGGACAGGATTTCCAAAACCCTTGTTTGGTTACTGTTCTTGCTATGGGAACTCACTACCTAACTGAGCAACATACATATTACTTTGCTCCGTTCTTTTAGTCCATCATTAAAACCAATAAATGTGACCCCTTTCGTGTGCTACAGACACAAAGCAGGCAGCTGAAGATAGAGTGATAAAATCGAACTCATGGGCAGAGCCAGCAAAGGGCTAGAAGCTTCTGCCTTTTGCTCCACCACTATTTCATTTTGCTTGTTTCTTTTCTTTTTCTTCCTTCCTTCCTCACTGTGTTTGCCTACTTCTTCTCCACCCTCCACCCCCCACCCAGTGCTGGGATTAAAGGCATGCGCCACCACACCTGGCTTAAATTTGTTTCTTTCTTCAAGTTTCAATGAATGTCCTTTTATTTGCTCAACTCTTACAAGTTTGGGAAATTGTTGGTGCTGAGGTTAAGAATGAGCATTACAGTTCAAGAAGAAACAAACACCCCCACACCTCTCTGACTGAAATTTCTGACAGAAACAAGGGAGAAAGGATTTCTTAGCCCACAGTTGCAAGTTGAAGCAACTCTGCTTGTGCAGCTGGAGTGCATGGTGGGGGCTGTTTGCATCACAGTGGACCAAAGGGCAGAGAGAGATGGAGAGAGAGAGAGAGAGAGAGAGACAGAGACAGAGACAGAGACAGAGAGAGAGAGAGAGGGAGGCCAGAGGCAGACCAGGAACAGTGCTAAAAACCTTCAAAGGCCCGGTCTCTGGTGACTTACTTCTCCTGGCTGTGCCCTACCTCCTAAAGGTTCCGCAGCCTGCCCAAATACCACCAGCAGCCAGGGAACAAGTGCTCAAAACATGAGACCAGGAGTGACATTTCAGATTCAAACTGTAACACATGCCGCTCAACCTGCAAGTGTTTTTAGACTCGCCATGCTGAACTGAAATTGGAAAATGTACCAAAAGTTCACATGGCGGTTAATGTAGAGGAAGCTGGGAGAGACTCTAAAGTGAGAGGAGAAGAGGAAATGGTTAATAGTAAATAATGGAATGAAGGCAGATAAAAACACATTCCTAAACTTAAGACATTATTCTTGTTGCCGTGACGTTCAGGGATTCAGGAACAGCACACTGCAATGGATTCTGTTGAGACTCTGTTCATTGCTTTACTACTTCTAAAACCCCTCTCACAGGCTGGAGAGATTGCTTAGTGGTTAGGCACTTGCCTGTGAAGCCAAAGGACCCCAGTTTAAGGCTCAATACCCCAGGACCCACGTTAGCCAGATGCACAAGGGGACGCATGCGTATGGAGTTCTTTTGCAGTGGCTGAAAGCCATGGTGTGCCCATTTCTTTCTCTCTCTCTCTCTCTCTCTTTCTTTGCCTCTTTCTCTCTCTATCACTCTCAAATAAATAAATAAAATAAACAAACAAAAAAGTTTTTTTTTTTTGTTTTTTTTTTTTTTTTTTTTTTTTTTTTACAAAACCATCTCCCTGGGGGAAATGGTTGGCACAGGTAGCCTCAGCTGTTTTGGAGGCTGAGGTGGAGGAAATGCTTGAATCCAGGAGTTTGAGGCCAGCCTGGGCAACAAAGCAGACTCCATTAAAAAAGAAAATAAGACCCACAAAATAAAGACACAGAGATGCTACTAAAAGACAAGTCCTGCTTCCCAGTGAGTACACAGAGATGAACAAAATGCAATACAGTTGTCAGAGGCCCAGAGGGGAGGGCACATCTGCAAATGGAAGCATTCAGCCACTCTTCTTTGAACTGTGGTCCTGGTCTGCCCAGATCAACCACTCCAGAGCCACAGATACTAAGCCTGCCTGCCTGAAGTCCACTTAAGTCTGTACCTATTTTCGTCTTCAAACTACATACCTAATCCTTGAGATATGGAAATACTGGCTCATGCTCAGGACACAAGCACACAGGCAGAGACCTGCTGCCTGTTAGTCAGGGCTGCTGATTACACACCGCACGTATCTTGCACAAACGCACACATTGGCCCTTCAGCTTCTGGCTCATCGCATGTAGGCTGAGATCCAAGGTCAGTGCTCTCTTGCTGTGCTGCAGAGCAACAGACTATGTATCTGTCCTTGGAGACAAGTGTGCACTTGGCTGGCATGTGGCACGGATTCCTGCAAACCTGCCAGTGCACCTAGACCCCATGCCTCCCCAAGCACATGCTGCTGGCAGTGGGACTTCTCTGGATGCCAGGTGGCAGTTGACTTTGTAGCGTAAAAGCCTTCATGTTCCTGCAGAACACTTACTCAGTGTCCTTCTGGAAAAGTGACCATGCACACTAGAGAGAGCTGGGGAGGGAGGGTTGGGATACATGAGGTGTATTTTGCAACAGTGACTAGAGTCAAAGCTACTCTGCCTAATTTCCTCTGTCTAACTTGATTTCTCTTTAGCTGGGAGGCAAATGGATCAATATTGTTTTATATGCTGTGATTATGTTGCCCGAAGGAAATTTTCCACTGGCTCACTCTGCCTGCGCAGGACTGTAACTGGGCTGCAGACCACCCGGGCAATGCAGGGCCGCCCTGGAAGTGGCCTGTGCTTGCCATCTATGTGGAGCCCACAGAACAGGCCTTCCGGAGAGGTGAAGAAGGCCGCCCTTAATGGCAGAGCTTGGCTTTCGTGCAGAGGTTTGACATCTAATGTAAATAGCTTTGTTTTGGCTTTCTTTCCTATGAAGTCCTTTCCTTCCCATCTTTTCTCTACATGTCTTTTTGTTTTTATATATTTGCTTCTCGGGGTTTTTAAAGGCGGTTTCTTCATACCACTGTCGCGTTTTCTTCTTGTCAGCCCTCCTGCCCCACCTCGTAATTCTTCCTTGTCTCTCTCACTAGCATATGTCCCTACTCTGTTCTCTGTTCCACTCTCCTGCCAGGCATTTAAGGAGAACTAAAGTTCTGGAGGCAGAATAATGAAAAGGCAATTTACCCACATTAAAAAGAACTGGGGCCTTTATCTGTGCAGAAGGCTGCTGAATCACTTACACGGTGGTGGTGCGAGGAGACAGTATTATTCAGTTATCTACAAACATATGTTTATTGTATGCTCACTATGTGTAAGAAATTGCTGAGTGCCTTGTGGGGGACACTCATATAAGGGATCATGGCCATCAAAGAGTCTGTATTTTGTTTGCATAGACAGGTCAAAAGCATGCGGAAGATTAGGAAGAGAAAACTGAAACTGTCCCCATCAGTACAAGAGACGGGGAAGAGACCATTTGCTTGGATTCCTGGCATGGCAGTGGTCCAAATAATCCCCGTGAGCAGAGGTTGCGGGCACAACCTTTACAGAAGGCTAAGGTGAGCTCAGGAGAGGGGGCTTGAACCAGGTGCTCTGGATATCAGATTATATGTGGAACCAACCCAGGGAGAAGCCAGCGGTCAATGAGGAAAGATACACACAAGGCTCATAAAAACACTTGTCCAGATGGCCAAAGACTCTGAATGTTGGGGAAGTGTTGAGTGTTAGGGCTGGGAAGATGGCCTAGGGATTAAGGTACTTGCCTGCAAAGCCAAAGGACCCAGGTTCAATTCCCCAGGACCCATGTGAATCCAGATGCACAAAGTGGAACATGCATCTAGAGTTCATTTGCAATAGTTGGAGGCCCTGGCACACCCATTCTCTCTACCTCTCTTCTCTCTATCTCTCACTGCTTGAAAATACATATTATTTTTTAGTGTTGAATTTCTTTGAGTGGTAGTTTGCGTTGATCTGAACCTGTGCTTTCCAACCTTGCATAACACAAGCAGAAGATGGTGTTCACAGGAACATAGAAAAAAACAACTGGTCTTACTCTGGAAATCTTATACCCTTAGAAACTCCCTCAGGCTAAACCATAAATGTGATCATCACCCTAGGAGAATGTCTGTGGTTCAAGGTGGCTAGTTTAGGAGATCTATCTACACCTGCTCATTGTGGCACTGATAGCTTATCTTGTGTCTAGGATAGTAAACTGGAAAAATCTGATTAAACCATATCTAGAGAGTGGAATGTGTAGCATGAACTGGAGTCAGGGAGTGCCAGCACATATTAGAAATTGGCAGGAGGGGACAATAACTCAGATAAGCCAGGTCTGGTGGCATAGTTACTTTTGAGGAGTGGGCAGGAAGATTACAAGTTCATGGACTGCCTGGGTTACAAAGTTTGGTTCAAGCCCAGTCTAGGCAATTTAGCGAGGACCTGTCTAAAAAATATAAATTAGGCTAGAGAGATAGCGCAATGGTAGAATGCTGGGCGAGCATACACAAGGCAACTAGGTTCAATCCCTAGTACCATAAAAAAAAAAAATAGAACACTCAGTCAAAATGAAGTCATGGAAAATGCAGTTAAAAAATAGATTTTAGAGATTTGTTTTTACCCCCAGAGGAAAATGCTCACAGCAAATTAGGGAAACTGGAAATGTAGTGAGAGAGGGGAGACAGATACAATTTGGCTTACCTGTACCCATAATTTATTAAATTCTAGCTGAGTGCAAAGTATTATACTGAAAGTTGTGTAACAATTTCTTACCCTAAAAGAACTTAGTATTTAATTGGATCAGTAAGAAAACTTCTAAATAACTCAAATGCTCATATAAAGTAAAAGAAGGGAGTGGGAACTAGGGGTAGTGGCATTCGGGGCTGAACTGGGTAACGAGTTAAATTCCAGCAGTGCTTGTACCAGCTGTCTGATGCTGGGCAAGTTACTCCCATGTCCTTGGTAAAAGGTAGATTTTCTTCAGTAAGATGTAGATGTAATAACAATAGTATCAACCTTCAATATGGTCTATGGTATGTAGTAAAACTTAAAGAAACATTAATATAATCACCGCCATCATGAACAAAAGGTCAGAACTCTAGTGATTCAGTAGCTGGAAGGAAGATATCAAAATAAATGACTTATAGTGTGGAATCTCAGAGGAAAATAACATAGCTTAGAAAAATCTACAACAGTCTCAGAATCCCAGCTTGTCTTGTCAGTCATGTCTTTGTCCCTATTTAACCATAGTCTGTCCTGCACATTCAGTTCTTCATGGACAGAGGTATGGTTTCAACCACAATGTCAGGAGAACAGCTCTTGGACATTACATTGTGCAGAGCCATTGAATGGCTTTTGGATGATTCAGATATATTTTAGGATCCTTTGATTCTCAGGTGCTCTGCCTGCCAGCATGGAACAGTGGCCTCAGGGGAAGATTATCTATACATTTCTCTCTGTAAGGTCCTTCATCTAGGTTTCACAGTAATGAGTAACTTTTACACTTTTTGCTATTTTCAAACCAAGTCTTCCGATTAGTTCCATGGCATAGATTACTGAAAGAGCATACTTTTTTGATCTAGCACAATTTTTTCCTTTCCTTTGAGTTTTGCTTCTTTTTTAGGTAAAAATTGTTACCTTTCAGATGCAAATTACATATAGTTGAGCACACTAAGAAAGTTGAATACTTTTTCATTTATTAGTCATCAGGATTTTTTCTATTCATTCCCATTGTTCATTTTTCTTTTGATAACATTATATTATTTGTATATTTAAGCAGTCTATCACATTTCTTGTGAACTCCCCAAGGTTCTTTTGAGAAATAAATGCTATAGTTACATGAAATTATTTCGAGTAAACTTTGAAGTGTCATATGCATGTTACTATTATTGTAGTGTTACCTTGCTCCTTGAAAATATAAGTTAGAATCATGTTTATAGCAAAGAAGTCCTTGGGAATTCAGCAACAGAATGATCAGCTTCAAGAATGACTAGCTTCAAGGGGGATGGGGTTTTTGTCTGCTTGTCCCCTACCTAATTCTAGCACCTAGAACAAGTGTCTGGCATGGTGTGGGAGATCTGTGTGTACATGCTACATGAAAGAGTAAATGGCGTGCCCATAGACAGGAACTTACTGTATTTTTTTCCTCAAGATGGTGTCTCCATTCATTTTTTTTTTTTTTTCTTTTTGGTTCAAGCCAAAGTGAAGAGGGAAGGATAGAGTAGGCAGGCCAGAGCTGTGAACAGTTACCTTAAAATTTTGGACTTGGGAAAGCCATCTTTCAGAACCTAACGTTATGGTAACATTATAGGCCTAATTAGTAATTCCATCGCATTCATTTGAGAAACCAGAGACAGGAAAGGTTTAATGATGCAAGAATGGCTTTCAGCAATATGATAAAAGACCCAGGCTGCTGTTTTGTTTTCAATATACTGGCATCTAATTCCTGAATGTATCGTAAAGCCACAACTCATTTATCATTTTTCTGGTACCCAAGAGAATAATTTGTGTGCAAGATCTGAAAGAAAACATGACAGTATGCCTTAATATTGATTCATTCTTTGATGGCCTATTTGGGGAAAAAGATTTTGCATGGAAATTTATGCTGATTGTTATATTCTCCTATATAAACTAAAATTTAACTACTCACAGGTGCCTGGAACCATCTTTTCTAAAGTTTTCCTAATATGTTTTTCACCCTAATTATTCTCTTAAAGTGCTCTAGTACTTTGGAAAGATGGGGCATGATCTCATATAAGCATGCAGTTAGCTACCGACTTGCATTCTGAAAGCATCACTTGCAGTGGGAGGCAACATAGCATGGCTAAGCAATTGGTATTTGAGTCACACAGACTCCTACTTATGATGAGAGGTGGGTTACTCAGCTTCCCTGAGCCTCAGTGCTTCTGTAGGGTTGTAATGAACATTAAATGAAATAATGTATGAAAAGCTTCCAGCATAGGATTACATATATAAACATGCAGCAGATGGAAGCTGTCACTGAGTGACTTTATTGATCATCATCACATTCATCAGAGATGATCTTGGCCATGGCTTTTAGCCATGGAGATGCTGTTAGCAAATGTGAGAGAGACAAGCAAAAATGTCAAGGGTGAATGCATAGGAATCCTAAAACACAGAGACCCCGATAAACAACTATTCTAGAAGTAATCCATCCACTAGACAGGGTTCATTTTAGAGAAGTAGAATCACTTTTGTGGATGTGTGGATGCATCTCCATACGTGTGTACATGCATACATATAGTATGCGCATATACATTGACCTTCCATAGTGGTAGGGCTGGAGTGACTGAGGAAAAGCTCAACCACTAGTGGAGAGACTGTAGGGGCAAAGTGGGACCCATTTGGGTACTTATCCTGTGCATGTGGCTTGGTCTGGTGGGATGTCTACCACTGGTTGTGGGCCCAGACACCCGTGCCTGACCCAGGAGCTGGAGAAGCTGAAGGAGGACATGTGGGATGGTGAGTAAGGCAGGTGAGGGTCCTACCTCCCAGCATGAGATGTGTGGGTAGACAACTTGCTGTCCTGAGGAAGATGGAAACATCCATCTGTTCACTTCAGAAAGGGCACTACTGACAGACCAAAGAAATCCTTGGTGAACTAATGGCTTTATTGGGGTTACGGGAACGTGAGCGATTCACAGCTGCATCACAGGAATGTTCCATGCACCAGCATGGACAGGTGTTCCTTGTGCAACTTGCAGACAGCTGCACTGCTGTAGAGTCTCCTCTCCACCAGACATTGGTAACTGCATACACAGCCTCAAGCGTGGCCTCACAAATGGTATAAGCTTCCTGAGCCTTACACATTTCTCCTCTGCATTGAGAGAATGTCTCAGTGTGGAGGAAGTGACTCCACATTTGTGTAATAACAGAACGACCACCACTCATCCTCCGTCCTCTAAGGGGGAGTCGCTATGAGCCACGTAGATAACAGTTTGGAGGATGAAGTCACTCAGGCTGAGAGAGGTGAAGCCATTTGTCCATTCAGTTCTCCCAACTTGAAAGGGCAGGGCTGGGCTGCAGAGCAGGCCTGGCTGACTGCAGTTTCTTCATACTTTCCCCTTCACAGCCCCCACTTCCCCAAAGGGATGACAAAGAAGAGGCACTGCAGTCCTGAGCTAGGGCTAGGCATGTTCTCAGGGCCAGGCTGCTTGGGTTATAATCTGTGTCCATTTACTCTATAACCTCAGGCGATCCCTCCCGGTATTCATTTGCTTCATTGTCCTCATCTGCCAAATGGGAAGGACTATACAACCCAGATCAGAACTGCTATGGAGAATCATGGACTTAATATCTATAAATTCCCTGCAATAGTGCTCAGCGGTTTAAGCATCCCTGGAGCTCGGCTATTATTGCCCTAGGCTGCGCAAGTGGATCTCTGGGTGTCCAGCTGTGATAGATAGCTCGTCCTGCCCTCCTGGGTGTTACTCCCTTCCCGCCTCTGTTGTAGGTGAGTTTGCCCTGAGGCTGCTCTGTGGAAAAGCAGAGTCAGGCTGGCAATGTGGCCTTCTGCTGCTTTCAACATCAACACCTCTGACTTGAGACCTTGTGTCTGGTTGGGGTGACTACGTTTACCAGCGCTCCTTGAGTGACAGCTAATTATGCTCTCTCGAAGCAGTTGCCTTTTGGGGTACATCAGGCTCAGACCATACAGCACATCACTAATTGGGAATCAGGCTGTGCTTCTGGCTCTGACCCAGCCTCCCTGCCAGGACGCTGTATTTTAGGAGGGTCGATGATGCTGGCAAGGCCAGGCAGAAGGAAGGACAGGATGAACTGTCCCCAGGTCCCACCCAGATGGAGAGCTGCTCATTGCCAATGGATTTAGCAGGAAGTCTTTGCAGGAGGGAAGAGCAAAGTAGCCAGCGTTAGTCCTGCGGGCAGGGCGTGTGGTGGCAGGAGAGTGGGGCGGATGCCTGCTTGTGTTTGATTGCTGGTCCTGCCACCGGGGTCCAGAGTGACTCAGGGCAAATCACTCACTCTCCACTACTTTCCATTTCCACATGATCACAAGGGAGTAGTTATGTGGGTTACTGAGAAAGTCAGTGAGGCAATGTACATGGGGGTACAGAGGACGCCCCTTCTATGCCTGCAACTTGGAGGATTTCTGATATCCTGAACACACAGTATTTTGCTTACCCACTCAATATTTCTATGTTCTAATCTCTCTCTTTCTTTCCTTCTCTCTTCTTTCTTTTTCTTTTTTGTTTAGGTTGGCTCTCACTCTAGCCCAGGCTAACCTGGAACACACTCTGTAGTCCCAAGCTGGATTTGAACTCACTGCCTCCTGAGTGCTAGGATTAAAGGCACGCACCACCATGCTGGTTCCTCCTCCTCCCCCTTCCTTTTCCTTCTCCTTTAAATTTTTATTTCTTTTATTTATTTATCTTTTTTTAAATTATTTATTTATTTATTTGAGAGCGACAGACACAGAGAGAAAGACAGATAGAAGAAGAGAGAGAGAATGGGCACGCCAGGGCCTCCAGCCTCTGTAAACGAACTCCAGACGCGTACGCCCCCTTGTGCATCTGGCTAACATGGGACCAGGGGAACCGAGCCTCGAACCAGGGTCCTTAGGCTTCACAGGCAAGTGCTTAACCGCTAAGCCATCTCTCCAGCCCTCTTTTATTTATTTATTCAAGAGAGTCAGAGAGAGAGAGAGAGAAAATGGGTGTTCCAGGGCCTCCAGCCACTGAAAATGAACTCCAGACACATGCATAACCTTGAGCATCTGGCTTGTGTGGGTTCTGGGGAATCAAACCAGGGTCCTTTGGCTTTGCAGGCAAATGCCTTAACTGCTGAGCCATCCCTCCAGCCCTCTTCTTCTTTCTCCACCTTCTTTCTTCTTCTCCCCCTCCCTTCCTTTTCCTCCTCCTCCTTTGAGACAGGGTTTCATGTATCCTAAGATGCTCTCAGATTTACACATTTTAACAGGGATGCTTCTGCTCCAGACTGTGTTCATCTGCTGTATTGTCATCTAAAGTCTCCTCTCTCTACTGCTATTGTGAGCAAAAAGCAGGCCTCCCCAAGCCCTTTGCTGCCTGGGGCCCGAGGTCAAGCTGGAAAGCAAGGCCAGCCCCCTGGTGACAAAGTCACCAGAACTATGGCTTTGGGTCCTATCTACTGCCTTCCCAATTCCTTCAGGCCTGTCTACTATCTCAGGAGCTCCTAGCCATGAGCTGAGTCACTTGAGGCGAACTTTCTCCTTTCCCAGAAAACCTGTAAGAAGGACACTTCACCTTGTTCCTCTGAACTGACGTCCACAGCCTCTGGTTTCTGGATACCCCCTCCTTATCATACAGTGGTTTCGATCTGCCAATAGCATAACAACTCCCTCTCGCTGGACTGAAGGGACTCTCTCCTTTCAGGACCCCATCACACTGTCTGTGGCACGATGCTCATAAAGGACTCTTCTGAAGGTAATTCATCTCAGTGCCTGCTCTCCCTCTATAAAGTCTGTGACTGTAGTTCAGGGTGACCTGGGATATCAGATCCTCCTGCCTTCACCTCCTGAGTGAGCGCTGGAATTGCAGGCATGCACCACCACCCGGAGTTCATGTGGTGGCGGTGTCAAATACAGGGCGTGGCGTGTGCAAGGCAAGCTCTACCACCCGAGCCACATCCCTCGCCTCCTGATCACTTTTTTAAAAAATTATTTATTTATTTATTTGAGAGCGACAGACATAGAGAGAAAGACAGATAGAGGGAGAGAGAGAGAATGGGCGCTCCAGGGCTTCCAGCCTCTGCAAACGAACTCCAGATGCGTGCGCCCCCTTGTGCATCTGGCTAACGTGGGACCTGGGGAACCGAGCCTCGATCCGGGGTCCTTAGGCTTCACAGGCAAGCGCTTAACTGCTAAGCCATCTCTCCAGCCCCTCCTGATCACTTTTGTTGTTGCTATTGTTTTTGCCTCCTCAGTGCTTTGTAAAATAATGCCTTTTGATTTTCTCTGGTTCTCCCCCTTTCTCTCTTTTCTGTCCTAATTTACCACTTTTTCTCTTTCTTTCTTTGTGTGTGTGTGTGTGTGTGTGTGTGTGTGTGTGTGTCTTTCACTTGCAACGTGTTAGTCTTCAAATTATTCCCTGAAGAACTCTTTGCTGTTGTGTTATTTTTGACCCTGGAGACATTTCAACAAACAAAAGTCAACCCTTTTAGTGAGGGGCCAGACAGTACATTTGTCAGGTTTTGTGGGCCACAGGATCTCTGTTTTTAGTACTCACCTCTGACTTTGTTGTGCAAAAGCAGACATAAACAACATATAAGTGAATGAGTATGACAGTATTCCAATAAAACTTTATTGTTATAAGCAGACTGATTTGATCTATGGGACACAGGCTGTAGTTTGCCAAGCCCTGGTTAAGAGATGGAGACTACAGATTCTTCTCATTGAACATCCATTCTCTGATGGACAACCTGATCTCCCGGTAACACGCAAGCAGGGAGGAATCCTTTGGTGCTGCTTGGACTGTGTACTCCCATAACAGGATTTTCAAACTGCAAATCAAGAAGTGACTGGAGAGACCAGCCTGGGTTACATAGCAAGTCAGAGGCCAGCCTGAACTGTATAGCCCACCCCTATGTCAAAAAGTGGGTGGGAGATTAGAAAATATTACTGTTGTTCACAGATGGATACCACTGAAGGTTAGAAGATTCTAAAGAAATACTACTTAGACCCTTAGATTCTAAGTGGCACCATCAATTCAAAACTGAATGGTGACTCTTGAGCAGTGTTACAGAAAAGCATCCTAGCCAGACAGAGCGTATGAGCATGACACGTGTGAATGCTTTGTATCTTGTCATCTGTGTCTCCGGCTACTTCTGGACCCTGAAGTGAGACATCCACACATGGCTTTTCCTCATTAAATGGAAGCATTTTTCACAGACTTGAGTTCAAGGTCTAGCTTGGCCATGGGCTCACTATACCTGCTATATAGCTATTTTCTCTGGGTTCGAAATAACCATTGCCACCTTGAATCAGAGCAGGTATGGTCATGGGGACCTTCCCAAGATGGGGCACATTAACATTTCCTTGTGGAGGGAGAGAGAGCTCAGGAATCTTCTATATGATCCTAATGAAGCCCCTTCACTCCCTGAGGTTATATAAGAGGTAACGCAATGTGGTGGTTTGATTCAGGTATCCCCCATAAACTTCAGTGTTCTGAATGTTAATGCCTCCTGGAGGCAGTGTATTGTTGGGGGTGGCCTTAGGGGGGTGCTATAGCCAGTTTTCCCATGCCAGTGTTTGGCATATTCTCCTGTTGTTATTGTCCACCTTATGTTGGCCAGAGGGTGATGTCCACCCTCTGCTCATGCCATCATTTTTCCTGCCATCATGGAGCTTCCCCTTAAGCCTGTAAGCCAAAATAAACCTCTTTTTTTCCCCACAAGCTGCTCTTGGTTGGGTGATTTCTGCCTGCAATGCAAACCTGACTGCAACAGTAAAGTGGTACCAAGGAATGGGATTGCTGCTAGACACCTGACTGTGTGGCTTTGACCATTTGGAGCTGAGCGGATGGCAATTTGGGAGATGGAGCCTTGCTGGAGGAGGTGTGTTGTTGGGCGAAGGCTTAGGCATGTTATAGCCAGCTTCCCCATGCCAGAGCTTGGCTCACTCTCCTGTTGCTGTTTTTACTTGCTGTGCCACAAGTGAGGTCCAGCCTCTGCTCGTGCCATGCTCATGGGGACGCATGCTTTCCTATGCCATCATGAAGTTTCATTTAGAGGCTATAAGCCTGAATTCATCATTTCCTGCCATCAGTTGCTTTTAGTCAAGTGTTTTGTCCCAGCAATGAGAAGGCAACTACAACAGCTATCCTCGGACAGAAACCTATCTTTGAGCTGCCAGTGTCCTTTCTCTCTTGTGATGATTAGACAGACATTTATTTATAGCTCTCTAGGACAAGGCACACAACAGTGATATATGTAATTTAACCTCCTCTAGCCTCAATTGTTCTCATCCATGAAATGGGGATACTAAGAATTTTGATATCACATGCTTACTGACAGTTAAATGAGATAGTCCATTTAAGTATTTCCTTCAACCACATTATTAAATCTAAATCAGATAATAACTTGGAACTCTGTACTCAATAAATAGTCAAACATTATGTGGGGCAGGTCCATATAATTACTGCCCAAACATTGACCTAAAGGAATAAATGGATCATGTAACCTTATTCTTTTGTCCTTGGTGAGGCCATAGACCGCACCCCCACCCCAGGCAATTATTTGCCTCTGTGCTTTAGCTGCAACACAGAGCCAACAGTCCACATGTATTTGTTACGGTTATTTCAAGAACAACCATGCTTTGAGGACTAGTTTCTGTGTGCCTTTTTGCTCGTGTCTTGGGAGTCAAACCATGCAGCATTCCATTTGCCTTGCTGTCTCAGGAACGCCGATGATCAGGGCTGCTCAGGACAAAGAACTGAATACACCCTTGACTCAGGTTAACATGGGGTTCTTCTAGGTCCTCAGTTTTCTGGGCTTCACAGCTGTCAGACTTGACAATACCTGTTCATTTTCTTTGACTAGCATTCCTCACTCCTCATTGTCAGGACATTATTTTCCAGTGTCAGGCCATATGTCTTCTTCAGGCAGTCATGCCAATTATGCTAGCTAGTTATTTTTTGTTGTTGTTGTTTTTGTTTTTGTCTCCATGAATAGGGAACAAAGGAAAATAGGTCATCATCCTCTTTATTTAAGAGGTGCAAGTGAAGCTTAGACTCCCTCAGCTATTTTGCCCATCCAACTTCTCTTTCCAATCCCCTCAGTGAG
The DNA here is from genome assembly GCF_020740685.1 of Jaculus jaculus. Classification (NCBI taxonomy): domain Eukaryota; kingdom Metazoa; phylum Chordata; class Mammalia; order Rodentia; family Dipodidae; genus Jaculus; species Jaculus jaculus. The sequence continues at coordinate 175,376,086 of NC_059103.1, read as the reverse complement.
GTCCTGGATATTTCCCCTTCATAGTCCACTCATTTTCTTTCCTCCCTATGATCTAGAGCTAGCAGTGAACATAATAAACACCTGGCCCCTTTGGTACTTTTAGAAAGGGTACTGTGTGGAATTTATCCAATTGATTCCTATATATGAAACCAACATCTTTTCCTGCCAAGTTGTGCCCATGGGGAATTCCAAGCAAGGTCATCCTGTCAAAAGCCAAACAGCTCCCAAGGAAGGTGATAAAATTATGGGACCAAATCCACATACCACCTCAGAAAGCCATTTCTAACTCTGCCTAGTATGTTCAGCCAGTAGCCTATCCTTCCAAAAACCTTAACAGTTATCACTCACTTCAGGCGCTTACCTACTCAATATTCAGGGGCTGCACCTTCTAGTATCATGCTAGCGTAGCTGGCTCACATTCAAGTCTGATTCCTTCAAAACACTAAATGATTTTTAGTTTTCTATTTTCTGAAAACCAACTTAGAGAGCTTATATTAGTTATGTTAAGTAGTAATGCAGAAATTTGCTAATAACTTATTGTCACATAAATAAATATGTATATAAATGCCTTCTATATATTTACTGCTGTGAAGGACATGGTTCCTACTTAAAGGTCAGCTTTCTACTGTCTAAATCTAACTTATCTTGCCATGACCTACACTACGATCCATGACAGCCTATATTACACAACTCCAAGGGCAAAAGAGCAGGGTTCCAAGATCAGTTTATTCCTTTGAGTCAATATTTGGGAAGCATTTTTATGAAACTGCATTAAAGATTTTGTCATCCTTGAGCACCAATAAAGTTCCAAGTTATTGTCCAATTTAGATTTAATAATGTGGCTGAGGCAATTCCCATTTTCTCTTTTGTAGGAGTGTATAAGTCAGGATAGAGGGAGGAAGATTGATGGGTGCAGTGAGCGGCAACTTTGCTTAATAATGACAACGCACTTGAAGCGGCATCGGTTAGCATTTCCAAGCTGTGGCTGCTACGCTCCTCATTTATATAACTTGTCATGTCCGGGAAACTGACAGAAGAGGTAGTCTGAACTAGACAGTTGGAACACACGTCAGAAAAAATATCTTCAACCGTGATCACACTGAGAGTTGACTGGTCAATTCCAGCTTAGGAATTATTTAATTACATCCTCAATCCTTTGGTAAAGAATCTTTTCATCCAGGGGGCTCCCACAGAGCTTTAAGGACAGTGTTGTCTAGTGGTAAGAGCCCAGCCTCTGAGGCCAAAAGCCCAGGATCCTATCATAACTCTCTGTACCACACCTCAGCTACATGCACATGGGCTGTATACCATGGGGTGAATTATTAATCCCTTTTATGCCTCAGCTTCCTCCACAGCACAGAACAATAAGGGTGCCTACCTCATTGGGTTGCTCAGCAGATTTGATGATGAACTCTTAAAGTTGCATGCTAAGTATACATGCTGAATCTGGTGTAGAGAAATGAGGTATATTTTTAAAGACGCTGCTAATAGCCTTGAGATGATTCTCTATTAGGTAATTTTTTCCCCCTTGGTTCACATGGCAACCAGGTAAGAATTCACCCATGCCATGGACAAAATGTTGGAGTCAGAAAGAAAATAACAAAATAAACCAGTAGGAGTCATTTCTCTGGGGTCAGGAAGATCCATCGTGCTCTAAGAAATGCCCTTCTCCTCTGCAGTGTTCTCTCTGAATGCTCACCACCGGGGTAGAAGAGGTGGAGGGGGTGGAGGGGGGAGCAAGGGGGTGGAGAGAGTGGAAGGGGCGAAGGGGTTGCAGTTTCCTTTGGCTTAGCTTCAGTGACTCATCTATAAGAGCCCATGGCTCTTTGATAGAAAGCTCTTTGTCCAAGGGGCAGAACTTTTTTTTTCTTTTTTGCTTCAGCTGTGATGTGAGTTGTATCAAAGCTATTGACTAGGTTGGAGGATAGCTTAATGTCATCTCTGAGGCCTGTGCTCCTCTATTGGTATAATCAGCCTCGGAGATATGTATGTTATAAAAGGGACTCAGGAAAGCAGCGGCGACATCCCTCCACAGTGAGACCTACCTGTCACTCGCCTGTCTGATATAGACTTACAGTGAGCTTGATAGGGCAGCTTCCCCCTGGGACAGAGTGACCAGGAGAAGACCCTCCCTGGGAATCTGCTAATGAGGCAACAGCCCAGGGGCCTCACTCACTCATAGCAGATTAAAAAAGGCCTTCACTCCACTTTCTTTTTCCACCAGGCCAGGTGAGCAATTGTATCAGCCATCAGGTCAGTCATGACAGAGAAGGATGCCAACAATGTTGTTTAAAAATGTTCAATGATGCATCTTATAGTTCTTCATATTTGCTCACAGATGGAATGAGAGCATTGCCCCACATTTATATCTGTCCTAGAGGTAGATTGGTTGAAAGTAACATTTCAAACCATTTGGACTCTGACTTAAAAAGCACCCTTGCACACTGAACCAGAAGCAGCTTATGGTCGGAAAGGGTTTATTTCAGGCTTACAGAATACAGGGGAATACCATCAATGGGGGATAAGTTGACTCATTTCTATAGATGCCTAGCCAAGAGACACCACCAAAGAGCCAGCAAACGCAGTCAGAGCTCAAACTGCTCTGAACACACATTAGGGCTAGACTACAACATCCTCTTCTAGCAAGCTAAATAAAAAAGAGACTAAAGATTGCAAGCTTAATAAAAAATACCTCTGGGGGGCTGAGGAAATGGCTTAGCAGTTATGGCATTTGCCTGAGAAGCCTAAGGACCTGGGTTCAATTACCCAGGACCCATGTAAGCCCGATGCACAAGGGGGCACATGTGTCTGGAATTCCTATGCAATGACTAGAGGCCCTAGTGTGCCCATCCTCTCTTTCTCTCTCCTAAATAAATAAAGAAAGTATTATTTAAAAAATACCTCAGGTGCCAGGCATGGTGATGTATGCTTTTAACCCCGGCACTCGGGAGGCATAAGGTAGGAGGATTATTGTGAATTCAAGGCCAGCCTGAGACTACATAGTGAATTCCAGGTCAGCCTGGGCTAGAGTGAGACTCTACCTACAAAAACCAAAAGAAAAAAAAAATAAATAAACAAATCGATCCTCAGGCTATGAGGAACATACACTCACATTCAAACTACTACACCTGGTGTTAACTAAAACTTTGGGCCCATGAAGCTATATGTCTTGGTCCTCTATTGTGAGTAAAACCTCACAGTTCTTATACTAAGGAGAAGATAATGAAAGGAGAAATGTGTCAGAGTCTCAGGAGTGACCTGCAAGGACTGAAGGAAAAAGGCATGGCAAACAACTGTCTTAGCCCCACAAGAGAGAAAGCCCTAGGTTGTTAAACAGAAAGGGACAGTATCAAAAGATACTAAGTGGGGGGCTGGAGAGATGGCTTAGTGGTTAAGAGCTTGCCTGTGAAGCCTAAGGTCCTCAGTTCGAGGCTTGATTCCCTATTGCCCACGTAAGCCAGATGCACAATGTATGCCTGGTGCACCCATTCTGTCTCTCTCTCTGCCGCTTTCACTGTCTGTCTCTCTCAAGTAAATAAATAAAAGTAAACAAAAATTAGAAGAAAAAAAGATACTGAGTGGCTCACAGAATCTCCAGGAGGTTCAGAGGACAGGGTGAGAGGCTACAAATAGACCAATGCCCTTGGTATACCATCGGTTGACAAGAGCTCCCTTGCACCACTGGGCAGAACCTGGCCATGGGCTCACTGCACAAGGCTCAAGCCCCTGCTAGGGCCTTGTCACTGCTGGTTCACCCTCAGCAGCCTGGATTTCTGCAGCACCATGTTGAAGGAGCCAGGAGCCTGGGTCTCGTGACTAAGCCCCATCCATAGTATCTACCTTGGGGAGACTTTCCTTTAATTTGTCACATCTCCCATACTGCATTATGAAAGAACAGACTTAAAATAATGCCCTGCAGACTGGGAAGATGACTCAGTTTGGTTAAAGGCATTTGCTTGGAAAGTCTTCCAGCTGAGAGTTCAATTCCCCAGTATCCAGGTAAAACCAGATGCACAAAGTGGTACATGCATCTGGACAAGCCCTGGAGTGCCCATTCTCTCTTTCTCTGCTCCCAAATACATACAATAATTTAAAATTAATATAATAATTTTATCAATCATGTGATGGTGTTACAATGTGTTTTACTAGGTTTTGAACTATGTGAACTTTGGGCAAGTTCTTTAACAGCTCTATTTCAGAATTGGCATTGGGGAAATGAATGGTGGATTAATACTTAGCTATATACTTGTGATGGCTGATAATATTGAGATAGCCAAGTACTGCTAGGTGTCAGTGTTTCGTATAAATTAAGAGACAATTAAGAATGACAAGTTAACAATTGGCTTACTTATTACTAATTAACATATAGTGCTTACCAGAAACGTTAGATACTCAACAGAAACTTGTGGACTACAGGTTTACCTACCTGTTTAATTCAATGTTGTTTCCAAAGCAATCATGTTATGGAGGGCAAGGGCTCACCCAATCTGACCAGACAGGAGGAAAGGCACACAGTCTTTTTATTTGGCCAGTTTCGGTTACCACACATCGAACAACCTGGTGTGTGTGTGTGTGTGTGTGTGTGTGTGTGTGTGTGTGTGTGTGTGCGCGCGCGCGCTAAAGTGTATACCAGGTAGGAAAAGAGGCTGCTCAAGAGATGATAGAATATACTTGGGTTAGGGCTGGGTGTAGCTCATTGGTAAAGTACTTGCCTAACTTCCACTCCCAATACCACCTAATGAAAACAAAACAAGAACAACACCTTGATAATTCCAAACCACAGAGGAAGAAATGCTCAGTGTCAATAGACCATCAGGCTTGGCTTCTGGGAACACCATTTTTTAAATTCATGAATGACGACCATAGCTATTTAATGTGTTGCTACATGTAGACATTGTGTGACGTTTAAATTGGGACAATTGATGTGCCCATCACCTGCCACATTTATCATTTCTTTGTGGTGGAAACAGGATTTTGACAGTTTTAGGCAGAGGAGAGGGCAGAAGTGAGAAGGGCATTCAGGATTTAGGATAAACTGCTCATGCAAGATACAGGACTAAAAGCTAGAGGATTTCTGCTCCGGCTGGAAGAAGTTGGGTGACATTGACACCCTGCCCAACACCTTCCAGTGTGAAAGTGAAAGCACATTCTTTCTGCTGCTGCTGCTAATGCCTAGAATTTACATTTCGTGTTAATTGACTTCATTTGCATGATGCCTTATTATAAAGACTGTCTTAGATGGTGTCTGATTGCCCTCTTTCCCTTGCTTAACCCCTAGGCTGAGAAAAATCAAAGGAGTGACCTTTACTGGGCACGAGTCAGAGCGATGTGATTGATGTTTTGCTGTGTCAACCTCCTTTCAGAAGTCTCCACTTTAGTCATAGAAACAGTATAACAAGAACTCTGACGAGGATCTTTCACTTGCGTAGCCCACAAAAATCCTTTAATTTTTATATTTCCTTTTATACTTTTCCACACATGTATGTACTACCTTGTGTCTGCCTTTTTCCATTTGATATTATAAAGCATCTTTGGTTTCCCAGAATACTGTTGCTTCTAATGTAATGCCTAGTCTTCTAGGGCCCAACAATTCAGCTCATCTGGGTAGCCAGAGTTGTCCTGGGGATCTCCTGTTTCCCGTTCCTTAAGCATAGGGATTTCAGACAGACCACCATGCCCACTCACATTTATGTGGGTGCTGGGGATCTGAACTCAGGTCCTTGTGCTTGCATGGCAAGCACTTTATTGACTGAGCCATTTCCCTGCTGCCCTTGATCTGATTTTGAGTTTCATCTTTTTTTTTTTTTTTTTTTTTTTTTTGAGACAGGGAGAGAGAGAGACAGGGCCTCGTGCCACTGCGAGGGAACTCCAGACACATGTGCTACTTTGTGTATCTGGCTTTATGTGGGTTCTGGGGAACTGAACCTGGGCTGTCAGACTTTTTAGCCAAGTACCTTTAACCTCTGAGCCCACTCTCCAGCCTTGATTTTTATTTTTAAAAGATGGTATAAAAGGTTTTTCATAGACAATAAGAGGGGAAGCAAAGAGGCCAAGAAGAGGTGTTGAGTATGACACACTTGGGTGTGGCATCCAGAGGGCACAGTGGAGAGGGACAGGTTTGGCATTCATGTGGAGAATGTGGGACCAATAAGCTTGATGATAGTTTGAGGGTCAGTGCCATTTTTGTGCCATTTTCTGAGATGAGAAAGCAAGGGAGGAACAAAGTTGACTGTGTGACACTGCAAATTAAGTATCTATTTGCGAAGGTTAAGACTGGAGACTAGGAAGCAGCTGGATGTAGGAATCTGGAACCAACACCCAGGCCAGTGTTGCCTCGCTGTCTCGTCCACTGAGGACTGCAGCGTGCAGTGGGGCTCTCTGCTCTGCTCTGCTCTTCCAACGTACAATTGAGGGAGCTCGGGGCTGCGCTTCCTGGAATTCAGCCTTGAGGATTTTCTTTTTTTCATTTGGTTTTTGAAGTAGGAAATGAAGAGTTTTTTTTAAAATTATTTATTTATTTGCACAGAGGGAGATAGAGAGAAGGAAGAGAGAGACAGAGAGAAAGAAAGAAAGAGAATGGACATGCTAGGACCTCTCGCCATGGCAAACAAATTCCAGATGCATGTGCCACTTTGTGTATCTGGCTTTGCATGGGTGCTGGGAAATTGGACCTGGGCCATTAGGCTTTTCAGGCAAGCACTGTAACCACTGAACCATGTCTCCAGCCAGGAAATGAAAAGTCTTGATAAGATACTGAGAAAAACCCATACTATAATGGGTAAATATCCAAAAGGAAATGGAGTCAGTAGGTCCAAGACAAGTCTCCATTCTCACATTGACTGAAACGTCACAATATCAGTGTCATTGACCAGCAGTAGCTGAATGGATAAAGAAGATGTACCATTTATGCATTGTGGAATACTACTCAGAAATAAACAATAATGACATTTCGTCATTTGGAACCACATGGGCAAACCTACAAGACTTTGTATTATGTGAAGTAAGCCAAGCACAGAAAAAAATGGTGTATTTGGTTCCACGTATCTGTGGAATTATACAAACTGGCCTTCTGGAAGCCATGGGAAACGCCTATAATCGTTACTCTCAGGAGGTGGAGGCAGCAGGATCAAGAGGTAGACACCAGCCTGGACTACATGCTAAGACCACGCTCATAAGATGTTGACTCAGGCTGGAGAGATGGCTTAGCGGTTAAGCGCTTGCCTGTGAAGCCTAAGGACCCGGGTTTGAGGCTCGGTTCCCCAGGTCCCACGTTAGCCAGATGCACAAGGGGGCGCACGCGTCTGGAGTTCGTTTGCAGAGGCTGGAAGCCCTGGCGCGCCCATTCTCTCTCTCCCCCTCCATCTGTCTTTCTCTCTATGTCTGTCACTCTCAAATAAATAAATAAAAAATGAACAAAAAAATTTTAAAAAAAAGACTTGTGCCACCACACCTGGCTATTTTATGTGTGTGTGTGTGTGTGTGTGTGTGTGTGTGTGTATATATATATATATATATATATATATATATATATATATATATATATATATATATATATATAAAGATGTTGACTTTATAGAAGCAGAGTACAATGTTTTGTACCCAGGCCTGGAGATAACCTCATGGGGGGGGGTGTAGGGGAAATGGGCAAATGACACACAATTTTACTTAGATAGGAGGGATAAGTTCAAGAACTCTATTGTACAATGTGGGGACTAAACACATTACATTCTTTTTACTTTTTTTTTTTTAAGTTTTTCAAGATAGGGTTTCACTCTAGCTCAGGATGACCTGGAATTCACTATGTAGTCTCAGGGTGGCCTCAAACTCATGATGATCCTTCTACCTCTGTCCCCCAATGCTGAGATTAAAGGCGTGTGCCACCACGCCAAGTTCACAATGCTGAAAGAATGGTTATATTATCTCCAAAAAATGGTAATAAAGTTAGGCCATGTATCTGATAATGAGCCATGTTTAGTCATCCTACAATGTTTGCATGTTTTGAAATATGTTGCCCATAGTAAATATATACACACCTATCTGTCAATGTAAAAAAAGTAAAATAAAGTTTCTGGGAGTGATGACTGTACAAATTTATGACAGAGAATGCTAAGAGATTATATTTTAAGTTATCTGGTGATTCCAGTTGTCTTCACATTTCTAAGTTTGTCCAGACAGGAGTGCATGTTACCTTGATAAATTGCAAATCCCATTTGCAAAGTATCAAATAGTAATTTCCCTTGGGAAGGCAAGGTCCTCATGGGATTTGGGGGCAAGCTCCATTCATATCTGCCCTAAGTTAACATTCTGTAGAGTTGACTAGAGTGTCAGCACGGCCATCAGACCCACGCTTAGAATGACTTACAACTAAAAATTGAAGAAAAGTCCTTAATGCATTCGATGATATGTTGGCAATCTCAGTATGAATGCCATTGTCCTTCTCCCACTCTCTCTATCCTTATTCATCACCTTAAAGAGTTATCTCTTGGGTTTTTCTGTTAGAAAATGAAATTACTTTGTGATGAAATGTTAATGCTACGTTCTATTCTGAAAGTCACTTGTTACGGTGATGGGTGATGAAGCTATGGCTTAATAGAGTTGTGAAATTTTCTTCCAGGTCATTCTTTGTTCAATATTTTACTCTCATCAAGTGAGCTGGTGATCTAAGGCTTGTTTTGGTTTTACCAGTACAGGACTATCTCAGCAAAGACCCATCACCAGGCTGTTAATTTCAACATCTTTGAGGGTATGGTTTGCCATGGGGTGCCGCTTGTGACTATTTCAAGAGGCAAAGTCGTGTATGAAGCAGGAGTGTTCAAGGTCTCAGCAGGAGATGGGAAGTTTATTCCACGTAAACCATTTGCTGACTATATCTACAAACGAATCAAGCAGCGTGATCAGGTGAGTCACGTCACAGTGACCCATTACTGGGCTGCCACTAGCTGCTAGATGTCTTGTTTGTTTGTTCACAGTGGTTTGTATTACATCACACTTATTTTAACATGTTCCTGGTGGGTCAAGATTGATATGAGAGTACTGACAAGTACAGGTTTTCAAAGGGAGAAATGCTGGGTGCATTTCTCATTGTAAACGGTGTCTCCTAAGGTTGAATTGATTTCGTTCTTTTTTTTATTGTTCTTGTTAGAGACTATGGTGACCTTTTCACTATGATGTTAGGGCCCTCAAAGAAACATATCCATGCACCTTGATAAAGGTATGGGGGATTTTACTGATGGAACACCTGTGAGAGAGACTCAGCTAGGGAAAACTGGAAAGCCCTAGAATGCAATTCAAGTCTGGTCAGGAAGGAAAGCGGAAAAGAAAGAAAGAAGAATCAGTCTAGACCTCTGAAAAGCCTAGAAGAGGTTGATGAGGTTTTACCAGGGGTCCTTGAGCCAAATGTCCAGACTTCCAGCTACAGGTGGTGCCCAGTCATTGGCTGCTGGCAACTATAAAGAGGCATGACCTGCCTGCCCCCAAGCCCTAAAGGAGTTCAGCCATTGCTTGATGAAACATGGTCACTTTATCTGGAGATCTGAGAAGCACTTTTTCAAAGTCACAAGTCAATGGTGGAATTTGGGGAAGGAGTTCTAAATCTGAATTTTTAAAATTGTTTTCTATTAATTAGTTTTGTACTAAGTGAACACAGTCAAGTTCGTACCATTATTAGCCTCCTCCCTGTCCTCCCCTCCCCCCTGGCCCCTCCTTGTGGAGGTATATGGGTCATGTATTGTGGAGTTAGCCCTCAGTTATAGGTAAGAGGAAATGTCTCTGTGTATCATGACCCAACTTGTGGCTCTGACATTCTTTCTGCCCCCTCTTTCGCAAAATTTCCCTGAGCCATGTTGGGTTCATTTTAGGTCTGCTTCAGTGATGAGGTCTTGGGAGCCTCTGTGTCCCTGGATATCTGATTTGGTAGGAGTTGATTGTTCTCTGTGTTGATCTCCTTCACCCTTGTACTGATACCAGGTTCACCAAGAAAACAGTACCCTTCCTTGTTTCACCAATTATTCTTAATTTCAGCTGGGGCCCTTTTGAGGTATGATGGGGTGGTTCTTGCCTTAGGATCTGTGTCTATCTGAAAAAGAGAAGCAGATCCTCCAACAGAGAGTAAAGTTAGCACCAGATAAATGGGATAACCCTTATTTATTTTTAGAGAGAATTTAAAAGGTGTAGGCCCTCTTGTAGCCCATGATTGGTGGTCCCTTGATAATGGAGAGTGGGCTTATTTTTGGATCTGGTTCTGATTTATTTGCTAGCTCCAGCTCTGGGTCCCGTTCCACTGAGGGGATCAGGTAGCTAAATCAAGAGCCCTTTGTTTCCCACCATGGCTGTGCACCATTATTGTACTTGTGTGAGCATCACAACAGATTATTTGCTGCTAAGTAGGTTAGACCATGAGTTGCTTAGGCAGATATTGGTCCTTTTCCTCCAGTCGCCCATGTAGCACCTCTGACACTAGACGTGCTGACTGTCTGGGGACTGACTCTCTTCCAGCTTCCAGCCATGTCATTCCATGTTACATGTCAACCGCCTATGGTATCTTCAGCGGTAGGGTCTTACCACTAACCTTTGGTGGGTCATCAAGTACTCTGACAGAAATCTGTCATTCTTTTAGGAAACCCTGTAGGTCTCTCTGATCAAAAGCTCATTGTGGATGATAACCACCTGCTGGTACTGGGAGTTACAGGTCAGTGCCCACGAAGAGAAGGAAGAAAAAGATAAGTTACATAAAAGAGTCAGAGAGAAGATGGAGAAAAAGAGAGGGAGAGGGAGAGGGAGAAAGAGAGGCAGTAGAAGATTAAGGTCAGTCTTCGTCGTACTCTCTCCAGTGCCTTGTGACTCAGGTGTTCCCTCTAAGGGCCTGGTGAAGGTTCAACCATTTGGTCTGCCTTTTAGGAAGTAGAATTTTATGGTACCACTGCCATTTGGGTCTATATTTGTGTCCTCCACCCCCAACCTTGCCTTCCCCTCCCTCCCCACTCACCCTATTGTCCGGTCCTCAAGATGCATGCTGGGTATGTTGGCATCTTGCATAGATTCAGGTTAGGTGAGGTAGATGAGTGAGACTATGCGGCGATCATCTTTCTGTGATTGGGTTTTTCTCAGCTACCCATTGCCTGAGCTTTCTTATCTGGACAATGAAAGCTTTTCCTCCATCACATAAAGGGAGACTTAAGAGTTTTTAATGTAAGAGGTCACTAAATGTCAGTTCTGTCTCTGTGCATTTCTATGCTGATGACAGGGTCTGTAACAAAAGGCCCCTAAGCCCTTATAACAAGCCGTTATTTTTATCTTGGTTGAGTTTGTGTAAAGTTTTAAATCATTTTCAAATTCCACTATCCTAAATGCACTAAAATACTGAAAATGTTCACTTGAAAACAGCAAAAGTTCACCAGTGCTTCCAGGCTGGTATCACAGAGGACTGGCTTTATTTTCTCCCAGCAGGCTTCACTCAGGGTCATGGCCTAACCAGAGTCTTCCATTCTGAACCTTTTTTCTTTCTTCTTTTCATTTTTCAAATGTATGCCTTTGTTTCTCCAATGCTCTTGGGTGTTTTTCAGTTAATTTCACTCAACTCTTGTCGTCTCTGATTTTCTTCTAATGTTTTGTGTATTTTTTGTTACTTACATATCATCAGAGTCCATGACACAAACTCCTTCCATTCTCTTAGCACTTATTAAGGTTTTGCTCAGGTAAACAAGTGACTTCAATGCTTTAAATTATCAGAAATGTTACAGTTCTATTTTCATCTTTCTTTGTGTCCCTGTTGCAAATGAAACCTGGGTCTTCACCTGTGCTTGACATGTGCTCTGCCTCTGAGCTACACTGCTAGCCCTGCAATTCTTTATAAATCATATTTCAGCCAAAACAGATGCTGTTGGAGATGATGCTCAGATTGTTAACTTATAAATGTTGACACCGGCAGGTGGCAAGTAGGTGGTAACTGTAAGAATCCTAGGTGTTTCTGAAGATTTGTGTTGTAAATACCAGCAGTCCTAACATTTAATGAGTGCTTCCCGAATGCGAGCTATGCCCCCCAAAAGGCTTTGTTACTGAAATAGTCCAGAGGGAATGATGAGTCCTTCCCCTAATTTTAAAGAGTAGAAGCTGAATGTTCAGTTAATTAAGAAACATGTCCAGGAGTCTGTCATGGCAGTGCATTTCTGTAACTCCAGCACTTGGGAAGCTAAGGCAGGAGGGTTGCTGTGAGGTCTAAGTTATACTGAAAGACCTTGTCTCAAAAAAAAAAAAAAAAAAAAAAGTACAAAACAAAACAAAGAAAAAGGTGCTGGGGATGTAGCTCAGTTTGTAAAGTATCCCAAAAGCCCTGGGTTCAACCTCTATTGCCACAGGAACTGGACACGGTGGCATAAATTCGTAATCTCAGCATTCTGGAGGAGGAGGCAGTGAGATCAGAAGTTCAAGGTCATTCTCATCTATTTATTGAGTTGGTTGGAGTCTCAAAAACAAAACAAAACACAAAACAAAAATCTGCTCCAATCACCCAGCTCATATTTATGATAGGGAAGAACATAAATCCTGGTTATTGTATTCCAAAGACTGTATATGTAAGCAATAAGAAATAGTGTGAAATATCATGACTAAGTGCAGTGAGGGAATGAGAGAGAAATTACTCGGTTTAGAAAAGAATCTTTCAAAAATAAACCATCAATCTGAGTCGTAGGCCTTGAAGGCATCTGGTTCACCCATAAATCTGGTGTACAATTCATGGAATGGGTAGAAAGTGTGGACTTAGGAAATGACAGAGAGGTCAGTAAATAGGTGGGTGATAAAGTCTCACTTGAAGTGGATTCAAGGCAGGTAGGGCTGCATTGTTGGCCAGTCCCATTTGCTTGTCAGCTGGCTTCACAGGAAATACTTATCTGTATTTAAATAGTGAACTTGTTATTAAGTCTTTCTCAAGTAGGGAAAATGCATTGGTCAGCAGAGATCACCAAATGACTGGTGCCAACACTTCCCCTCTTCAGATTGTTTTGTCTTTTGTTGGCAGAATTAATGTCTGCTTCATTTTATATGTATTGACTGTCACTTTTTTGAATTGTTGTCTACCGATACCAAGTTTTGAGGCATTCCAGTACATTATTGCTTTAAAAATAACAAGCAGCAATAACTTTTATCATATGTGCTTCTGAGAAAGTACTATCTGTCAGAAACTGCACTAGTGGTTTTTAGTCATTATTTTACTTAATCCACACTTCTACTTGGTAGATGTGAACATTCCTATATTACAGAATAGAAAGCCAGTCTCAGAATGATTATGTAAATATCCTGAACTAAAAAGTAAATCTAAGGGCTGGAGAGATGGCTTAGCGGTTAAGCGCTTGCCTATGAAGCCTAAGGACTCTGGTTCGAGGCTTAATTCTCCAGGACCCACGTTAGCCAGATGCACAAGGGGGCGCACATGTCTGGAGTTCCTTTGCAGTGGCTGGAAGCCCTGGAGCACTCTCTCTCTCTCTCTCTCTCTCTCTCTCTCTCTCTCTCTCTCTCTACCTGCCTCCACCTCTGCATCCAGCTTACGTGGGTCTTAGGGAATTGAACCTGGGTCCTTTGGCTTTGTAGGCAAGTGCCTTAACTACTAAGCCATCTCTCCAGCCCCTTGATTCTTTTTTTGGATAAAACTTTTCCTTAAACTTAGTGTAATATTTTGATTCTATTATCTTATCCTAATTAAAAGGAGGCCTGGAAAACCTCCAGACCATTATCAAACTTCATTTCACTCTACTCATGTTCTTTAACATTTTCTCCTACATTATCTTAACTAATGCATTTGCTCATTGCTTGTATTTCATGCTCACCTCTTTTCCTGCGCCTACAGCTGTCCCATCACACAATGGGAACCAGAAGACTATAGCACAAACCCTAGCTCTTAGATTTCCTTTAAAAAAATTTTTTTGTTCATTTTTATTTATTTATTTGAGAGAGAGAGAGAGAGAGAGAGAGAGAGAGAGAGAGAAAGAGGCAGGTAGGTGGAGCATGTATCTGGAGTTTGTTTGCAGTGGCTGGAGGATCTGGCATGACCATTGTCTCTCTCTTTCTTCCCTTCCTACCGCTGTCAAATAAACAAATAAATAAAAATAAAAATCTCGATTTTAAATTCCCCTGAAGTTATCACAGCTTATTCTTTCTTTTTATTGAAAAGATTTGGATTTCTAGAAATGTAGTGCTAAAGGGTTTACTTAGCATTAAACTAAAATACTTGGACTTTTTTGTGGGTGGGGATAAGACTTTAAAGGCAAGCAGCAATGACCATGAATTTTCTCCTGCTCATCTGCTGACATCCACAGGAAAGCTTTTACTTGTGACTTCCACAGGACTACATCACTGTTTGCTATCTCATACCCAGCTGGTCTCTTGGCTAGAGGCTGAGCTCCTCAGGAGAGCATCCTGCTGGTCCTATGCTGATGTTTGGGACAAGGCAAGCATTTCATAAAGTACAATGAAAATAAGAGAAATCACAGAATATGATTCAAAGGGGCATAGAAAGAAATTTAAATAAACTTGCCCAGAACATTGCTCCTTTGCCCCTTCTTAGACAGAAGGTTTTCTTATGATCTTGGGTCTTGTCTGTAATTGTGTTACTGACTAAAACTCAGCATCCTACTGTGCAGTTCTCTCTGTTAGATGTTGTGATGCTTTTCAAAAGAAAGAACAAAGCATTTTAATTCAATTTGATAGCTCTGGGCAATCATTATTTATTTTTAAAATTTGATAGCTAATATTTGTAGGATAAAATTTAAATCAGAAGAGATATTAAACATATTTAAATTTTATATAAAAAGTCAATGAATGACAAGTTTTAGAGAGAAAAGAAATAAAGGAAAAGAAAATAAAATGAGAGCAACTTATAAAAGACTGAAAGAATAAAATTAAAATTTTATTCCTTTCTAAGTATATATATACCTCTTTAAATTCAAATGCATTATATTTCTAGAATTTTTTGTGTGTTTACAGTGTTACAATTTCCATTAAAATTTGAAAGTAAGGGCCTTCCCTAAGTTAATTTCTATGTCATCTCTTTTATCCCTCTCTCTTTTCCTCAGTAATAAGCAACTCCAACCTTTACTGGAAAATACGGGTCACATTGTATTTTATAGAGAAATAGGAAGAGATTTTTGGAATAATATATGCTTTCTGAATAATACTGCCAAAGCTTTTAAACTAGGGTGTATCTTTGCAGTGATAAGCATAATTTGCCTTCAAGATAAGATAAAATTGAGTGGATGACTGACTTGGCCCTTGAAATGGGTATTTTCCATTTCAGACATAACCGTTTGTCAATGTCTTTCTCAAGGTGGTAGCTCAGAGAAAGTCATTTAACACATGTCACCAAGTGTCACAGAGTCCTAATTTTCTAGATTGATTGCTAATAGAAATGAAAGGCAATGCATATGCTGGAGCTGGGTCCTCGGCTCACATGAGACATTGGTATGCTCTCTGCTCACTCCTCCCTCATGATATTGCTGACTGAGTTTTAATGCACATGTGTGGGGGTATTTACACTACAGAAATAGGCAAGTGCTTATATTGGGATTTAAAAAAAAATATTTTTATTTATTTATTTTGCAAGGAGAGAGAGAGAGGGAGAGGATGAATGTGGGTTCCAGGGCCTCCAGCCACTGCAAACAAACTCCAGATGCATGCACCACTTGGTGCATTGGGCTTTACATGGGTACTAGGGAATCAAAGTTGGGTTATTAGATTTTGTAGCCAAGTGCCTTATCACTGAGCCATTTCTCCAGCCCCTGGGATTTTTCTTTTCTTTTCTTTTCTTTTTTTAAGAATAGAGAGAAAAAAAGAGTAGAGCTGATTATAAATATTTAACAAGACACTATGGTACATAAGACATTTTCTACATGCATGATGAGGATTCAAGACCACAAGTCTGAGATCTAAAATGCTTTAGAATATGGAGCTTTCTAAAACACTGACTTAATGCATTGGAACATTTCAGATTTCATTTTTCCAGAATAAGGATCTAATCACTAAGTTCTAAAGTCCACAACCCCCCCCCAATACAAAATACTTCTAGTCCCAAGCATTTTGAGCAAGGAACACTCAGCCTGTACTCTTTGCCTACCTTGTGTAATCACTGTATTCTCCCTCAGTAAATATTTATCCATTAGGTTAGGTTTAACTCTTACAAAACTGGGAGATAAGTAGTTACATTCCTACTTTATAGATTAAGAAATATGTCTCACCCTAAGGCATGTTAATCACAAAATTCAATCCTTAGTTATGGTGCTCCTAGTCTTCCCTATGCACAAGGGGCTTACTTACCTGAAATGAAAGGCACAGTGTTGTTGAATGTCCTTGAGCAACAGCTCACAGTGTGTTTTATGGATTAAATGGATTCAGTATAAAACGCACATGTTTATGTGTTAACTGGATGCAGTATAAAATGCACACATTTTCACTGCCATGGATCACTTCTGTTGGACTGAGGGGGTTGCTCAAGTTCTCATGATCCGCAGGGCACTGGGTAGCTCACTTGGCTGTGGCCCTGAAGGTCCTCTGACTGCTGGAGGTCAGGCCAGTGTCTACTGCTTGATGTCTGGAATTCTGCTGTCTTTATGGACATTTTAGTACCTTAACCTCTGCAGTTACCATCATATCAATAAATCCCTTGGGATCTAGGGAATCTTCTGTATTGGCCTTGTTCTTAGAAAATCTAGCATCTCTACTCTCAGCAAATAACTCAGTTACATTTTCTGTCAGTTTACATCTCCCTGTTCCTCTGATCAACTAACCCCAAAGCATTTCTATAATTATTCACATATAATTACAGTTAATGTTTATTCATAGTACTGCATGCAATATAATTTACATTTTTGCCTTTCTGTTGACTCATCACAATGACAATCATCATTAAGTACTTTGAACTCTCATCTGCTAAAGTAACCTACCAGTATCCCGTATCCTGGGGCTGAGGGGCCACTTATGCTCTCTGTATTATTTAGGGCAGCCTCTCTCTCACATTTGAGGGCTTTACCCTCAAGCCATCTTATTTGATTGTGATACCACCAAGACAGAGACCATTGCTGATGAAATGCAATTACCTTGTATTGTCCAGCATGTACAGGGAGTAAAAGATGGTGCAATTCAGACCAGCCTCTTAAAGATGTGTTCTTAGGGGCTGAGGAGATGGCCCAGCAGATAAGGCACATGTCTCCAAAACCTAACAACCTGACTTTGAGTCCCCAGTACCCACGTAAAGCCAGATGCACCAAGTAGTAGATGCTTCTGCCATTCATTTGCAGTAGCTGGAGGCCCTGGAATGCTCATTCTCTCTTCTTTCTGTCTCTCTATGTGTACAACCACACACACACACACACACACACACACACGACATATTCCCAGGACATCAGGTCCTTGAGAAATTTGTCAAGTCATTTTAAATAATGTTTTCCTCAGGTGAATTTGTCGCTTGGAATATGGTAAAAAGTTCTTAGAAGTCCGATAGCCAAGCATCCTCCCTTCATTCTACAAATGTTCGATGAGCAGAAGGCATGAGTCAAGGTAGTAGGGATTCAGGTGCTAGTAGAGGAGCAGCCCCTGATGCCAACGTGTTTACATCCTACCCAGTTCCTCTGGTTCCTGGAACACAGTCCTCCTTCTGTGAGACACACTTTGACATGTCTCTGCTCTAATAAATTGGCCACTTGGAGGAATCTCAGAGAAAGATCAAGGTGCAAGTTAAAGTGGACATGGACTTCAGATGGAGATCAGGCATCCCAACCTTCAGTTAATAAGAAAAGGAAAAACAAGTAAAGAAGAAGAAGGAAAGAAAAGAAAAAGACAAGCCCAAGAAAGCTGACCAGGAAGGCAACAAGATAATCATGAGAACATGGTGGATACTGGAACTTCCTTGTGGATATCTGTGTTCCTCAAAATGATGACAAGACCAGAATGAATAAAAGCCTGAGTGCACAGTGAGCCATAATGAAGATCCAGCAAAACATCTGAGCAGCCTCAGAAATGGGCAGCTGCTTGGCCTGGGGCTTAGTGTGCAAGTGGGTGACATTCCAAGAATGGCTGTCCCTGCCTTGCTCTGTGATGTAGCAAGAAGCCTGGGTCCGTGTCTGCCCTGTAAATGCTTACTGAATGAAAGGAATGCTGTGCCTCTGGAAATTCTCAAATATCTGAAAGATGGTTTGATTTTCCCCATAACATTGATAAGGCTGGAGGCTCAGAGGTATTCCTTGTCTGTTTTCTATGGCTAGTGAATGGCAAAGAGAACAGCTTAAACACAGATGTATCTTCCTCCGAAGTCCACACTATCATCACTACAATATATTAGTTCATGTCATCAAAGTGAGCCTCACAATTCGTGGGGGGGGGTGTTGATGCAGGATTTTGGGGTTTGTGAAGATGCTATGAACCCCAGGTCCTTATTCTAATACCAAAGAATTAATAAAACAGACTCTGAGAAGGGTAAATTATGAATTATTATATTTATTTAGGAAGAAATAATGAATAATAAGTTTACTTTAAGGGGAATTAAGATCCAGCGAGGAGACTAGCTAAAAGAGTCAAGCCAGAGGGCAATTAAGATACAAAGGGGAGGATAGCTGAAAGACTCAGCCAGAGGAGAATTCACGTCCTTGCCTGGCTGGAAAGGGAGTGGGAGACAAAGAGAATCTCCATTATAGTGGAATATATACCTCCCTGTGGAAGGCAATGAATAAGAACCAAAAGATCCCCTTCACATAAAAGATTACACAGGATTAATAAATAGCAAAGGGCTCAGAGATCAAAGGTAAATCAGACATATAACCAAAGTGAGAAAGCACCCTAAAGCTCGATACAGATAGAAGGTAAGCAGGAAAATGCTGGCTGAGAGAAGAGCTCTCACTTCCCATTCTTGCTGAGAAGGAGAGAAACAGACTTATTTGTATGTTCAGGATGGGGAGATCACAGGGAACCTAAAAAGAAGAGGGGTCTATGTGGTCAACCCCCTTTATATAGGTCATCCAATTCAAGCGAGCCTTGTTATCAGACTCAGTTTTGTAAGGAGAGTCCTGATTGGTTCATGGACTCTGGGCTGACCCAGAGAAGCACAGCTGAAGAAGAAGCAGGAAGTTCCTGCTGGGCAATCTCTGGCAGCCATCTTGGCTCACACTAAGTTCCCGTTTTGCCACAGCAGGCAGAATGGCATCTCCTTTTCCCCACTTTGAGCTTCTGTCCCACCTAACTGCAAAAAGCTACCTTATTCCTGTATCTATATGTATATGCATGCTCTTTTATTGATTGAGAGCTTATCATCTGCTTGCCGTTATTCTAAATGTTCTCCTTAGGTTTAACCCTCTCAACATTTAACCCTAATCCTCACAACAATCCTACAATTGTTGTGCAGTTTTCCACCTCAGCTGGTGCTCTGGAAGTTGCAGCACAGTGGCAAGCAGTTGCCCAGCCATCTGGTTCCAGCCCATACTGTAATTACTGAGCTTAATGACTCTCGATTTGTCAATGAAGTGTGTGCATGATTACAAATAGCATGATTTAGTTACTTCTCATGAATTCTTTTGCTTGTAGATTCAAAAGTCTTTTCAAGCTCTGATTTTTTTAAGGTTTACAGAGATTTTACTAGATTAAGATAATGAAAGATGAGAAAGTATAAAGACCTCCTGCCCATAGTAAGGCAGGATCAGGGTAAGTCCACCTACAGACATAAATTGAGGACATTTATAGGTCTTGAATGGGGACTGAGCTAACCAGCCACAATGCCAATAAGATTCCTTTCAGGCATCTTAATTATAGGAAAGGGAAAGTCCTGCCTAGGGAGGAAATCAGGTTGGGTTTATGGAAAAACAGATTGTTTTTGTAAAGAACAACAACAACAATATATTATGCATTTATTTTCAAGGACAGAGAGAGAGAGAGAGAGCGAGACAGAGACAGAGACAGAGAGAGACAGAGACAGAAGCGGGGAGGGGATATGTGTGCACTGGAGTCTCCAGCCGCTGAAAATGAACTCCAGATGCATGTGCTATGCCCAGTTCTGGACATCCCCAGTGACCCCTAAGGAGATCCAAACACATATGCAAAAGCAAGGAGCTTTATTTCAGGCTTAAGCTCAGACTCTTGACTTCACCAGCGCAGTGGATCCATACAAGAGCCCTGAGTGGTTGGGGGGGGGGCAGGTTTTTTTTTATAGGAATTTGAACAAAGAAGTAGGTGAATGGTTACATGATTGGTAGATTTAAGCAGTAACTGCACTTGTATTTTTCTGATAGGCTTAGGATGCTGGTGGGAAGGGGGCTAGGGGAATTTCAAGCAGATTAAGTAACCTTTATTGTGATTGGCTATGTGTGTTTGAGGAACTTAAGTAACTTATCTTATGACCATAGAAATATATGGCATAAGCAGTTTGTGCTCTTTTTTCACTAAGTGTTAAATTCTTATTTAAACCTTGCCTGGAAAGAGAAACTGAGACCTACTGGTGACTTTGAAGCCTGTCATGGCGTCCCTCTGGTTCTTCACATGCACCACTTTGTGCATCTCGCTTTCCAGGGGTACTGGGAGTCAGACTCAGTTCATTAGGGTTTGTAAGCAAGTGCCTTAACTGCTGAGCAATCTCTCCAGCCCCCAGACAGACAGATTCTTTAGGCAGCAAGAGATAAAGAGAAACTGCATTTTTCTCTGACCTCTAGAAAATTGAGGACTACAAGGGCAGGCTTTAGGACAACCCCAGATTTTACTTTCTGGGGACCTGTTACCCTAAAGTGCCTTAATCCTCATCCCCTCTCTGAAGAAGCAACCCTAACTGCCATGAGGCAGCTGAGGCAATAGCCAATCTGGCTCCTTAGAGCTGAGTGGGGTTGTTGGGTGTGGCAGTAGGGCAACTTTTCCAGTGAGTCTAAGGGACCCCAAAAGTGCATTGGCATGGTGCCAGAAGACAGTCCTGGAAGAAAATGTTGGGGAGAAACAATTAAAGCAAGGTGTTAGGGGAAAGTGGGTGCGGAGCAAATTGGAGCTCTTTAGAATCCCCATTCCGGTAGACTTTTCTGTCTTGGAGCGCAATTGTGGGACTTCACCTAGATAGGGTTCGATTGTCGTAGGAGCACTGAGTGTGTCCCGTTATGATCTAGTAACTCCCTCTGAATATGCAGGGCTCTGCTGCTCCGTCACAGAAGAGGTGATGTTCTACAGCAACCAGGAGAACAAAACACATGTACACAAACTAATACACTGTGCAGCCAAGTGCTTGAAGAGCTGTAGGAGAGGCACAGCAAAGCACTCTGGGGACACATGTGACAGGGTGGAAACAAGGAGAAAGGTCGAATGGGGGAAGGTCTGTAGGAGATAGTATGGGACTCACAAGGGTGTGAGTCCCTGATGGAACATTTCCTGGGCATTTATGTGCTGATTAACACTGACAGAGAAGTCAGCTCTGAAAGACCCAACAGTAAGGGAATAGGAGAAACAAAGTAAGTTTGCATGAGTCTTCTTGCTCTCACAATTCATACAGGGAGCTGTAGGTAAATTTGAGTTGAAAAATCAATAACACATAAGAGAAATGAACTATGTTGTGTTTCAGACTTGCACTCCAACGCCAGTACAGCGGGCACCCTACAAAGGAGAGGTCACCACGCTGAAACCCAGAGAGACTAAAGAGGTTGCAGCTGGGACCCCGAAGCAGGGCCACTCCTGATCCTGACACTGTGGGTAAGAGACCTGGGCACAGGAAGGGTTCCTGCAGGACTGTCAAGCTTGTCTGTCAGCATACAAAATTAGCATCTCTTTCTTCCCAGGCCTTTGAAGAGCCTGAAGTCAGAAGCTTCAAAGTGATGTGAGATTCAAGGACAGTTGAAGCAAGGGAAGACTGATGAAATTCCTGGTGGCATAGAACACTTAGATTGAGCAGTTCGGATTGAAAGGCTTAGGCTAGCTAGAGATTCATTCTCTAGAATGTTAGCGAATATCTAACAGAGTCCCAGACAATCTTCTATGAGATGAAACATTAGGCTCAGAGTAGACAGAGGACCCTATTCTTATATGAAGCAAGGGGCATTGTTCCGTGGCCAATATTTAAAAACCAAATAGGACTTTTATGGAAAAAAATCAATGTCTATATTATGAATGCAATTATGTTCCAGAATTTAGAATGCATGAAAAATGAATTTATGGGGCCGGAGAAATGACTTAGTGGTTAAGGAGCTTGCCTATGAAACTTAAGGACCTAGGTTTGATTCCCCAGGACCCACATAAGCCAGATGCATAAGGTGGCACATGCGTCTGGAGTTTGTTTGCCATGGTTGGAGACCCTGGCATATCTATTCTCTGTCTGCTTCTCCCCCCCTCAAATAAATACAAAGAAAGGCAGAAGAAAAAAGAATTTTAAAATTTGGGCAGTAAAAGAAAATTATATTTCTTTTTTTTTAAATATTTTTGGCTTATTTTTATTTATTTATTTGAGAGCAACAGACAGAGAAAGAGGCAGAGAGAGAGAGAGAATGGGTGCGCCAGGGCTTCCAGCCACTGCATACGAATTCCAGATGCATGCACCCCCTTGTGCATCTGGCTAACATGGGTACTGGGGAATCGAGCCTTGAACTGGGGTCCTTAGGCTTCACAGGCAAGCGCTTAACCACTAAGCCATCTCTCCAGCCCTATATTTCTTTTTGATGAAAAAAATTAAAGGAAATTTATTTGGTAGTATTTGATGTAATTTGTTTCAGATGTAATTTTGGGATCATACAGATAAAGTACAGCTCATTCTTTTCTGAAGTAACTATGGATCACCATCTTTTTTCAGTGTCCTGTTCTCACGTTGTTTTCTGGTCCTTCTCTGCTAAACCCTGATTTAAGGACAGTAGCTTTGTTCAGGGTTAGCACCTCTGGAATATCATTTCCACTAACTTCATGAAATATAGTATTTGGGAGCTGGAGAGATGGCTTAGCGGTCAAGGCGCTTGCCTGCAAAGCTTAAGAACCCATGTTCAACTCTCCAAATACACAAAAGCGAGGCAAGTGCAAGGTCACACATGCCCATTAGGTAGCACAAGTATCTGGAGTTTGATTGCAGTGGCTGAGACCCTGGCATGCCAATTCTCTCTCTATCTTTCTCTCTATAAAAATTCATACACACACACACACACACACACACACACACACACACACGTTTGGCCAGTTTGCTGACTTTTTTCAAAATGGTGATGTTTTCAAATGTTCAAAAGTAGGAATCAACAAGTCTTACACTAGAGGTTGATCTGATAGATGAGGGTAAGCATTTGTGTTAATTGGTGCACTGCTTGACATAGATCTGGCTTTCTATATAGTGTCTATATAGGGCACAAGACATTTTCACATTTTGACAATGTTCCCTTGCATAAATTCCAGGACTCTAAGATTTGGATAATGAGCAGTCACTCCAACCAGACCTCGGTCCACTGTGGTCTGTACACTGTCATTGTTAACATTGCCAACATTTAAATATATATATATATATATATATATATATATATATATATATATGTATATATATATATTTTTTTTTTTGAAAGAAAAAGAGACAGAGATAGATCAATGGAGAGAAAGAGAGAGAGATTATTGATGGGCATGCCAGGATCTCTAGTCACTGCAAATGAACTCCAGATGCATGCATTACTTTGTGCATCTGGCTTATATGGATAGTGGGGAATCAAACCTGTGTCCTTAGGCTTCACACGCAAGCAACTTAACCACTAGGCCATTTCTCCAGTCCAACACTGTCAGCTTTAAAAAAAAATGTATTTAAGCCGGGCATGGTGGCACATGCCTTTATTCCCAGCATTCGGGAGGCAGAGGTAGGAGGATCGCTGTGAGTTCAAGGCAACTCTGAAAATACAGAGTGAATTCCAGGTCAGCCTGGGCTAGAGTGAGACCCTACCTTGAAAAAACAACAACAAAAAAAAGCATTTAATTCAAGAGAAAGAGAGTGAGTGAGTGTGTGTGTCAGGGTCTTCAGCTGATGCAAATGAACACTAGACATATGCTCCAACTTGTGCATCTGGGTCCTGGGGGACTGAACTTGGGTCATTTGGCTTCACAGGCAAACACCTTAACAGCTAAGCCATCTCTCCAGCTCCCCCCCCACCACCATTGTCAGTTTTTAACAATGACTTCTAGCCCCAAGTTTCAGCATTTCTTTATTTCCAGATTACTGGCATTATTCTTACAATTCAAGAAGATTTTTTTAAATATGCAGGGGAAGATCAGCAAGAGAAAGAAATGGTATTGAATGTAATCACATGCTATTAACAGCATTTGCAGGAGCCTGCTTAATGTTTACTTTGATTCAAGCATTTCTTGGGTTTAGCTTGAATTCTGCCTGTCTTTGTGAGGGAAAATGTTACACTGAGGTCCTTTCATTCTCTTCAAAGGTAAAAAGTGAACAAAGGATGCTGAAGTTCTCTCCTGGCGCATGCTGTCAGCCCCTGGAGAAGCAGGCCTTATTTCAACTCCCTGAGATCCTTTAAGAAAAATAATCACTCTAGACCTCTTTGATTTTCCCTCAGAAGCAATTGCTGTCTTCCCCGCTCAGCCTTTATTGCTGCATAAGATTGAAGATATAAATGAATATTATGGTGATGGAAAGCGTGTGGAGACTCCTTGATGATACCTTAAAATGTCATCTCGGCTTACACTAGATTTCTTTGTTGTTTAAAGGTTTTTAATGACTACGTTTTTTTTTGAAATAGCAGTGAGGTTTGATGTTTTATTGTAATTAATAAACGTTGAAAGATTCCTTTCATAGTCTGTTATTTGCGTGATGAGCCCCTTCTTTGGTTTTCACTAGAGAACATGATTTCTTGTGTGACATGTGCTCCTGGAAATCAGGAGCCTTGATGGGTCCCATGTAGTCAAATCGAGTGCTCAACCCTCAGATAAGCCCAAGGCAAATCATCCAATCACACAGATAAACCCAGGGGTTAAGGGGTAAATGGAACCCACATAGCTGAAATCTGCTCACTGATTCCTTCCTCCCCTGCCCTTCTGGGTCTGGGCTCTGCTCCCTCTGCCCTGGGCAAGTAGGTCAAGAGGGATTTTTAAACATGGAGTAATGTCAGGGTAGTTATGCTGTGTCTGTTTGCACTCAGACTCTGACATGCCAGCCTAGTCCAGGGGGGCACTCCCACCTTTAACAAAGGAGAGGCAGCCCGGGAGAGCCAACTCTCTTTGTTCAGAGCACACAGAAGAAAGGCTGACCAAGCTGCACCTGAATCGTACTCTAGTTCAAATAAACTACAGCGCCTTCTAAATACTGTATTTTAGTCCTTCACCTTGGTTGACAATAGAAACTCCATAATGACACTACAGAATCCTTTGCCAGGAAAAAGAAAAAAAAAAATGCTTTCTTACCCCAAAACCAGTTCCCACTCCTCTTTTAATGTTCAGTTGAAATGTCACTCCCCCTCCCCCAGAACCATTCCAAGAGCCGGCATGGCAGAGTCAGGTCCCTTCTTTACACCCTACTGCATGGAGGGCCTCAGCCTACACCTCACCACATGTCTGATGCCCTCTGTATCTGTGGGTTCCACACCCATAAATTCAACTTCAGATGGATTAAAAGAATTTGAGAAAAGTTTCATCATATACAGACTTTCTTTCCATGTCACTTTTCTCTAAGAAACACTGTTTATTGAGTATTAATAGTGTCTACATAATACGAGATATCAAGCACAAGGAAGGATATGTAGGTTGTGCATAAATACAATGCTATTTTAGAAAAGAACTTGAGCATCCTTATGATCTGTAGGATTCTGGGGATAATCCCCCATAGATGCCAAGGGACAAGTGTAGTCACTCACTTCTCTTCCCTGTCTCCTCCAGGAGCTGAACGCTCATGTGGACTGAGGCCTGTCTAAGTTCACTATTCCTCCCCAGCATCCAGAAGACTGCCTGGCACTCAGTGGTTACTTAGTAACTTGTGAATGAAGGAGGAAGTGATAGGTTCTTCAGTTGATACAGATGAAAGCAGAGAGTTGTCACACACAACAGGGATGAACTCTCAGTATTTTTGTGCCAAGGGTGCTTTGAGTGGAGAGCACCGGGCACACAATCTGCTTAGCAGCTCTGTTGGGAAGACAGAAATAACTACAGAATACTGTTCCCACAGAGTCATTGGGAATGAGTGTAGGTCTTCTTCACTTGCTTTGGTTAGGCTTTGTGGCCAACATTTTTACAGAGACATTGTTTTCACTAATAATAGAAGGCCATGGGTAATCAGGATGCAGGTTCTTCATATTGTATGCCATCTTTTTTTTTTAAGATTGATGAAGTAGTCGGAACAATTGCACTGTTGAGGTCTTTCCATGTTCACCTCCCCTTGACTACTTCTTCCAGGGAGCGGCTGGGAGCGGGGATGGAAGACTGTATGGGTTCTACAGACTCAAAGACTCCTACCACATGTTTCCTTTTATGTGCAGACTCTACGTTTAAATCTATATATGAATGTGTGTGTAGGTCACAAAAGTAGAAAGGGGACTGTGAAGGGGACAGTGAGAAGAGAAAGAGATCTCAAGAGAGGGTGGAGGGAAAAATGAGTACTAGAATGCACGGGATATGACAGCAGAAGGGAGAACTGTTTGGAGGGAGGAAGGGGACAGGAAGGATGGGAGAAAGCAGTTGGGAAGGGGGAAGAATAGGAACAAAGTATTTTGCATACATATGGCAGTATCATAATAGAATCTATTTCTTTCAATGCTATCTGTAAAAAATTAAAATTATAATAAACAAACAAACCCACATGAAGTCTGAGCTCTAAACCTGGCTCCTATATTGGATGTGAGGCCATTAATAACTTACATCAAAACATGCAGAAAGATAAAAATAGCATAACCACCCATACATATGTATTGCCTGGTTTAATTATAATAAATAAAACTTTGCAAATACAATGAAATTCTGTGTGTTCCTCTCTGTTCTGTGCTTTCTCTCCCCTGCTCCTCCCCCGCCAGGTCAGCAGTGCCTTTAGTGTGCTCTTTCCCTCTCGTGGACACCTTTTATGTCTTTGTGGTGGATAGTCTCTGAGCATTGTTTTGTAAGCCTATTCCAAAAGCATCCTCTAGTGTGCATTGTATTTTATTTCGGCTTTAGTGGTATTCAACACACTTGGGAGTTATTTACTTTGATGGATCTAGCTCTAGTAATTTTCTAGCTGCACAGCTTTCCACCCAGACTACAGTTATTTGCTCTTGTGTGATGGGAATTTTGGTTGTTTCTATTATATTGCTACCACAAACAGTGCTGGTACAAGTATTTTAGCACAGGTTTCTGTGGTTACATGTACACGACTTTCTCTATACTACTTGACTTCACTCCAAAGTGAGGAACTGATGGATCCTAAGGTGGGTCTATTCTAGCCTACTTAGAACCTGACAAATTGTTCTCTATAATGGGTAGGTACACCCTTAAGAATGGAGTCTGTGAGTTTCTGTTACTTTTCACTAAGATTAGCTATTGTCGCATATATTAATTCTGCCAATCAGAGGTACCTTATTAGGATTTGAATTTGTATTTTCCAGAGTGCCCCTGAGGCACCCTGCCGTTTCGTTGATCCATGTGGAATTTAATTGATCCTCCTAAACCTCATTTCTTGTGTGTACTGCAGAATTAAACTAGGGCCATCAGGCTTTTCAATGAAGCACCTTTAACCACTGAGCCATCTCTGCAGCCTACAATCACTCTTAATGGCAGCATGATGAGTTAATAGGGATGTGCTATCCAAACCCTGGGGTGCCTTTCTCTTTCACTGGAGAAGTTCACCACTTCTGGCAGTGCCTAGTCCTTGGCAGTGACAGAGGCATGGAAGCCAAAAATGGGAGAGTGGAACAAGCGCTGCCTCAGGTTGAGGGCACAGGGCTGGACTGGACACTGCAAGAGGCATGGTGTGAGCACTCTGAGTCTCTGGGCAGGCATCCATACTGAAGCATGCAGGTGTGTGCCCAGGCCCTCCTGTAGATGTGGAGGCAGCCACACCCAGCCTGGGGCTCATGTTTCAGTTATCTCATTGCAGCGTGATGGGCTTGTCATAACCTTTAAAGTAGCAAAAGTTGCATTTGAATCAACTGATCCAGACATGTAAATATCCTAAGCCTCAAAGCCTCTATTGATGAGATGGGAATACTCTAAAACTACCTCCTTCCAAGGATGACTGAAAGCCTGATTGAGACAATATGCATAAAGGCCCCTGGATCTCCATCAGTAACTTTATAACAAATCATGATTTGTTTTAAGAGTGAGTCAGTGACATTTGTAAGAATATGAACTGTACTGGGGACTGTCTTCTGGGCCGAGGGTGTTTGCATGAAGGCTAGGTAAGTGGAGGAGCTTAGGAGGTCTTTCTCAATCCTTGTTTGCTGTAGTTGACTACGACACTGCAGCTTCCCATTGCTGGGATGAGCATCCAAACCAGACAGTCTATGGAAGGAAGGGATTTATGTAAAGCTTACCAATCCAGGGGAAGTTCCATCAAATGGCAGAAGAGGCTGGCTCCCATTCATAAATGCAAGCAGAAAGACACCACCAAACAGCCAGCCAGCACCACCAGCAAACACAGCCAGAGCGCAAAACTGCTCTTCACACCTTTTGGCTCGAATTCAGATCCCCCCAGTGACACCCCGTCTCATGCCCATGTGGCAGGAGTCCATCTGCTAGGTGTCTAAAGCTGAAGACTCAATTTTAATAAAACACCCAAGAGTATGAGGGGCACACATTCAAACTAACGTATTTGCCTTATAAGAGGTGGCAATCCCACAAGAACACAGAACCTTCTCTTTAGAAAGGGAGGGAGGAGGGGACCTAATAGGATGATATTGTATATGTGTAAGCCGAAGAACACATTAATGGGGGTGAAAAGGCCTAAGTGAAGTCAAGGAAGAGACTGAGTAAGGAAAAGTGGAGGGAGGGCTAATCAAAATCTAAGAGGACATGAATAAGTCGTATGGAAACCTACTTTTTTGGACAATGGAACATACAGGAGCTATACATTGTTACTAGAAAATTTTCAGTGCTAGGTTTGGGATACCTTCCAGTGAGTTATTGGCCAGGGAGGTCCCTGATGCCCCCCAAACATTACAGGTCAATGATGAGGCCCTTGATTACCAGGAATAGATGGTAAGACCCTTTTGCTGAAGACTGCACATACTTGACTGCAAGGTCTCTGAGAAACCCTGCTGGAGTTGAGCTGAAAACCTCCTCCATGTAGATAAGCTGACAGAAAGCTGCAAAAAGCCATGCTGCATGCAGTTCAATGGGGGAGAGAGAAATCACCAGTGAAGATACCCAACAGTGGACTATGCAAGCCTTACATTTGGCCAGCCAGACCAAATAAGCTAGTGGATGCAATAGTGGCACATCTGTTATGGGGGAAACCAACCACCCTCTAATTTGACTGGTGGCCCACTCTATGGGAGGGAATATATATCTGAGACTGAAAACATACAACAGGGGTAGTCATGAGCACTAGGAGTGTAACATCTGCTGCTGTCTGGCTAAATGTATATACTATGATCACCAAACTGCTCAGTAATCACCTCTCTTAACATTAATACCCATATATTAATACTACTCTTACTTCTGGCTAGAGAACCTTCTCTTTTCAGATGCCAGTGACCTCTGGATGACTCAGAAGGCACCATAGTGCTGAGAAGAAGTAACAGAGGAGTGCTTAGCACTGAACTATCTCAATCATACTTTCCAAGGCTCAGGGTCCATTGCAGAAAAGGGGGCAGAAAGAATGTAAGAGCCAAAGGAAGGGTAGGACTCCTTACAACGTGATCCTCCAGATAAAATGGCCTGATATCCATGACCTCACAGTGCCTGACACTACCTACACAAGACCATCATAATAGCAGGTAAAAGATCATGACATCAAAATAAAAGAGAGACTAATTGAGAGGGAGAGGGGATATGATGGAGAGTGGAGTTTCAAAGGGAAAAGTAGAAAGGAGGGAGGGAATTACCATGGTATTTTGTTTACAATTATGGAAGTTGTCAAAAAAGTATTTAAAAAAAAATAAATAAAAACTTAAAAATAAAAAAGAAACCTTAAAGTTTTCAATAGATTATGAATGATATTACTTAGTGTGCCCTTATTATGGCTCAGACCAGAGTTAAACGCTATATAGACTCTATCAGTTTTTAAATATTTATTTATTTATTTATTTATTTATGGGAGAGAGAGAGAATAGGTGCACCAGGACCTTTCAGCCACTTCAAACGAATTTGGTTTTAATGGGTACTGGGGAAATGAACCTCTGGGTCTTTTGGCTTTGCTGGCAAGTGCCTTAACCATTCAGCCATCTCTCCACCCTGACCTTATCATTTTATTCTCCCTATATCTTTAAGAGACAGTATCATTATTCTTTGTTAACAGGTGAGAAGAAAAGGCTGAGAGAAGTTAAGCAATTACTCAAAAACGTCATCTGGTGGTCTGGAGAGATGGCTTAGAGGTTAAGCGCTTGCCTGTGAAGTCTAAGAACCTGGGTTCAAGGCTCAATTCACCAGGACCCATGTTATCCAGATACACAAAGGGGCTCACACATCTGGAGTTCGTTTGCAGTGGCTGGAGGCCCTGGCACACCCATTCTCTCTCTCTCTCTCTGTCTTTCTTTCTCTGTCTGTTGCTCTCAAATAAGTAAATAAAAATAAACAAAAAATAAATAAAATGATCACGCAAAAGCTTTTAAAAAAAATCTCATCTGAGCCGGGCGTGGTGGCGCATGCCTTTAATCCCAGCACTTGGGAGGCAGAGGTAGGAGGATCGCCGAGAGTTCAAGGCCATCCTGAGACTACATAGTGAATTCCAGGTCAGCCTGAGCCACAGTGAGACCCTACCTCGAAAAACAAAACAAAACAAAACAAAAAATCTCATCTGGCTAATGAGTGACTCAAGACGTAAATCCTGGTCCATTTGATTTCATATAACTAGTTATTCCTTAGTTAGGACTTTGGAAAGGGCCCACTCTAAAGGATATAAAGTTGTCTCACCATCATTAGCACTCAAAAGAAAAGAAGAGTAGCATGTTCTCATTATAAGTTAACCTATAACTGATTTTCTAAGGTCATTGGCTGTCATCATGGAGTTAATCTTGGTTCTTTAGAAGAAATGTAACAGTTAAGTTAGGTCATTTCTCTTGGAGGGTCTAAAGGCTAGCTTTTTTCCTTTTACACATTTATTGGTATACTGAGATATTTTCTTCCCTAAAACCTTGGAGTTCAAAGCCCAGATGAGAAGTGATGGATGAGAGTTACTCATGGCCAAAACAACCTCTGAGTAGCAAGTGCCGTGGACCAGTGGAAGCCTGACCCCTGCTGGCTCCTCCAGCCAGGGGAGGCTAAGCCCGAAGTAGCAATGTGCTGCTCCTTCCACTTCTTGGCTCTCTTGTGCCTATACCCTCACTGCAAGGGCACCTCTATGATGCAAAGTGGGCTCTATCCAGGTACCCAGTGTTCATCCCAGGTCTGCACCATCTGCTTCTGTGGCTCATACAGGTATCCTTCTCTGAGCTTCTGAAGGAGGATAATGGCTAGCCATGGAGGGAGACATTTAGCACAGAAGCAAGTTGACCAGGGCCTCAACTCCCCTCACTATTTACCATCTGCATCACTTAGGCAAACTACTTTAACTTTCTCAGCCTCACATGTCTTAGCTGTAAAACAGGAGGTGATGCCTTATAGGATTTAGGGGAGAATTTAATGGGTTAAGTCATAGGATTTTAACATTGTGTCGAACACAAAGCCTTCAACTTGTGCTTGGTACTGCTGCTGGCACAAAACAAGCACACAAAACAACCTTCCTGTAAAAGAGGTTCCCTATCGACTATTGTTTTCTTATTTGCTTCTATGGGTTCCATAACTTAAAGTAATAGCATATATTAACCACTGATGGGCACAGAAGTATCCCTCACCCTATAACTTATAAAACCACCTGAGAAATAAGTGTTTTCTTTCTTTTTTACTTTCTTTATTTCCTTCTATTTCTTTCCTTCTTATTTTCTTTACCTCTCTCTGTTTTTCTCCTCTGTTGCATGTGTGTGTGTACGTGTGTGTACTACATGATATGTGTGTGTTAGACGCATGTGTATGTGTGTTCATGTGGCACCACACGTGCTTCCCTGCAGAGGCATGTATTTACCCATGGTGGACAGAGGGGAACATTGGGTGCTTCCCTTCCTTGCTCTTCTGCCTGTGTCTACTTGAGCCAGGGTCTCTTACTGATCTTGAAGCTTGCCCTTTTATTCCACTCATGAACTCCCATGATTTTCCAGTCTCTGCTCTATAAAATCATCAGCCACCCACACTGAGCAGTGGTCACTGGGAAAGCATCATTAAGATCAAAACTGGCTATGCAAGCAGCATCACTATACTGTAGTTGTTACAACTGGAAACTTTCCACCTCAAATACATCAATTCAACTGGAGCCTGGGGGCCACCTTTCTGTGCCAGGTAGTATTCCCTGCTTCCTCTGTCCTGACTGCCACTGAGGGCATCCACTTGTATTTTTCTTCCTTCTCCGTAGCTGAAAACCACAAGAAAAGATGACCACAGAGTTAGCTTTGTTGTGAATAAGTTCCTGAGATCATTGTTCAAGGGCCTGTGGTCTCATGATGCCATCTCTTCTTTCCCCCATCCTAGCTGTTTGACCTTATATAATTGACTCAAACTTTCTGAGCTTCAGTTTCTTTAACTAAAGGTGGTCATTTCACTCAGTCTCCTTCATATACTTGTGAGGCGTATAGGAGATAAGCCCATGGAATTCCTTCCAAAACTATCCAATGCCAGGGACAGGTCTGGGGAACACAGTCTTCATAGTCATTTAACAGTGTAGGCTTTGGTGACCAACAGCCAGCCTTCATCAGCTGAGAGACCATAGCCAAGGACTCTTCTCATTCTGGAGATGGAAACTTCCACAAGGTCGTCCGAGAGTGGTGAGGCAGAGAGAGGACTGTGCACACAGCGAGAGGGGGCGAGCAACTGGTAAATGGCTGTGACTGCAAATTTTCCTGTGACATTTTCCATGTCATTGCAGAACCCTAGGAAGGGACCTCAGGAGAGTGACCCTCCCTGACACCCAGGGCCACACCAACCTTGCTAGTCACCCAGTATGGTTCCCATGAAGCCTGTTGCCTACTCGGCCCTCCCAGACACCCAGCTGCCTCAGTGTGCTTCTGCCCTCACCCCCACACCTACAGCTGCTTAGAGTTCTATCTCAGCACTCTTGGGAGTTGCTCTCCCTTTTCCTCCTCACTTCCATCTCCCAGAGTTCCATTTCCTTAAGTGCTTTACAGTGCTCTGTGAGGCTTTACGCCTTGGGACCCATCTCACTGTAAATAATTCTCTTGTCTTGGGAACTCTTGTTACAAAAGATGTGTTTCTCCTTCCCAAAGAATACACACTCCCTCCTCCGATCAATATTTACTGCTCTGCACAGGTCTGCGGAGACCACGAGGTTTACAGCACATTAAGAAGACGGGAACACGGGCCCGGGGGAGCTCATAATAAAACGTTGCAGCAAAAGCATCTTGGACTGCCTGGGCTCCTGGGGGTGGACAGCACACTGCTCTTTTGGGAGGGCTGGGACTTAATGGAAGATCCCAACCAGAGGGAAGTCTCTGAGGATGGTCATGTTGCTTTATTTTATTTTGTGTGCAGGTAACCAAGACGGAGCATCCTAAACATTCCAGGATCCTAGAATGGGCCATTATACCCCTGGGAAAAGGAACACAGAGAATAAAGGCATGTGTCCATGTTTCTATTTGGTGACAATCTCTGGAGGATGCTGGTTTGACTGATAGGAAAGGACTCAGGAGAAGTGAGGGATCGTGGCATGAAGACTCAGCCACACAAGGCAGTGCCTCACATACCAAGACCACGGTACTAGCAAGGAAACTTGGATTCATAGTTCCTCAAATACGACCTGGGGGATGTCACTGGACCTCTCCACACCTGAATTTCTTGATGCGTGAATTGGAGACTGGGACATCTGTTTGGCTTACTTTAAAAACACCAAAAGATAATGCTTGTGAGCAAGAAGGCAATCCAAGAGTAATAATTACAATATGAATGTCAGGTTCAAAAACTCACTTGCTCTGGAAATTAGTAGTGAAAGAAGACACAGAATGAGGGAGATTATAAAGCACTGGGAAATCTCAGAATTTATTGTGAGATCATAGTTATACAGACGGGCTCTTTTGAAGATAGGGTGTCAAGAAATGGAGAAAATGGCAAGAGAGGAGTAGGAAAGTTCAAGGCAGTCACAGAGAGGTGGAGGTTTTGTTCATGGTGTTCAGAGGCTTGGGGCCATGTCTTCTTGTACCGTCCATACTGAGGGTCACATGCATAATCCAGAGCCAGGAGCAAGCAGGGTCACTCCAAGGCAAGGGCTGGGCGGAGAAGCCGGGCTGATGATGCTGTGGGCAGGAGAACCAGTCCAGTGAGTGAGTTGGATGTTTTAGGTGTGTGAGGAAGCCCGGCTGGACATGAGGAGGTTGACTACAGAGGTGGGGGTCAGACACTGGAATGGCCTGGGATAGAGGCCAAGAAGACAGGTTATGAAGGATCTGGGGTCGTGAGCTGAGAGGAAATGCTGCCTCTCGGCCAGGAAGACATGCTGACAGAACCAGAACTGATGGGCAAAAGGAAGCTGCTTCTCAGAGTGACACAAACTGTGCTCAGGTCTCCTCCCTCCAGAGAGTGACCAGGGACCACGGACTACTTAGCAGCCTTTTGCCAGCCCAGGGCGCCGCACACAGAAGGAATGCTTAGTCATGTTGGAGCAAACCCTCTCTCTTGATGATGGAGACATCACTTTCCTGTGAAGCCCAGGCTGCCCTCAGACTTAATGACCTTCTTTGTGTTGCATTCAACCTCCTGAGTGCTAGGAATATAGCTATAAACGTACACACCTAGCCCCACCCCACCCCCTTCCCTTTATTTGATGCATAGTTTTAGAATTGCCATGGTCCATTTAGTGGCTTGTTTCCATGGCAACATGCTTCTACACTGTGCCATTCTCAATCTGCCTATAGCTGCTGGGCAGGCATTGCTGGGCCGGATACAGACTTCTAACGGTGGCAGCCCCTAGCAGTGTTTACATCCTGTCCTGAAACAGTGTGTCACAAACTAAAGGAACATTGTCTTCTCAAAAATTAACTTTAAAAATACATTTAAACACACAAGGCACAGTCTTCAAAAAATAGAAGCCTAGAATTTCTTCACATTTGCTTGGCAAAGGATAACTTTCCTTGTCAGTCATTTTTAATGTCTTTTCAAACCGTTTCCCCAGGCAGACTGAAAGAAAACCCTGGAAAGGGTCTCCAGGAGACCCTGAACTCCAGAAATACGGTCTGGCCCTGTGACATCCACATACTTCTGTAGACATGACCTTGTCCTGGTTGCTGTCATGATCAGGCACCAGCAGACTCTCTATGGACTGTAATCAGACTGGCCGTCAGAGCGAGCACACGGAGGAACAGGAGCCAACAAGCAGTCAGTTTTGTTTCACTGCTGTGTTTTATTAACAGGTCCTTGTATTTTCTAAGGCTCCTGGCACAGCGTTCCTCTTTAGTGAGGATGGGTCTGTGGACCATTCTTAGACTTCAGCCCATTCTACTTCTGGAACCGTGCTATAAACACGAAAGACTTTTTTTTTTTTTTTAATTTGAAAGCGACGGACAGAGAGAGAGAAAAAGAAACAGATAGAGAGAGAATGGGCATGCCAGGGCCTCCAGCCACTGCAAACAAACTCCAGATGTGTGCGCCCCCTTGTGCATCTGGCTAACGTGGGTCCTGGAGAATTGAGCCTCGAACTGGGGTCCTTAGGCTTCACAGGCAAGTGCTCAACTGCCAAGCAATCTCTCCAGCCCCTTGAAAGACTTGTTTTTTTTTTTTTATTTGAGAGTGACAGACACAGAGAGAAAGACAGATAGAGGGAGAGAGAGAGAATGGGCGCGCCAGGGCTTCCAGCCTCTGCAAACGAACTCCAGACGCGTGCGCCCCCTTGTGCATCTGGCTAACGTGGGACCTGGGGAACCGAGCCTCGAACCGGGGTCCTTAGGCTTCACAGGCAAGCGGTTAACCGCTAAGCCATCTCTCCAGCCCCCTTGAAAGACTTTTAAGAAACACTCAGATGAGGCTCACAAATGCTGGTTGTGGAACACCTTGCCTTTTCAGAGTGAGTTTCTATGTCTGGTAGAACTGTGTGCCACAACTTTTTGCCACTAGCAGCCAGCAAGGACAGTGCCTTGCAGCTGGTCCTGAGCCTCACTTGAGTCCTTAGCCACCATCGTGCAGACTTTCCACAAAGCACTGTATCAATTCCCACTTCGGCATGGGTCAGTGACGAGGCCTCTATAGGCTCAGCGCAGAGTGCCAGCGAGGTCTTCAGTCTGTATTCCTTCCTCACTGCTCAGGAGCCTCCAAGTTGCAGACCAGTCACTGAGTCAAGGAATATTGCAAACTCTCTGGACAACTGTCTTTGGACTCCAACAAAAAAAACCCAGTGCTGATGTCCCCTAGACTTTTCATGTCTGCATTTACAGCTTTAAAACTACCAGAAGACAGGCAGAGTTCATTCTCACAGCACAGCTGTGCCATGACCTACTTGGAAGAGATATTTCCCAAAGGTCTGACTCTGTGCTGCCCAAATGCAGCAGATTATGTCCCGGGGCATTTTTGGTAGTTATTCCCTATGTTGAGTAGAATTCTATGTCCTCAGAGATATGTTTAAGAATTCATACCCAGTCCTTGAATATAGTTGGCCCTGCCTATCCATGGGCTGTGAGTCTGCAGATTTCATAGCATTTCTATGGTCACTCTAATTAATCTAGAAATAAAGTTTATGGTTCTGTGCAATCACTATGTTGTTTTATAGTTCTGACTTGAATATCTGTTGATTTTGTTGGCCTAGGAGTCTTGGAATCAAACTCCAGTAGATACCAAGACACGACCGTGTAGCTTATTTCGAGATATTATAAAACTGTCTTTCTCTGCATTGCATAAATGCCATCAACACAAGCTAAAGATTGTTAGAGACAAGACTGTAAGGACTGCTGAGTTTTTGCAGAGGTAATGCTACATTGAAGTGGGCTCTAATTCACTAAGTGTCATTCTTAGAAGAAAACAGACTATTCCACACCAAGGGAAGACTGTCTCAAGATGACAGAGGCAGAAACTGAATTACACTGTCATAAGTAAAACATGGTATACCTCCAGCTGCCATCAGAGACAGGGAAGGAAGCTTCTAGAGATTTTGGAGGGAGCAGTCTTGCTGATATTTTGCATTGTGCATTGAGCCTTCAAAATTATGGGAGGATAAATTGCTGGTGTGTTCAGTAGTCAAACTTTGGATCATTTGTTACAGCAAACTAAAGAAACAGATATATTTATAAACTAGAACAAACGGCTAAGAGTTTAAAATTCTCTGAAACCTGCTTTCAAAATTCAAGGATAAATGGGAACATGCCCAGTGGGTCTCTTGGGTGACAGTGCTTTCTGTACTTCTGCATGAGGACAAAAAAATTATCGGTGATTTCCTCATCCCCTGACATTAAATCACATACTTGATTATAATACATTAGACACTCAATATTTCAGAGTCTGCCTGCCTGCTAAATCTTCGCCTCCTCTGGGATATGAACACCTGACATAGTAATGTGGGATTACTAGAGCATAGTAATGTGGAGTAACTTGAGCATCACACCTGACCTGAACCTGATGTAAACTTCTGTTTCCTACTCCATGACTTGAACGTGACGGCCCTGGAGTGGTTGAACCCACACAGGAAGCAGCCAATCCAGGGGTTAGCTGTGGTAAGTACTGGGAATTGTAAGTGTTCATGACAAATTATCCTGCAGAGTAAATCTCCGAACAAAGTACTTCTGAATTATTTTGTTTGTTTTGGGTTTTGAGAAAAGGAATGTAGGGAAGCAGGGAGGGGAATAGATGTAGTGGCTTGATCAGAAACTGATGATGACACTTGGTGACAGCCAACACTGGGTCAGTGTTGGGAGAAACTTTAGGAAATCTATGCTGACTGTATTAGCTAAGGGTTAGACACAAGCAAAATCAGAAATAAAGCTGACTTATGAGATGCGTGTGTGTGTGTGTGTGTGTGTGTGTGTGTGTGTGTGGCAAATAAAGTCAATGTTTGGATCACTAACTGCTATGGGAAATTGGCCCTTGAGATTAGGATGGGTAAGACAAAGGGGACATCAGTGAGGACCGTTTGGCTCACAGGCTGGCACAGTTTAGTAGAATTTTCAAGGTGATTGTTTCAGGTGACATTAAGTCCTCCTAGGTTCCACAGCTAGCTAAATGCAAGGCCAAAATCACAATCTAGGACTCAAATCATATTCTCATATTCTCTTAAAAGAAAGCCAAGAACAACAACAACAAAAAAAAAGCAGGAAGTTTTAGAACCTAAAATCTCAATGTTAGAGGCCTGTTTTATAGCTGGTAACACACAAGTTCCCAGAAGAGCAGCAGATTAAAAATTACACACCAAAAAAGACTGTGGTTTGAGCTCTACTCTATTAAAAAAAAACTATTTTGGGGCTGGAGAGATGGCTTAGTGGCTAAGCGCTTGCCTGTGAAGCCTAAGAACCCAGGTTTGAGGCTCGATTCCCCAGGACCCACGTTAGCCAGATGCACATGGGGCGCACACATCTGGAGTTTGTTTGCAGTGACTGGAAGCCCTGGCGCGCCCATTCTCTCTCTCTCTCTCTCTCTCCCAATCTCTCTCTCTCTCTCTCTCTCTCTCTGTCTGCCTGCCTCTTTCTCTCTCTGTCACTCTCAAATAAATAAATAAAAATAAAAAAGAATATATATATATATATATATACATACATATATATATATATATATATATATATATAAACTATTTCTAACACTTAAAGATTAGACAAATTCTAATAACAATGTAGGTCTCTGGCTGCTCTGGGAAAAGTCAGGGGCTCTGTGGGAACCCGAGCTGCCCCTCCCCTCAAATGGGGCATGTGCAGTCTGTTCTGCCGCTACCCACCTGCTGTACTTGACCAACTTACACTATGTAGCTGGCATTTGTCGGCCTGGAGTTTGCAACCCCTGTGACTGGGAGAGAAAGATAGAACTCCAAAGCTCCAGGCTGACAGTTAGGATCATGTCTTGCACTAGAAGGGAGGAACGGAGTCAGGAGAACACAGAACAAGAGCAAGAAAGCCAAGGTCACAGATGCAGAAGGTCTAAAATCCAGGGACAGAGCTTTCATCTATTTTTAGATGAAAGCACAGGATGTGGGAACCAAACATGCGGTCAGTTCCCGAGCAGCACACAATGGTGATGACTTAGGCAGTGCGTCCTCTTTCCTATTTTTAACCAGATCACAGAGCTGCGTCACAGGACTTTGCTGCTGACTAATCCTGCCTAAGTGTCTTTCTCTGCATTGCATAAATGCCATCAACACAAGCTAAAGATTGTTAGAGACAAGACTGTAAGGACTGCTGTAGGCAGGGCATGTTATAAATAGTACTCCGAGTCGAATCATAGTGTTCCGGTCCACAGCTCTTAGGAAGTTGTCTACTGTTTTGTTATTGAGCAACGCAGACATACAAAGAGATCTTTCATTTACTTAACATGAACTGAAGGCTGGTGATTATTTTTTGCACTCTCAAGCACATGGTGGATGTTTTCTAGAGGATATGGAGAATCATACTGATATTTTTTTTCATTCAGCAGAGCAATTTTCTACTTGTATAAATATCCCTGTACCAGGAACAGGCATTTCATTGGAGGAGGACAGGACTGAGAGCAAAAGGCTCTACAGGCAAGGACTGCATCATGGACACGCACAGGATTGTGGTGACTGCAAAGACCTCGGTGGTGGTGGGCCGCAGCACCTCATATTACTCTGATGGGAAATGGAGGTTGCAATGATGCTGTGAGACTCTGCTCCAGCCCCTCAAGCCTCACAGCTTCTCACAGTTTTCCAACCAACATCCACTACCAGTGTCTGTGTGTTGGCCTGGGACTTAATTGGCAGGTAGGGAAAACCCTGACATCAATCTGGAGTGCCAGGAAGGGAGAGGGTCCAGGACCACAGCTAACCACAGCTAGCTACTGGCAAGAGTTGGTGCATATACACCTGACCCTAGGCATGGTTCCATAAGCTGTTTAACATACAAGAGGTCAGCCGCAGGCTCTGGCAAGTCAATACTTAGACGTGAATGATGTGACAAGTGTGGTTTTATTTTCAGTGTATGTATATATAAATGCATACATGTGTGTATCTACATATAAATTACATGCAACTGGCTCTCCACCACTTCCACACAGATTGAAAGTAGTCAGAGAAGCTGGGCGTGGTGGTGCACACCTTTAATCCCAGCACTTGGAAGGCAGAGGTAGGTGGGTCGTTGTGAGTTTGAGGCCTCCCTGAAACTACATAGTGAATTCCTGGTCAATCTGAGTTAGAGTGACCCTACCTCAAAAAACCAAAAGGAAAAAAAAAGTAGACAAAAAAAAATTTGTGTCTATGCTGAACCCGAAGAGAATATATTTCCTGTTATAACTCCTTAAGCGTGACAGTAAAAACGCTTACACGGCAATGACATTGTATGAAGTCCTATAAGCAATGAAGACATGGAGTGTTCAAAAGGTTGTGTTTTAGGGTTTCTGTAACCGCTGTACCATTTATATAAAAAAGCCTGAGCACATTCAGATTTTGGCAGCTGGGAAAGGTCCTAGAGCTTATCCCAGGGGATGGCTATACTATGTATATAACGCATATGTGTAAAATATGCATTTACAGTAAATAATGTACACATGACACATACATATTATTTACATGTTTGTATCATTTATAATACTTTCTGCTTATGGAAGGCGATGCTCTTCTTCCACTTATACTGCTGTTATAAAATTTCCTTTTAGAATGACATTTAGGTAAATATGTTAATTTAAACAGCATTTGAATGTCATAGAGCAGGGCCTCTAACACTATGGTAAAAAATGTGGAGGTTATGCATAGAAACCAGGGAACTATGGGATTACAGGGAGACATTTGGGGGGCACTCTTATGCCCAGAAATAACAGGGAGCATGCTGGGCTTACTTCAAAGACAACTTATATCATAAAGTAAGCCATTGCTTCAGCACGGGCTAGACTTGGAAATTTTGTCTGGCTTGACTCATTCAATAGGTAATCTATTAAAGGTTGAATGTTTTGGGTTTTGTTGTTTGCTTGAGATCAGTCCCCACTTTGTAAAGTTGGCTGATGTAGAACTCACTACGTAGACCAGGTTGGCCTGGAACTTGCAGCCATCTTTCTCACTCTGTATGCTGAGGGCTAGGATTACAGGTGTGGTCCACCACACTATACACCCTGCTTGTGTGGTATATCTTTTTAGAAGGTGCTATCCTATATATCATCAAGAGGCTGTGACTGTACTGATTGCTATAGAGCAGATTTTCAAAGGGACGAAGGGCAATCCCTGTTTATAGAAAAGTTGGTCTAGGGCTGGAGAGATGGCTTAGCAGTTAAGGTACTTGCCTGCAAAGTCTAAAGACCCAAGTTCAATTTATCAGTGCCTATGTAAGCCAGATGTACAAGGTGGCACATGCATCTGGAGTTCATTTGCAGTGGCTGGAGACCCTAGTGTGCCCATTCTCTCTCTCTCTCTCTCTCTATATATATATATATATATAGATAGATAGATAGATAGATAGATAGATAGACAGACAGACAGATATGTATATCTGCTTCCTTTTTCTCTCTGTGCCTCTTTTTACTCTGTCTGTCTTTCAAATAAATAAATGAAATAATTTTTAAAAAAAGAAAAGAAAAGAAGGGCTGGAGAGATGGCTTGGTGGTTAAGGTGTTTGCCTGCAAAGCAAAGGACCCAGGTTCGATTCCTCAGGACCTATGTAAGCCAGATTCACAAGGTGGTACATGCACCTGCAGTTTGTTTGCAGTGGCTGGAGGCCCTGGCGTGCCCATTCTCTCTCTCTACCTATCTGCCACTTCCTCACTCCCCATCTCAAATAAAAATTAATTTTAAAAAGAGGAAAAGAAAAGTTAGTCTACTTGAGAAGTTGAGATACCCATGTAGGGTGTGTTATAAGACCACGTAGCCTGTGAGTTCAGACGAAGGAGCCATTATAAACTGGGGTGATCTGGGAAGTTTCAGTTCACCTGCTCTTCAAGATGGAAAACATCATAGCTGTTCTCTTCTGCTGTCTTCCTGTTTTGCTTTCTAGATTACTCACAGATCTGAGGAGCCACCAAGGTAAACAGGTGGAGAAAAGGACAGTTTCCACACCCACCTCCACTTCAAGAAAGTGCAGCACTGCCTTGGCTGGTCTGGAAGCTATTATTCCAAAAAGTTCTCAAGAGAAAAGGCTTTCTGCCCTGAAGTTGTTCACAACAATGAGGGAAGCAGCTAACACGCTCTGCTGAGCAAGGCAACACCAGGACAAGGGTCTCTGTTCCAATCCGGATCCCAGGATGACATGTGGACAAGTTTCTTGGCTTCTTGGTGCCTCAGGTTTGTCATCTATGAAACTACAATACCTTCAAAACTTCCCTCATGGGATTCTGGTGAAGATCGAATGAAATAGTACACTGAAAATGTGTTTGGTTTGAAGTCAGGACACCAAGTAATATGTATTCTGATTTCTAAGGAGGAATGAATTGAATTAGGTGGGAGATATACTTTGGCTAAGTGACATGGGTAGCACCTCCTGAACTAGAAACCAGTTCTTCTGAGTTCTAATTCAGCAGTCTCTTTTTCCTTACATCAAGTGTTTCAAAAACAGCATGCTTTTCTAGAACATATTAGTGTTTCACTTGTTTCAGTCTAGAAAACATTTCCACAATGGTTTCCTTTTTAAAAACAAGTTTTGATTGATTTCTTTCACTCCATAATTAATAGATCACATTTACAGTGAATGCACTGCTAGCTATGGAAAAGCAAGACTTTCATTATTCAGGTCGTCAGCCACTGACATTCAGTCTGACTTGAAACCATATGAAATTACATATGACATTTAGAATTGAATAACTGCTCAGATTGTTGCTTTGTGTCTGTGGAGGAAAAGACATTTATTTTGATCTAATGTTATCTTTTCCCCTTTTCAACAAATAAATCATACTTCTAATTCAAGAGCTTCTGTTGTTCTTTATAATTCATTGGCCAACCGTGAAAGAACAAACCAATCAAATGCTGACATAGGCTGTAGTCCATGCATGGTTGTCTCCAGGTGACTGCTGTCTCTCGAAGCATC
Organism: Jaculus jaculus; assembly: GCF_020740685.1. Lineage (NCBI taxonomy): Eukaryota > Metazoa > Chordata > Mammalia > Rodentia > Dipodidae > Jaculus > Jaculus jaculus. The sequence goes on along the minus strand of NC_059103.1, from coordinate 175,332,824 downwards.
CAGGCCTCAAGAGACAGCAGCTTCCTTGAAGACTCTTAGTTCACCTCCTAAAAATATTGAGCTCACCAGGTTGATGGTAAAAAGGGATTTTAAATCGTTATTTTCTTCTGATTTAAGAATCTCCGTTGCATATGTCCTGCAACTACTCAGGAATTTCTACAAAGTCTTTCTACTCTGTAGGGGCTTGATAAATGACATATTGCAGGCTAAATCTGGCTTAATGCTTACTGTTTTTTTTTTTTGGTTTTTCAAGGTAGGGTCTCACTCTAGCCCAGGCTGACCTGGAATTCACTATGGAATTCAGGTGGCCTCGAACTCACGGCAATCCTCGTACCTCTGCCTCCCGAATGCTGGGATTAATGGCATGCACCACCACGCCCGGCTAATGCTTACTTTTCAATAAAGTTTTATTGGGACACAAATGTGCTCATTCATCTGTGTCTATGGCTGCCTTCTTGCTTCAATGGCAAAGCTAAGCAGTTGCAACAAAGCCCATATGAAAGCAAAGCTTAAAATATTTACCACCTGGCCCTTCACTGAAAAACTTGCTGATCTTGGTTGTGTACCAAAAACTGCTTGAAAGTCCCTCTTTACTCTTTATACCAGATCCCAGTGGCTAAAGTTAAAAGAGGAGCTGGGATTTAAAAAAAAAAAAAAAAAAAAAGGATGAAAGAAGAAAGAGAAAAGAAAGCACATTTATTTCTCTACTTTGGGATATAAAGTGTTCTAGAGATTTTATATACATCCTCTCATTCAATTCTCTAAAAGATTCTATGGGATAGATATTTTGAGTTTCATGTTATATATATAATAAAACTAAAGCTCAGAGAGATAAGGTCTAAGTTGGTTAACTTTACATCACCAATCATTAGAAGAGTTGAGTCCAGCCTTCTCCATTCTAAAAATCTCTGTTCTTTTGACTGGACTATGCTGTGCCCAGTCAGGGTAACTCTCCATTTACATGGTGATCTACTATCTACTAAATTGAACTCATTTAATTAAAAAAAAGAAAGTATAGCATCAAGTCATACAAATCATATTCAATAAACAGTGATCAGTTATCGTCTTGCTCATGGTTCTTATGGATTTGGTTTTGCTTGTGTACACATCTACAGAGGAGGGTGAGTTGAATAGCAGAAGATAAGGACAACACATTTGTTGGCAGGCAATTGGCATTTTGCATTATTGAAAAAACTTAATGGCTCAACAACAGTAGATAGAAGTCCTGTGTGTATACCACACAATTAATTATGTAGTTAACATCTAGATGTGTTTTTTATTAAATCAACAACCCCACTCCTCCAAAGCTTGCTAAAATTCTCCAAATTAATGAGTACCAAAGTTGCCTAATCTTCCTAATCACTCAATAAATTCTTTAGAATACAAATTCCTACGGCTTTTCAGCAGCTATGTAAGTCTGTACGGCTGGGCTTACATCATTCACAGGTACGTACAGATGTATTAGCAGGCATGCATAGTCCAGAGGAGAATGCTGGGTGTCCTCCTTATATAGCTGATTTGCATATTTCCTTGAGACAAACTCTCTGAACTTGAAGCTGTGGTTTTCTGCTCCTCACAGGACTGGGGTCAATGTCTGTCCATGCCCTACTGTGTATGTAAGTCTGGTGGGAGGGGAATGAACTCAGGAGATCTTGAGCTCAGTTAGGCCCACATGCTTTCAGCACGTGCTCTTATCCACTGAGCCATTTCCCCAGTCCCTGAAGTTTTCAGAAAATAATGCTGATGATCAGCCTGCTTTGAGATCCACTACTCTGGAGAATAAGTGGGCCAGAAAGGGCTGCATTGGTGCCTGTCTTTCCTGAGCCTCCCTGTGTGAGGGAGGCTGGGGGGCAGGGATGGAGCACCGCTCACCACACTGTGTACTTTCTCAGCCTCCAGCAAAGTAGTGCATTTACTTTGTAGAATTTTTTTTTATTTATATATTTTCTAGGCAAAAGAAAGAAAGAAAAGAAGGAAGAAATGGGCATGCCAGTGCCTTTTAGCATGGCAAGAAAACCAGTCTATGCATCCGGTTTTACATGGGTACTAGGGAATTGAACCCAGGTTGTCAGGCTTTGCAAGAAAGTGACTTTAGCTGCTGAGTCATCTCCCCAGCCCCATTTGGTGCTTTAACTGCAGTGCCTGGCTGTGGTTCCAATAACAAATCTCACCTTGATTTGTTCTCTGAGAAGTAAGTAAGTACACAACAATTTGTTTATTTATTGACTAAGCATAAGTCTGACTCCCTCACTAGACTAGAAGAGCCTCAAAGGCAGGAATCAGGGTGAGATTGTAGGGATGACCAAGATCTTCTCTGTAGCTCTGTTCAAACATTCACTCTGGATGTAGATCATGTTGCTAGTTAAGTAGATAAATAGCTAGTTAGCTAACTCAGATTTGATGATAAAAGGCCAGTGTCTTGTTAGCCACCTCTCTTTCATGTCTGGCTTTTGACAATGTCATTAGAATCACTATAAACTTAAAACCAAAATGGGCTTTGAATGCTTCATTCATCTTTTAATTTAACTATTTCCTATGCACTATACCAGGATTACTTAAGTGTAATATAGAAGTTTTTAAAATATAGATGTAACTATAAACAACCTCACTTGCTTTATCAGCCAGCCCTTTATCATCTATAACTTAATTTAATCATTCACCTCACTAGCATTTGTTACTTGTTGGGAATCACTTTTCCTAACTTTGGGTGAGGTAACAGGTTATTCCCTAAGAATGAGAGATGTGTGTTTCTTTGTCTTAGGCAAATAGACAAAAGACAAATCTAATAGGTAAAGATTTTAACATATCTGATAATATGCTTATGATCAAATAGTCTTAGCAGAGAAAGCAGCTTAGAATCTAAGAACATGAAAAATACTGCCTAGCATCTCGAGTAGAACAATAAAGAGATTTATTGCTGTGAAGTGCTTAAAATTGCTACACCTGATGCTTAAAGAGAAACTCAACTCACAGCAAATGAGAAGTCAATGAGGGCATCAGAATAATGCTTGAAAAGATACTAATAAAATACTGTCATCAAACTGGGATTTGTGAGCTGAGCAATGGTGACTTAGACTGTAAGGCAATCAACTTTCATAAGCCATTAGAATTACAGGTAAAGAAAGGAAGCTTTATAAAATTACCTTGGCCAGGATCTCTCTGCCTCCACAAGATTAACAGAGAGCACTTTACAATATATGTCTGCAGGAATTTAACTCACCATTCATTTACATCCAGAGTAGATAAGCTGCAGTTAAATAAGTATTTTATGAGTAAGTTAGATTGGCTTTAACAAGCAGGTCTACATTCTCTTTCCAAGATCAGAATTGCTCTTTTTTTTTATTCTTTTTTGAGATCTACAGACAGAGAAAGAGGCAGAGAGAGACAGAGAGAGAGAGAGAGAGAGAGAGAGAGAGAGAGAGAGAGAGAGAGAGGGAGGGAGAGAGAGAATGGGTACGCCAGGGCTTCCAGCCACTGCAAACGAACTCCAGATGCTTGCACCCCCTTGTGCATCTGGCTAATGTGGGTCCTGGGGAATCGAGCCTCGAACTGGGGTCCTTAGGGTTCACAGGCAAGTGCTTAACCACTAAGCCATCTCTCCAGCCCCAGAATTGCTCTTTGTAATAGCACCTCCTTGTCATCTGTTCTTCCTGGGAAATCTCCTTCAGAGGGAAAATATGTCCAAGAGAGAAAAACAGCAAGTTTTTTGACCTGTAAAGAGTTGTCAGAGACAAGATAGCAGAAGTGATTTTGGATGGTAGATTTGGTTTCAATGACACAAAAACACCTTTACTGGTATTGCCCTTCCTACAGAGAAGAGGATAACTAGCCATGAGAGATAAGCCAGCCACAGTAGCTCAACACTGCCTGTCCCATGCCCATGGCACTTACCTAAAGCCACTACACTTTTCTTCATTGGCTAGGCAAATACCTATCTCCCTCACTAGACTAGAAGAGTCCCAAAAGCAGGGATCAAGGTAAACTTGTGAGTATGACCAAGATCTTCTTAGTGGCTCTCAAAAGTAACCAATTCTCTCTAAAAATTGACCTTTTGGTTCATTGCCTTAGTTAATTTGAGGCTAATTCCTTCTCCATAAGAAGAATACATTCAAAATGCATACACAGATATCATATAAATGTTTTAATACATATACTTATTTGTTTAGAAAACACAGCAGGGATGGGGATATAGCTCAGCGGGAAAGAGTTTGTTTACCACACATAAGGCCTTGGAAGCAACTCCCAGTACACCAAAATCAAAGGAACACATACACACACAATGAAGCATAAAATCATCAATGTTTAAATAAGTCAAAATTACAAATGAGGGCTGGAGAGATGGCTTAGCGGTTAAGCGCTTGCCTGTGAAGCCTAAGGACCCCAGTTCGAGGCTCGGTTCCCCAGGTCCCACGTTAGCCAGATGCACAAGGGGGCGCACGCGTCTGGAGTTCGTTTGCAGAGGCTGGAAGCCCTGGCGTGCCCATTCTCTCTCTGTCTCTCTCTCTCTCCCTCTATCTGTCTTTCTCTCTGTGTCTGTCACTCTCAAATAAATAAATAAAAATAAAAAATTTAAAAAAAATTACAAATGAACCTTTGTCTCTGCCTTCTCAAATCCATTTATGGTTAAAATTCATAGCACTTATATGAGTATTTTCTAAAGCATGGACTGTAGAACTGCTCCCACATTGTGATTATTATAGATAAAATTGTTCCATGGTCTAATAATTTGTGAAAAATTCTGATGAAACAGGCTAAAAGATTTCTTTCTTTCTTTCTCTCCTTCTCCACTCCTTTTCCTCCTTTTCCTTCTCTTCCTTTTTTTCAATGTAGGGTCTCATAGGCTGACCTGGAATTCACTATGCAATCCCAGCTGGTTTCAAACTCACATTGGTCCTTGTACTTCAGCCTCTCAAGTTCTGGAGTTAAAGGCATGAACCACCACACCCAACTTAAAACAGATTTCTTTACCATGTATTTTCTCAGTTTTTTTTTTTCCACTCTCCTATGCTGCTTTAGGAACTTTCCTTTGAATTTAATATATCATGCTCCCAAATCCCTCTTTTTATGAAGTAATTGAGAGGCTGTTGTGAAGAACGCATTTTGAGAAATGCTCCACCAGACACATTTCCAATGCAGGGTTCCTTTGTTAGAAAACCTTCACCACTGAAAGTGTGTGTTTCTGTAAGTTTCCTTGGGGTGATGGTCTCAACACCAGCTGCCATTTAAAATCATCAAGGAGCTTTAAACATACCAGTGTGCGGTCCCATTTCAAAACAGTGACGTCAGGGTCTGGGATGATGAAACTGTGAAGTCATTATTTTTAGAGTTCTTCTCTGACTCCCTAGGAATTTCAACTTGTCCCAAGGTTTGTATCCATTGATCAAGCAACTTGATCTATTCATCTTTCAATGACTTATCCAGTCATTGTTTTCCTGCCTTTAAATCCCATCACATGCTATCACCAACAGGGCCTTATCTGGTCTATCCACACTTCATTTCCATAGGGGGCAAAAACAGAGATAATGTCTTGTAGGAGGCTGAGAATTTGGAGTATGATATTAAAAGAAGAAGGGTATGGCTATGTAAAGTACTAACACAACATGTTTTTGCAGTGTCCTTCGTAGCACAAGACAACCTGAAAGTAGAGAGGCAGCTTCTATCCAGAAAAGGAGGTTTAGGGCTCTCTCAGGGAAAGGCGGATTGGCAGAGGCAGGCGACCCTTGTCTAGGTGATGATCACTCAACAGCATGGTTAAGTACTACTAGGGCTCGAACAGGTTATATTGTCTTAGAACCATGGGGCTCTGTCTTATGGACAGAAAAAGTAAGGGGAAGATTTCATGGGCATGCAGATCAGCCAGCCTCTAAATAGCTACACATCTGCCTGTTGAATTGCATGTGGAACTTTAGTCTTGATAGGAAGCTTTTGACCTACTTGGTCTCAGCTTGTAGTGAAGAAATAAGCAACCTAGGGGCCAATACAGAACAGCCATCTTTTGGGCCATTTGATAATACACCTTCCTGGCAGAGGCTTGTTGAAAGGTAAATAAGGATGCAACGCTATACTCGGACAGAGCAGTTAACTGGTACAGCCCATGGTCAGGCTACAGGGAACCTGTGACTAAGGCCACAAGCTGAGTGGGGGCTATGGCAGCTGATTGGACCCCGTCATCATTTTATAAAGTGCAAATAAGTGCTGACTGGTTGTCCTTCTAGGCTGTGTGAACCTCACAGAGCCCTCAGATCCTGATGAGGGTCAGAGTCATTTTTCTAATGATCTGCTCAACTGGCTCCAGCCCTTCACTGATAGGTAGCAGGGGAAGAGATGGATGTGTCTGCAACACTATTTGCAAGTGCAGGCATTCCCCGAACAAACTGAAAGCAGAATGAACTCAGTTCTTCTCTTGCTACTGTTTCCTCATCTGTACAATATGTACCTCACAGGGTTGCTGTGAAAAACCAGTGAGATGGGATGTACAAAATGCCTACCCTTGTGCCTAAAACACAGTCTACTCTTTCAAAAAAAATGCGCCTTTGGTGGAATTACAAGTAAGATATGTAGATGAAATGAAAATAGAACATCACTATTTGATCACCATGGTAATAACTTTTGCATCCACAGATGCTAAAATTAGGTGGTAAATACATGATGAAAAACAGGATGTGTGTAGTCTCAAAGTATCTCCCTACAGATAATTATCAATTAGAGAGGGAGGGTAGGAGAGATGGCCTAGCAGTTTAGGCACTTGCCTGTAAAGCTTAATGATCTGGGTTCAATTCCCCAATATCCGTGTAATGCCAGATGCACTAAGTGGTGCATGCATCTGGAGTTTGTTTGCAGTGGCTTGAGGCCCTGGCATGTCAATTCTCTCTTAGTCTCTCTCTCTCTCTCTCCCTCTCTCCGCTCTATATGTGTCTCTCTCTGCTTGCAAATAAATAAATATTTTTTTAAAGTACAGAGGAGAGGAAAAAAAAACTATGGTAGAAGAATTGGCAAACATCACCTAAGCCCTAAGACCAGAAGGATCTGTTCAGTGACAACACATCACCAACAGGTGTCTCCCGTGATGACGCACAAAGGACACAGCACCACTCCTGAGGAATTCTGAACGAAAATGCATTGCCTCGGCTTAACTAAAAGAATCCTCTGGCAAATCCAAACTGAAGGAAATTTTAAACTAATTTGGCCAGGACTTTTCAGAGGTGTCAAGGTCATGAAAGGAAAAGAAAAACTAGGTAATCAACCTTGATTAAATGCAACTAAGGAAACCAGGCAACTATTCACAATATAGGGTTCTGGTTTGAATCAAGGACTGGAAGACAGGCATTAATCTGCTGGTAGGCAAAGAAAAAAAAAAGGGATAAGCACTCTAGATTTTATCTTTTGATGTTATTTTTCAAGTTCTGAGAAATATACTATGGTTCTGTAAAATGTTAGCTTTTGGAGTTGATGGCAAAGGGCAAATGGCACTTAATGCTATTTTTGCGACTCTATATAAGCTTGAGAATTTACAAAATGAAAAGTTGAAATTTAAAATTAAAGAAATTTCCCTATTGTAGTCTTTGAAGATAATAGGTAGATCAGATACTGACAAAGTTTTTCCTCCCTTCTCCATATTTTGAGGCAACGGAAAGTAAACGGAGGGCTAAATGAGCATTTAAGAAGTCTGTCATATGATCTTGATACTCGTTGTTCTTAAGGCACCTTGTCCTAAAACTCAAGCTGGAGAATTTGCTAGAAGAGACCAAAAAAAAAAGAAAAAAAAAAGATAAAAGCAAGTGGGATGTCAGAAAAGAAGTAGCAGTGAGAAGAAAGGGGAGCTGGCGAAAATGGGTTTTCAGAGAGTCTTTGAACAAGGGACATGGGGAGAGAGACATCTATGGGTCAAAGAGTAATTATGAAAGACATAAAGAGAGCAGAGAAGGGACAAGAGGTTTAAACATGTGTGACTAGCTTGATACACGTATGTTTTCCTTGTCATCTGCTGCTGAGACTGTGTTACAGATTTCAAGTGTTTTTTAATTGTTTTTTTTTTTCTTTTTCTTTTGGCCTAGTATTCTATGTTGAAAATAGTCAGCAGGGGATTGGGTATAGCTCTAACTATGACACAGTTTAGGTCATGTGCTTACTTGGGAGGATAGACCACAAAACCATTTACCTGGTAGCAGTTTATCTGGAGCACAACTACATGAAGTGAACACAGAACTGTTATAAGGCACAAACAGAAGAATTCCAGGCACTCGCGGCTGAAAAGTCCCTCATGGGCCATCTTTAGTTGCAATGTTCATGTGTTTCTTCCTAATCGCTTTCAGAAGTGGAAGCCAGAAATGAACCTGAAAGGCAGAGAATGAACACTGGAGTCATTTCCAACGCCTCTGGCATAAACTTTTCATTGTTGGTTATTATTCTTAGGAAAAAATTACAAAGACTGAGGGCTGGAGAGATGGCTTAGTGGTTAAGCGCTTGCCTGTGAAGCCTAAGGACCTTGGTTCGAGGCTCTGTTCCCCTGGACACACGTTAGCCAGATGCACAAGGGGGCGCACTTGTCTGGAGTTTGTTTGCAGTGGCTGGAGGCTCTGGCGTGCCCATTCTCTCTCTCTCTCTCTCTCTCTCTCTCTCTCTCTCTCTGCCTTTTTCTCTCTGTCTGCTGCTCTCAAACAAATAAATAAAATAAAGAAAAAAATTTAAAATAAATTACAAAGACTGAAAAGCACCTAAAACCTCATCCTTATGGGTTTTCTTGATCTTCTATTGGTTAGGAACTAGATGCTAATTCTGTAAGTTGTAGATGGTAGGTAGCAATGGTGCAAATGAGTCTTATTTGTGGCATATGAATAAATTTCACCCAACAGAGTACAGTTGATTTCTCCCATGCACCCTTGAGGAAGGATCCAGTTTTTTTATTTTTTTAAAGCACATTCGATACAGTAGCCCCAGTGACCTGTACATGGATGTGTGCTTTGGACTGTTATTTGCAGGTTCTTATTTTTCTCTTATTAATAAGTAAGTCAAAGAAATCATTAATGGGATCATGTGTGTGGGAGCTATTAAACTGATGTATCTAGATACAGATACAAGTAGATGCTAGATTAGTGATTGGAAGTTTATCAAATTGTAAATATTTATTTCCATGATTTTTCTTTACCCTTGATGTGGAAAGGTTAATGATTTGCAGGCATCCGGTAGGAGCCAAGACATGGGTCCTTCTCTCTGCAATATGATTGCAGGTACTTATTGAACTCAATGTGTTTAAAGCTGTCTTGTGACCTCCTCTGGGCCAGTATTGGAATCACAATGCTCACAGCCCTAGCCATGGATACCTATTGTTTCCCTCCCACTATCATATCTAGTCTTTGGACACAAGCCCTTATGTAAACAGGGGAAAGCCTTAAGACCTCTTTCCAGTTGCCTCTCAGCCTCAACACTCACACAATTAGAGGTAATTCCCCCATTTTGGCCTTACCTTCTTAAAGTATGGACTCATTTTCCTTTGGATATTTCCCAGTGGCTGCTTTGATCTTTTCTTAAGTAGCTTTGCGTGGAGGTATTGGATGCGCTGCCTCTCCATGCTGGGATAGAAGGATGCGGACACCAGGATTTTAAGTTGCATCAGGATGGAGGACAGCAGCCCCAGTATGACTAGTATCATAAGAATAATACCAAGAGAAACCCAAGTCTTAGATACGAGGAGACTTGCTTTAGGAATGCAGCTGGGTTCAAACACTGATATATTAAAGGAAGACTCGTGATTGACTCCTTGAGCTCCTTGCTTCTAAAATGAAAGTGTAAAAGCATCAAATCAATGCCATTTTCTACCCACTCTATGTCTTTCTCTATACTTCCTTGCAATACACAGCATTTTCCCTCCAATATTTAGGGCAATTTGTATAAAGGAACTGTCTACTGCCTATTCCTCTGTAAGTTATGATTAGGGGAAAGGAGATGGGATGAGTCTTATCTGTGAATGTGGCAGTGTTTTTACAAAATGGGATTGTGGAAACAGGATTCCTCAGGAGAAATGTATCAGATAAGCTTGCCTAAGTCTGTTCCTTCTTAGAGAGTCACATGCCCATTTGGCTGTTGGGCTCTGAGAAAGCATAGAGACTTGTTTAACTTTAGCTTAACAAAAATGGCCATGTAATAATTAAAGAACACTTTTTTATTCATGTAGGGGACGTGGACCTAATGGAAAATGAGGGTGTCAGCTCAACTGAGGTAGAGAACTGGCTGACATGGTCCCCTAAGGCCCATAGCCTCCCTGTAAGGACAGACTCCTCCCCCTCAGTAGATCACAATGCTACAAAGATGCTGAAGTTGTGCGTCATGTTCTCAGTCAACCTTCTGGAGCTGTATCTGAGTGATTTTTTTTGTGATATCCCCTTTTAGAGTGACACCCTAAATTCTTATTGGGGGACATCTTTAAAATAGAGCATTTTCTCATTTATCTTTAATACTAAGAAGGGGTTTGAAGTCAAAAGAACACACCAATTGCCTTGGGTTGACTGACGCAGAGGACTGAAGATGACATTGAGCCACCCAGCCCAGCAGCCCCTGACAGTGGTACATCCCCAGTCAGCATTTTCTCTCCCTCGACCTAGGAAAGTCATTTACTCTCTCCATGGATTTGTTTTCTAATTTGGTAAAGCAGGAATTAATGGACCAGATCCTGCCCATGAATAAACTACTCCCAGTGTAAATTAAACACCTTGGGGATGGAGCATTAACCTTACAAACTGGAATACTTAGTAAGTTATTATCACTCTAGTGAAACAGTGGCCAAAAAGAAGCAAATGACTTCTCAAAAAAAATAATAATAACTAACCACAGCCAGAGAACATCTTGCATTTTGGATCTATCCCCAAACTTGGGACCTCTGTACAAATGTCAAGCCACATCTGTGTCTAGAGCAGTGAGAAGCCTCTTCTCTTATTAAAAAGATAGTCTACACTTAAAGGGAGATTTTAGTCCACAGAGCAAAGGCATGTGTGCTTTTTAATACCCTGGAGGAAACAAACACATCGATTAAGTCAGTGATGAGCAATCCAGCAATAAGAACGCTGCGGGTGTTCATTCTGAGAAGAAGATCTTAGTCTTAAAATCTAACTGGGGATTTGCAGCTGGGGAGTTAGAACACCAGAGAGATTGAGTCAACATTTTAGTTGTTGTTGTTGTTGTATGGGTTTGGTTAAGGGCAATATGGAAGACAAATTTACTCTTTCAAAATGTCAAGCAATATACTAAATGGTACCCTGATGGTTTTCAGTATTACTTCTCTTAAATAAACAATTTACTGAGATGGTGTTGCATAATGGATGGAGGACGAGTTTTCCTGTCAGATAGTCTTGAAAAGTTAATGCAGTCAAGCACCAGGCAGAGAGGTGCTCACTACGTAGGAACTAGGGCTATTTTTACTTCCACTGCCCACCCATTCATCTAGCTCAACTTGGATCCTTTCCAACCTTCTTTACTTAAAACATTTATCTAAAATTGTATGAAAGTGGGAGAGAAATATTGGCAAAACCTTGAGCCAATGTTTCTCTTCCTTCTCGACTTCTTCTGCTCAAATCTGCAGCAACAGAGAAGGCCAGGAGCCTCCAAGGACATCCTGAGATAAGAGCAGGGCATTGCCAGTCACGAGGAAGGAAGTTGGCTGCTGTTGCAGTCTCTGGGGCACAGCAGGAGAGCTCAGAAGGTGCGTCCACAGCAGTCTCATACTCACATTCCACCCAGCACCCACCACCCATCTGCTGTTACACGTGAATACACTGGCCGCTCTGATTAGCACAAGAGCTCTGTAATGGGCCACCGTAATCAAAACAGCATAGTTTCTTTTTTTTTAATTTGCAATCAGATAAAGAGAAGAAGGGACAGTGAACAGGAAAGCAAGCATGGGCATACCAAGGCCTCTTGCCACTGCAAATGAACTCTAGACACATGTGCCACTTTGTGCATCTGGCTTTATGTGGGCACTGGGGAATTGAACCCAGAACAGCAGGTTTGGGTTCAAGTGCTTTTAACCACTGAGCAATCTCCCCATAGTTTGTCTGCTAACCAGCAGTGCCCAAAGATGAGAGTATCAAGATAATATCATTGGACAACTGGCATTTTATTGGCATTTGCACACACACGTGCACACATACACACACAACACATCTAAACCAGTGAGAATTTATAAATTAAGTATGAATATTAGATATTAGCTAATAGAAAAAACATATGACAGAAGCAAACAAGAACAGGGGGATTGAAAAGGGAAGACAAGCAAGGAGAACAATGCAGGCGGAGAATGGGGGAAAGACAGAGGCCCCTTTACTTCTGGTATTCTTGTTTGTTTTCTCTAGAGCACTACTTCCACTATCCACCCTGTTCATATATCTAGAGCAACATAGTGCCTTGTAATTAACTGAATTCTTCAGGGGCAGCAGAGAGCTCAGAGTAATCAACTTTGAGAAACTGTCCAGGAATAGGAGGACAGGTGCCCAGGGACTGCATGCCCTGAGCCACAGAAAAGGGGAGGAAATGGGTGGATGAAGAAGAGGTAGGGAATGTGGAGTGGGATTCAGACAAGGGTTTATAGGTGGCTGGTGGCCTTTCTCCCCTGCCGCTTTCTTTAGCATCTTAATCAAGAGGGGCAACTCAGACACAAAGAGAGATAGTTGTTGGAGTTGGTACTGGCTTGGATAGTGTCCTTGATCCCAGTAGGCATCCCCTGCACATGCGTGCACACAACACATGCGCTCCACCTGGTTCTCTTTCATAATTTTAAAGGAAACAAGTGACTGACAATATCCAAATTGTCTGAAAAGTCAAAATCATTACTAATTTCGACAGGGAAAGTGGCACAGGGACAATTGAAAAGAAAAGAGAGAGGACGGGACGCAGGCCCACCTCAAGGTTTCTCTACCAGCCCTCATGGCTGCCAAGAGGAAGGGGAAGGGTCCAGAGAAAGCTAGATTCCTCGAGACACTGGAAGCACCAGCTCTGAGAAACGATGAGTTTGGCTAATCAAGATGTTTCATAGAAGCACCTGTTGGCTATTAGCGTTTAGAGTTCTGGCTCTGTTCTGTGGGTGCTGGATTTAGAATGAAGCTTCCTCAGGCTTGGCTGTGTGGTAGGGTTACTTGGAGAGGTCTGAAAACACATTCTGATCCAAACAAAGCAGATCCTTTGATAAGTCTGGAGAGAAGTATTCTTGGCCTGTTTGTTCAGTTCCACCATGAAGCTCTTATGCAGCCAAGGTCAAGCACCATTGCTTTCTAGCTCCTAAGCCAGATTTTCCGAAAGTTTGGTCTATGGACCACCTACTCTGATGCCACATATCATTCTTATAAAGATACTTTCTCATATCAACCAAAATAGCTATGGAATAAGACCTAAAACTCTGTATCTCCCCAAAGAAATTGTTAACACATGCTAAGTTTGATGATCCCTGGCTTAAGTTACCTAAAGAACCAAAGTGTACATGAGTAACATTTTTTAAGTGGCTAGGCCAGATACAAGGGCCAGCTGCATACTAGGTTACTTAAGTGCCCTTTATTAATAATCACCCTTTTTAACATCAGCTGCTACATTGGGAGTGTGGACTCAGTATGCCCAGAAGAGAAGTTCTCTCTCTGAGAAGGTATTTGAAGTCTGTTTTCACAGACAATGAAAGGAAGGCAGGTCCAAAACCATGGACTTTTACATTCATGCCAGACACCATTTGGGGGTCAAATTCAGATTCAATGGCAGAAATACCCATTTCCGTATTTCAGGTATTGCTGACTATAAGTCTTTCAGATACATAAGATCCTATACCCTGATACTGCTTTATGTGGGAACATGTACTCAGCAAATGAGATTCAGTTGAAGATCTTGAAATGGAGAAATTGTGCGGGCAAGCATGTGCATAGTTCAAAAGGGACACGGGGAGATTTTTTATGTGTAGAGAAGGTGGTTTGAAGACCAGCAGAGATTGGACTAATGCGGCCATAGGTGGAAGAAATGCCACTATATCTGAACAGAGTGTGGTCTTGTCAAGCAACGTCATGGTTTTAGCCCAGTACTGGCTCAGGCTTCTCACTCCCAGAACTATGGGAATGCATGTTTTCTGCTTTAAACCACTCAGCTGCTGTTTCTTGCAGCAGCCATAGGGAACAAACACAGAATCCTACCCCAACGTCAGGGCTTCAACGAGACTCACTCATGTTGGACTCCTTTCATGAATCAAGCACCAGGGGTCCCAAGGTGAATCCACCCTGCCTGATTAATGAGTTTCCACCACAATGCTACTCAGGAGCCAAGGCCAAGGACCAACCAACACAAAGTCACAGTGCACCAAGGGAAGTGCCTGGAGCCCTTACCTCTCCATGCAGTTTCAAATGAACCTCTAGCCCTGGCAAGCTTTGAAACTGTTTGCTTACTGACAAGACCAGATGATAGAGCAGATAATCCACAGCTGCAAACAGCACCCAGATGTAGACGTGGGTCAGGATGGGGAGGAAAAATAGTCCCAGGTTTCTCCTTTCCTTAGATGTCAGCTGCAATGATGGGATGAACACGTACTTCCTCTTTTCTTTCTCATTCAGAGGGAGGACACAGGGCCTCTGCTGGTGCCTTTCCTTTTCGTCAAACTGAATGAATTGTCTGGTGATGTAGATATTTTCATACTTGCAGCCACAGGGGCCCAAAAATCGCTTCATAAAGAGTCCAGTGCCAAGCAGGATGAGCAGAAGCCCCGTTAGAGTGACCAGCTTCTGGCCCAGGGAAGACAAGGCATCAGTTATGGTCACCATATGGTATAGGACATTCAGGACTTCTCCTTTTGTATCATTCAGCTGGGCCTCGACAGCGTGGCTGGGACTGAAGAGAGAGACCACTAGGGTCTGGTTCCAAGAAACAAGGCCATCCAATAGATTCAGTGGAGAGACGAGGCCGTAAATCCACTGAACAGCATCAATGTATTGCTTTAGAAGTGGCAAATGTATGGAAAGACTTTTTGCCCTGAGATTACAGGTCATGCTGTCCAGGAGACCTTTGAGGTTGTGAAAGATATTTCCCACATGTCCAAAGATGACTAGGCCTGAGCCAGCTGCCAGTAAAGCGTTGCGGCCCTCACGGAGGCCGCAAGAGAGGAAGGCAAGGAGAATGAAGCATCGAGCGTGCTTGGAACAGCACAGCAGGAAACAGGTGGTCACCCAAGTGGCAATAAGTGCCACAGTTGATGAAAAGGCCCACGGGAAGGCCACGGAGAGGAGGCTCACTGAAAGGATAGCAGCCAAACAGCAAACTCCCACATGCTGTATGAAGTCCCTCCATCCAGGGCTTCTTGGACACACATAAGTCTCACAAAGCATTAGGAAAATACCAGTGCCTGAGGTCCAGATGCCCATACTCCCTGTTCCTAGAAATGAAGAAGAAGAAGAAACAATAGTAGTTACTTCCTCATTGCTGGGACAAAATACCTGACTTGAAGCAACTTAGTTTGGGGTTTACAGTTCCAGGCAGGAAGCTTCCAACATAGCAAGAAAGGTATCTTGTAGAAGGAATGGGAAGAGAGTGTGGATGCATAGGAAATGGGGCTGGGCTAGAAAACCTCAAGGCCCTCCCCCAGTGACCCATTTCCTCCAGCAAGTCTCCACCTTCTAAAGCTTCCATAACCTTCCCTAAAGGTGCCACCAGCTGGCTGAGGGCTCAGATACATGAAACTATGAGGGACGTTTCATATTCAAACCATAACAGAATTCAAGACCAGGATTTCTCTAGACCGGGTGCATAAAGTAATTAACTTTGCCTCCTGCTGCCCAGCCCTTCCAATGGGACTCCATGGTCTTTCCCCACCAGATGTTAGAGAAATAGCATTCATTAAGAGATAGGATGTGCTTTTCGGCATCATTGATTCTACACCTGCCTGGTGAATGGTATGGTGAATGAAACGTTGCAGCAGGGGCCATGTGTCAGTCCAGAGCCCGTGACTCAGTCTTTCCTTCTTCATGTTACTTTAGCTATTTCCATGTTAGCTAGCCCAGCTGTGTTAGTTTCCTCTTGATGAATAAGAACTCATCATAGGCAATTTCAGGTCAGCCTGGACTAGAGTGAGACCCTACCTCAAAAAAAAACCAACAAAACAAACAAACAAAAACCCTTGTCTTTCCCACTAAATTCTGCCCTGGTCTTTTTGTCTGTTCTTGTCCATTGGCAAAGGTAACAGTACAATATCAAGGGCCATAGTAGTTGACACAAACCTTGAGTGGATGGATAGGCTGCAATGTCAATAAACTGCATTATGTAAGAGTATTCCTAATAGTCATCTATTTTCTCGTGTTCTAATTTTACAGACCAGAAAGCAGACCAAGGACATCCAAATTTGAATGTGGAATTGGACGGAAGCCATTATATCCCTGCTTCCTCCTCTGCCACCCCTATCTAGCGAGCACAGTTCCCTCCTGAGAATCTTACTGGGAAAAGAATATTTTTGTCTCGGAGTTAATCATCTTTTTTTCCTCTTTCCCCAACCTGTAATAATTAAAATAAAGGTGTTATAAGGCTGCTGCTCTGTGAGTCATGCAATTTCAGGTCTGTGATGCAACAGAGAGATTTGGGCTCATCTGAAAGGATGAAGATCAATTAGAATTTTTTCTTTTTGATTGACATGAAAATACCTAATTAACATGATACCATATGTATAAGATTATAATGAGGCCATGGATCAATTTTTAAATACTTTCAAATAAGCCTTGTCATACAAATATGACGGGGCTGCATCTGTGGAGCAGCTCACATGGCCATAACCAGCGACTTACACGCAGCATGTGAGAGATGAACCCAGCTGTTGACTAGAGGGCAGGAGTTGAGCAACCAGAGGCAGAAATCTTATTCCTTTTCTATGTTTAGACTGATTGGGGTTAATGAAAGGCAGAAATATGATGGGAGAAACAGGCACATTAGAAATAGATGTGTAAAGTTCTCCAGTTTGCATATAGGTGCCTTAGAATATCAATAGACATAATCTGAATGGAAATGCTCAAGCAGAAAAGAGATGGGGAGAAATCTTTTATGTTGAAGATGGGGGGATGTCAATTGCTTTTCTCATCAGTGTGACAAAATTCCTGACAGAAATAGAAATAGGAAGTAGAAATCTATTATGGCTCATAGTTTTAGTCTGTGGTTGCTTGGACCCATGAGCTTGGCATCAGGAAGGTATTGTGGAGGACAGCTGTTCATGTCACATATCACAGCAGACCAGAAGCAGAAAGTGAGATAGGAAATGTTGAGGGATGACAAACTCTGAAGAACTGGTCCCCTGTGGCCTGCTTGATCCAGCTTAGCCTCAGAGCCTCCTAACTTGCCACAACCTCCTAAATAATGTCACCAATTGTGCCTGACCACTCAAATCAAGAGCCTGTGGGAGACGTAACATAGTCAAGCCATAACAAGGGTCACCGCCATGTGGCCTGGCTTCACAGCAATCAAGACCGCATACACAAAACTGTTCCACCTCCTTCAGGAGGACAAGGAATTATTAGAATGGAGACCGACAGAAAGCCAGAGTTCTTTCCTCCTGCAAGTTTGCTTCCTTCTAGAATCAGGTTGGATGGAGGGTATACAGTGCTCACGTATCAGTCCCTGGGGAAAAGAGAGCTTCATTTTGTGGGCAGGAAGCCTCGGTGGAAAGGTAGGTAGTGGGCAGAATGCCCAGCTGTAGAATAGACTGGAAGCTGCTGCCTCTCTCCAGACATGTCCCAATGTACCTTCTTTGTCATTATGGGAGTAATGGCAGAATTTTAGCATTTGACCCCAAACCATTAATTTATTAATTCTCATTTAAATAAGAATTGCCTATTGTGTCAAAGGCACTCTTCATAAAGCTTTCCTATCCTCTATCCCAAATGCACTTTGCTTTTTATGTAGTGGGGACTGAGGCTCTAAGCACTTACTGAAATATACCTGCTATCACCCAGAGAGGGTGGCTCAGTGGAATTAGCACCAGGCGCTCCTGACTCACAGGCATGTCATCTCTCCTTCCGTACCCAGATTTTGCAGCCCTGGGCTAGGTGGCAGGAGCTTCAGCTTGCCGTGCTGGATCCACGTCCCTCTGTTTTACCAGTAACAGTTCAAGAGTTGACCTGGAATACCACCAACTCATTTCTATCCAGTGTTTGGCCCTCTAAGGAGAACATGTCTCCAGTCAGCAGATTCTTCTCTGACTGAATCAAAAATCCCAGCTGTTTTCCCTTTTTTTAAAAAAATTCCCTTTATGAAGTCCCATCTTGCTTGCCTCCTGAAATATTAATAATGTGTACATAAGCTTACTTTTTCCTTCTCTTGCCTTCATCCTCGTACAGCATGTTCTTAATACAGATATTTCTCTGAAAGTATGAAACAGATTTATAGACACATTAAATTTTTAGCATTCTATAATAAAATCTAATATCAATTAAATAAGATCTATGGCTGCAATATATATATGTTGGTGCAAGGCAACAGTTCCACCCCTACTGTCCCTGTTTTTGTGCTATAAACAGTATGCCACCCAGAGAAACCAAACCTCCAGCGAAAAGGCTGGAAGCATTTTCTCTCTTACTTTATAGCTCAAGTGACAGAGCACAGCTTTTGACCTTGAGTCTGCCCTTCAGTTACTGTCAGGAAGCATGGCTTTGATTTCTTCCTTATCTGCTGTTCCTCAATTTCTCTATCTGAATATATGACCTGCTTGGTGCTTCCTGCTGAAGCTTGAGGTGGGAAACTTCTCCAAGCATAATGAAGTCTCGGGAAATAATGTAACCCAGTAAATGCAACCTGCTGATTTTTTTTTATGCCACTGAAAATTAAGAATTTCCATTGATCTTTCAGAAAGACTAGATGTTCAACTGCTGGGAATCTCAAAGGCGATGCCAGTTTGTACCCCAGCTCTGCACTGGGGTGTAATACATATTGCTAGTAAACTTTGACTGGCTTCTTGCTTTTGGGCAAATGTAGCCATTCTTCGGATAACCTTGATTCTCTCCTGTCAGGAGATTATTGAATCCACATTTTGACAAGCTACTTGCTTGTATTTATTTTTTCTTTCTCTCAAAAACTTTGTCAAGCAGATACCCAGATTCTTACATGTTATTTTTAGAGCTAGAGGGAATCAGAGATCAGAACTGCTAAGCTGTGCACTTGTATACACTGGGGCAATTTTGTGAAAATGCAGGTTTGGATCTAGGTCTCATTGGTACCAGAGATTCTGCATAGTAAAAAGTACTCAGATGCTGCTGTTCCTCTGAGGACCAGACCTCAGGCAGCGAACCCCAGACTAGCAACGAGAGAACTTTCTGGACCCACACTGTCCGACATGGAAACACTAGTCGTGTGAGGACTGAGCAAGTGCTGGGAATCAGGCTGATAATACTTATTAACTGCATAATTTAATATAAATTAATATTTACTTGACATAAATTATAAATAATTGTGCCATTTAACTTTGAATAAACGACTGGTGAACATTCACGCATTGGATAACACAGCTCCGGATGACTGACACAGAGCTGGCTGTTTCTCACAGTTGATGAAAATAAAATGTAAAGAGGCAGAGAGACTTGCCAAGGTGATCCTGGCATTTGGTAAAGCTAGAAATAAGACTCCAGCTCACCACCACTCACTACCACATTTCCTGTCCATTAACTTCTCACTTCTCACTTGTCGTGAGTCTTATTTTACAATCTTCACAAGGGAGTCCTAAGTAATAGAGTAACAATTTCCTGCATCCCTGACATAGTCTGCACAGCCTGCTATAGCCAAACATCCTATACTTACCACGAGGCATTTATTATTCACAGGTTTGGAGGTTGAAAGACCCAGTCCAAGGCCCAGTAGGGTCAGGCTCGGGTGAGGGCTCTCTTTCTGGTATGTAGATTGCTATCTTCACTGTGTCTTCACGGGACAGACAGAAAGGATGGGAGCTCTCTGGCCCCTTCTCCTTCTCTCTTCCTTCTCCTCCTCCTTTGGTGCTATATCATCTTTTTATAAAAATATTTTTATTTTTATTTATTTATTTAAGAGAGAGATACAGAAATAGGCAGGGAGAGAGAGAAGGAAGAAAATGGGTGCACCAGGGCCTCCAGCTACTGCAAACTCCAGACGCATGCGCCCCCTTGTGCATCTGGCTTACATGGGTCCTGGGGAATCGAACCTGAGTCCTTTGGCTTTCAGACAATCGCCTTAACGGCTAGGCCATCTCTCCAGCACTCATGCTATATTCTCTCTACTCAAGTATAGAGACTAAGACACTGCTGTTTGGCCACCACTGTTGTCTCTCTCTTTAGCAATATAAGGCAGTTACTTTCCCTCATCTTGGAAGGACACTAACCCTATTGGACAAGAGCTCCACTTGTATGATGTCATTAACCTTAATCACTTCCTTAGCACAATCCCAAATGCAGCCACACTGGGGGCTCCTAGGGCCTTAATATAAAACTGAAGTGCAGGATACAAATACTCCAGTCCTGGTCTACACCACAGCACCATAAGACACCTAATTAGAACAGCAGGCAATCTATAGCTTGTGTCTCTGGCTGACTTAGTGACATATGGCTAACAATAGATACTAGTTCTCAGTGGCCTACTGTGAGCCTGGCTAATGTTCCGGCATCTGACATGCATGACTTCTAGTCTTCATAGGAACTATGAACTATTTTGTCTTGTCTCTGTAGATGAGGAAACCCAGACTCGAAGAGGTTGAATAACTTGTGCAAAGCCATGAAGCTGGTAAGTGGAAGAGCCAAGATTATCAACCATGTTGCTCTGAACTCCTTATCCTGATCTTCAGAGTACTTCTAGGTGTGGCTGAAATGTATTCCCAGGATCAATCCCATGTGCATTCGAAAGTGAAGATTCCGAGTAGCCAGTAAGATAAGCATCCTGTTCCTGCTGTCAACTGCCTCCAGTGTTCTCCATCCCCTAGCCAGCACAGCCTGACAGAGTCTTCCATGAATGCCTACAGAGCACCATGCTGGGGTGAATGTGTCTGCTCAGCTGGGTGAGCCACTTGTGAATCCCCTGGTTTTTACTTAGAAACAGCCACAGAGTGTGAGGGTCACCTTTACTCAGCACTTAAACCAGGACACCCTGGACTCTAACCATCCTTATGGAGGTCCGGAGGTCCGGCATGATGCGCTTGCCTCTCATTGAGCCTGTTAAGATGCAAAGGAGATGTATTCACTGTGGGGACCACCTTTTATGTTGAGCTGGGGATCAGGGTTGGGCCTCTTCCTGAGCTGGTATGTGTAGGCAGGGCAGGTAGTGACAAACCTTTCAAATGTCTATGAGGCTCAGATAAGCACTGTCAGGAGAGGTGGAGGGGGGGGGGCGAGGGCTGGAGAAATGGCTTAATAGTTAAGGCAACTGCCTGCAAAACCTAGTGACCAAGGTTTGATTCCTCTGTATCCATATAAATCCAGTTGCACAAAGTGGTGTATGCATCTGGAGTTCATTTGCAGTGGCTGGAAGCCCTGATGCGCTCATTCTCTCCTTATCCCTCATTGCTAGCAAATAAATAAATAAAAATTTTAAATAAAGAGTGCAGAAAAAGCTAGGGCAGTTGCGCATAACTTTAATTCTAGCACTGAGGAGGCCAATGCAGGCATCTCCTGAGCTCAGGACCATCCAGGGCTACAAACAGAGACGCTATCTCAAAACAACCTGGGGGTGGGATGGTGGAGAGGAGTAAAGGAAATGAGATACAGATACCAGATACTTTGGGGGTGTGCGGTGTGAAGCAGTGGGTAATGAGTCACAGGAGACTAAAGATCCTGTGATCCCATTGAACTTGCAGGAGCAGCAAAGCCAGCAGCAATTTTTCAGTGGTTTTTACTGTTTTTAGGAGAAGTTAGAACTCTAGATGTTTGAGTTCTGCAAAAGATAAACCTAGCATCAATGCAGCACTGGGTTCAATGCCCAGCACCCTCTCAAAACAAAGAATCTAGATTCCTTTAGGTAATATCTTGATTTGGAAAAAAAAAAATGGTTTGACTCAGATCCTTCTTAAACATTCTGGTTGATCTGAACACAGCCAAAGTTCTTACTTTGGACCTTAGTCACTTCCTCCCCTTCCCCTTGCTCTATTCCCTTGTTTTGCTCTATCCCCTTGTGATTTTAACCTGCCTCCAGGTCACTCCCTAGAAGCATCTTTCTTCTTCTCTTCCTTGGGTCAGTTTAAAATTTGTGCCTAAAGCTCATTTCCAGTCTGCCCCTTGGGAGTACTTCCATCTAAAAACCTCCGACTCTGACTTATACCCCCTCCCCTTGTGCTGACTGGACTGAGTCCCTCTCGCCTTCTGCATCGTTTCTTCGGGCAGCTTCTAAAAGGAAACTCGATCCCTTTAACCTGCCATTTCTTTTTATTTTGCTTCCATTATCAATAATGCTTACTGCCTGACTCAACAGCCATCTCTCCTCAGAATAGGACCCGGTTCCTGCTTTTCCCAGCAGCAATCTCCCAAGAGGATCCACCACTTCCTCACTTTCATGCCTCGCCTGCAGCGTGTAAGGTGTCCCAGGCAGCTCACCCTTACCTAGAGCCCCCCCCCCCCAGCAGTGTCACCAGACCCCCCCCATCGCCCTTTCACAGGGTTAAGGTGATTTTCACTCGACTGGGCAGAAAGCATCAGAAAAGCACAGGGTGGTGGTGAGGCTCCTGATCCAAGCCAAGAGCCAGCCTGGGCCCACATTTAACCTGCTTTGATGCAGAGCTGAGTTGTTGCCATGGGAAACAGGAGCAACCAACCTTCCCCAGCTACCCTGCAGGCAGAGTTAGCAAACACAGCAGCCAGGGTTTTCTCGTGTGGGGGAAAGTGTGCCCAAGGTCAGTGGCATCAGCATGACTGGACACACAAACTCCCAGCCTCAACCGCCAGGACCCTCTTTGCCCACCTTGTTGGAAAGACAAGGACCCTCCATTCCTGAGCAGAGATCACTACTCAACATGCAGATGTATGTCGCATCTTGCTTCAGATACAAGGCCTCGCCAGCTGCCATTATACATGGAACCATGGAGTAATGGCAACCTCCAGATGAATGGCTTGCTGGAGGAATATTCCAGATTGGAAGGTATTGAAGATGCTTGATCTCGATGGGACAAACAAGCCTATAGGCGTGTGCTAGAGGAAATGTGAAGAATGAATGTGTCCTGCTTATAGGGAAGCCAGGAGTTCATGACCTTGGGAATTATCCCATTGCTTCCAATGTTTCCCACTAGCCCAGCACTGGCCTGGCCTGACATCCTAAGATTTCTAGTTCATTTTACCTCTGCTCCTGTGCAATGGCAGAGGCTCAGGCAGCCCAGATCACCTGAAGACACCCTGGGGAAAAGTAAACCCAAAGGGACAATTCTTCTGTTCCTCCAACCAGCTCTCTAGATGCCCTGTGGGATTTCAGGCTGAGCTATCTTTAGAAACTGATGTGGAACTTATTTGAAAGGGAATTTCAGTAAAGAGCAGGGGGATATAGGATGAGACCTGGACAGGGAAACAAGAGGTCTGCCCTCTAGCCTGCATCTACATAAACAGGCTCTGTGACATTGGATAGGTCACCTTACCTCCTGGGACCTCATCTTGAGTACCACTGGGCTCCAAGTCTCCACTGACCCAGTGGTCTGGTCTCAGAAGAGAAAGGTGGGTGAGAGACACAGAGCTAGCGTGCTGCAGTTACAGGCATACAATATCAAAGACAAGCACCTTGAATGGGGCAAAGGAAGGATGAAGGGCTGCTTTCCTTTTCCCTTTCTTTCTGCTCTTTTTTCTCCCTCTCTCATTCTTGCTGTTTTGCTCTTACAAACATATCATTAGGTTGGGAACATACTGTTCTCCCAGGCAGGAGCTGAGGTGTCCAACTGAAGTGGGATGGATTCCTCCTCACTCAGCTTTAATCGCTCTTGCCTTGGGAAAGCCAGCAACTGCCTGGCTCTGTGAAAGCAGCCTTCTTCACACAAGAAAGGGAAGATTAATGGAAGCCGTGGGGTAAACAGAATAGCATCTACAGAACAATTTAGTCCATCCATGTGCACTGCAAACCCCGGGAGCTTATGTTGGCAAGGCAGGGCAGATTTGCTTCTCCTCAGCAGGCCCTAAAAGCCAGTTCCTCCCATTACCACGGCCAGGAGGCTAGGTCTCAGAGATTAGATCGGCTCTTTCCAAGCTGGGAGTGATGCAGTCATCTTTAGCAAGACATTCCTGGAGCTGGGCGAGGTGATGCACACCTTTAATCACAGCACTCGGGAGGCAGAGGTAGGAGGATCACCATCAGTTCGAGGCCACCCTGAGACTCCATAGTGAATTCCAGGTCAGCCTGGGATAGAGTGAGACCCTACCTCGAAAAAACAAAGAAAAAACAAAAAAAAGAAAAAAAAAAAAACAAAAAAAAGAAAGAAAGACATTACTGAACAGCCTTCCCTGAGATGGAAACATCCAGATACTAGCATTGAAAGACCGTTTTTCTGCTTCTGCTCTATATAGCTACACTGCTAGAGTAGAAGAGGTTAGAGTATCCTTTGTTCAGAACAGTTTATTCCAATTTACTACTATTTTATTTTAAAAGAAATTTTAGAAACAAGATTATTCTGAAAGTTTACTTACAAGTTCCTTTTGGGTTCTTCCTTGAGTGCAAAACAAGTCCTTCCCAAAGCTGTAAGTCTTAATATAGCCTGAGAAAAAAAGGAACCAGAAATGATAAGAGGCCACATCAGTGTGAATCAATCTCTTCATTTCCCCCACATGTGATTAATCCACTTAGTAACAAGGGAAAAACTGATGCAAAGAAACTCTACATACCATCCTGGCCTATCAACTCTAGGAAAGAGTGAAATAGAATATTTTCAATACAATGAAGTGAGTTATGACAGTATAGACTTTCTTCTCTCCTCACTCACTCCAGCAATGCACAAGGACACCTTCCATCCACAGCTGAAGAGGCAGGTGTCAGAGGACCTCTTCTGCGCTGTGGCCTAAGGCCAGGTCTAAGATCAGTGTCAGGCCTCAACACTGTCTTAGACATTTAGCTTCTTAGCTAAAAGGGCCAACCTGTGTCATTTCAAGGAACTGGGAAAACTTCAAAAATGGTCTACAAAATTAATTTTGATATTTTGATTGAGATTCATAGATATAGCTGTAAAAGTTTTTATCTCAAAATTCATAATTCCTACTGATCCTTGAGATGGGAGTTGCTTTAGACATAATTATCAGGGACAGTTTTGATCTGATAAGTGAGTGAAGTTAGCAGAAAGTTCAAAAGATATCAATATTTTCAAAACTATAACTCACACAAATTTATAAGCTTGATGATTTTTCACAAAACACCTACACATTGGGATATGACATAGCAACACAACTAGTTTCCTGATTATTTGATTTCTTTTACATACTTTATCCAGTATCTTCAACAATGCTCACATTTTTCTTGTCTCCCTTAACATTTTGAAAGTATCATTTATTTTGATTCAGTTTAAGGCAATTCAAATGAATCCTAAATCAATAGGCATTTGTTGAAATTCTACCTAGTTTTAGGCACTGGGGGATATAAAACCTAGTGAAATTCTAACTCCTGAGTTTTAAGAAGCTCATAATTTATTAGAGAAGTAATATACGTATATATTATATATAATATATGTATATATATATATACATATACGTACATATATATATACATATATACACATTACTATATATAATATCATACATAGGTGTATGTGTGTGAGACTGTGTGCACACACATATATATACATCTACATCTATACATACATATGAGAGACACATATGTAGCTATCTGAACATGGAAACAGCATTTCAAGTAGAAGTTTGGGGAATGCTTTATGGAGATGGAAGCACTTATGTAAACCCTTAAACAACCCTAGTAGCAGAAGGGGATTTTCAAAAGATGGAATAATGAAGGTCAAGCCCAGAAGCAGGATACAGTACACCACGTTCTGGAAGATTCAGGATCAGATGGATTTTGGGGGCCTAGGAGTTGCAGGCAAAGCTAGAGTCAGATCAAGGAGGCCTGAAATTTTCTCTCCCCACCCACGGTATTTATCCTTACTCCTTTTGTCTGAGGTTCTTAAAAAGCTATATCCTATCACTACCATTGCAAGTTGATTTTAGATTGTACACACAGAGGCTAAAGAAAATAGAGAAATTAAAATTTTCACTTTATGGCAACTGCTACGTTTTGTTATTTATTTATGCATTTTTCGCACAGGGGATTGAGCTCAGGTCTTCACAATGCTAAACCTGTTCCAAGTTGAAATAAGACTAAATGTATAATAGGCTGTACACCCAGGAAAGAGTTAACCCTGCTGCTCAAACATAAAGGTAGGTTTCATGCAAAATTCCCCATTCGGTGGAGACCTTAGCCCTTGTTTCCCTTCAGGCCTTCAAGCGAGTGGATGAGGCCCATCTGCATCATAAGTGCTTTATGCAAAACCCATTTATTTACATATTAATCTTACCTATAAAATGCTTCCACAGTAACACCTAGAATGATTTTTAAAGGATTTATTTATTTATTTATTTATTTATTAAAAACAGAGAAGGAGAGAGAGAGAGTGAGAATGGGCACACAAGGGCCTCTAGCCACTGCAAATGAACCCCAGACACGTGTGTCACCATATGCATCTGGCTTACATGGGACCTGAAGAATTAAATTTGAGTCCTTAGACTTTGCAGGCGTGCACCTGGTACGTCCATGGTGACCTCGCCTGTGTAGCAAGCAGAGATGCTTCTGTACTGGAAGAGAGCTGAGGACAGAGGGCCAGCACTCCTCGGAGGGATGCCCCCGGTGACCCCTTGGCAGTCGGTTACTGTAAAGGTTCCTGCTGCCCATGAAGTCATGACGACCTAATTGCCGGTGCCAATCAGCTGTATTCTGCGCTCTGTTTCTTTCCTGCTCCCTTCTAGTTGTTTGTCAAAGAACAGCTAGTTTCTATGCTACACTTACTATTAATCTTGCACGCAATCAGAGTACAAAAAACAATTTGAGTATTGAATGTGCCCCTCCTATGATTAGGGCAATGGAGGATATGTATAACTCTACTAGGAATAAAAGATTAACTCTAAAACAGTTTTTAGATGGTATAGAGTAGAAACAGCTTATGATGTTTTAGAACAATACTGATCCTGAGAAAGTGAAAGTAGAAATGTTAATCGGTAATGTTCATTAGAAGTATGACAGTTCTACAGATAGGGAGTTGTAAAACTTAGGTTTTCCCACCAGGAAACTTCCTGGGGGGTATGTTCAGTACTTGATCAAGGGCTGATAGTAGACTCCCAGAGCTGGGAACTACCTAGATCCACTCCCCTATGAGGGAGGATATGATAAATTCGGTAATAGATGAATGAATTATAAAGGAATAAGGAGGCTATGGCATTCTCTTCCATTTATAAAATGCTTAGCAAAGACACGTAAGCCTTGATGCTTATACTCTAGACAAGAAAGAAAAGAATTCCTAAAAAACATTAAACCAGCCTTAAAATATTGGTGGTCTTTTGGATAAAAACACTTTTATAATGAATATGAGGATTATATAAATAATCTTATAAGTGGAAAGAGATGGCTCTCTGCTCGGTTTATAAAAAATAAATAACCTATTGTTCACCTTACATCCCTTACCCCAAGCCTCTATTCATGTAAAGCTGTGGTCAATGATGCAAGGCGTCCTTCTTAAAAAATGGGTACAGTTCCTGCCTGATCAACATTGCATGTATACTTACAATAGAACAATACTTAAGATTGTTTAGATTAATGATTTCTGAGATCACTTGTTGGCTTGCTAAGTTTCCCTGTTCAATCTGTATAAAATCTTCATGAAACCTTCAGTAAATTACAGCAGCATATTCTACCTAGAGTGTGTCTGTCATTTCCTCGCCGAATCCCGAGTTCTCCTTGAGCCTTCGCCCTTGTTCTCCCTCGGTCCTGATCTCCCCGAGAGTCAGTCCGCGGCATGCACCTTAACTGCTAAGCCATCTCTCCAGCCCCAGAATGATGTTTAAAACAATACCTGGGTGCTATGACCTAGCCAAACTTACATACACAGTTAACAAGCAAAACCAGATTTACATAATAGAAAAGAAAGACAAAAAATAGAGATTGTGTAGGCCATGAAGACAGAGTGGACCGAATTTAGAAGCAGAGGAAAAAAAGAAAATAAAATCAGAGATAATCTATATTTTTCTGCCTGAAACGAGAGAGTGTGGAGACACCAGTTCAAGAATGCTAATGTTCTGGCTAAGTGTTGGGTAGGAATATCTGTCTTTGGACCAGTCAGGAACCTAGCCCAGGGCAAAGGAGAGTAAATGAGGGTTAAAGACAGAGAACTGGCAATTTGTTTCCTGAAGAATGGCCTCTCCAAATTGGTGTTGAGTCCAAGTGGAAACTCTGAGACTCTATGGATTTTCTGAGCAACAGTGTGTGGGGAGAAGGGTAGAAGAGTAGAGGTCTCCCTTCATTATGACCTGGGCTACAGGGGGCCATCCTATACTAAAAAAATCTAGCGAATTTCTTGGGAGTACTTGACTATTAGAACAAAAGTCTGAGCTGCCTGCATTGAGTAAGATGCTAGTTACCACTCCATGCACTGGAATTGGGAAGGCTGGCTCTCCAGAACACAGGTGCACATGCAGATAGACCAATGTGAGTTAAAGTAAGGTGGTAGATGAAAGCTGCAAGGCCACAGCTTGGGTGACCTTTCTGGTAAAGAGCTGACACAGCCCAAAGGAGAAGGTGTCTTCATTTGAAAAGGAACACACCACCCTGAATGTGTCTAATTGGCTGATCCGGAGGCCATGCTAGGGACCTAAGACAGGAAGAGACAGACAGTGGAAAACAGGGGACAAGAGGATCTTGGGGGAAGGCAGAAAGGGGACGCTCTTGGTCTTTGGGACTGGGAGGTCCTGGATGCTTTTGGAAGAGCCATTTTAGTAGAGAGGAGGGCAGTAGCTAAGAGGAGAGAAAATGACCACAGGTTGCTTGGGAGCAGTGTTTGGGGTTGGAACGTGGTGGGAGTAGATAGAAACAGAGATGCAATTGGAAAGTGGAGAAAAGTTAGCATTTCACTCTCACAAGGGACAGTGAACCTGAGGAAGGTGTTGGTGCTTTTTTAGTAGGGAAGAGGGAAAGCCTAGGGTGAGTCCAAACCTCCTGAGCAGAACCTTCTGCTTCTAGAAGGTAAGTGGGACAGAGGGTGATGGCTCCTTCAGAGTGAATCTGGAGCAAGTGCTGGAAGAAAGAGTGAGAGGAAACTACACCCCCAAGGAGGGTAGGGATGCAAGGAGGGAGTCCCAAATTTTGGATTAGTATAAAATGGGACAATGGCCCTCAGCCTTGGAGATCCTTATAAGAGAGTCTAAGATGTGGGAAGATGAAGTTCAACAATATATTCCCAAGCATTGGACTGGGATAAAATGTACAAATAGGGTTCAACTTTGAGACCCCTGTAGGAGAATCTAAGATGTGGAAAAATGAAATTCAGCAACATATATTTTCTGTGCTTCCAGTGAGCTTAGAAAATAGAAAAGCTCATCTCAGCTGGGGATTTTAACCTGGTCAGCACCAGAGTTCCGTAATGATTTTTAGAGTCTGCAATTAATGAGCTGGGCTCTGCCATTATCTGTCTTCAATACTCAGATGAATAGACTCAGAACGAACAGCCAAATGAGAAGGCCTGCTAAGCAGGATCCATCCTAATTCCACTTCTGGCCACCCACTCAACTGCCAAGTAGCCTGATTCTAGAGGTTCCACAAAACTTCTGCATTAGGTGGCCAGCAGTGAGCAGTCACCACTGAAATTAATGCATGATCCTAGAAGCATCTTCTGCCAGTAAGGACTCTTTCTCACAGATACCATTTCAGGTGTGCTGAGTCATAGACGTATAGATAGTTCCAAACTTCTATAAGACACTGATCACCAAGCCCACGAATCCCTTGGAGAGCCTAGATAAAGGACAAGCTGTTTGTGAAGCTGCATGGCCCAGCATACACAAGGACTGCCACTTTGTCCCTTCAGAAGCTTTTGATCTTTTTAACATCACTGTTCTTATACAACCTCCTTCCAGGAATACATTTCCTATGTTGAATGAAGAATGGATGTGTTCTGTCCTCTGAGTCCATTTGTGTCATCTCTGCCCAAGTGGCTTTTCCTTTCCATTGCAGAGACACATGCCCAGGTGGACTTTCTGAAAGCATCGATTATAACCTGTTCCCTAGTGGATCCTGGGCATCTCTGTCACTCTGTACTGACCTTCTAGTGTCCTACAGCTACTTCTCCACCTTGGGTCTTTTTATTTTCTTGGGAAATTTCTAAAATCACCTGCTTCCCCCCCCCCCATTTAAGTGTACGTGTGTGTGTATTTATGTGTATGATGTGCATGCCTGCCTGTGTGTATGTGTGTTCATATGTAGGTTGAAGTCAGAGGTCGACAACCTCAATTATGTTCTATCATTTTTTTCTGAGGCAGAGTCTCTCTCTAGTCGAGCCTAACCTAGAATCCACTATGTAGTCTCCAGGTGACCTCAAACTCACAATGATCTTACTTCCTCTTGGTCCTGAGTGCTGGGATTAAAAGGCATCTGCCACTATGCCTGGCTTCTATTTTATCTTTTGAGATAAGATCTCTCTCTGAATTTGTAGTTTACCAATTCAGTAAACCCCAGGAATTTCCTGTCTCCACCCCCACAGTGCTGGGTTTACAGAGGCACTTGACACCACACTCAGTTTTTAATGTGGCTGCTGGGGATCTGAACTCAGGACCTCATGCTTCTGTGGAAAGCACTTAACCTGCTGAGCCATCTCTCCAGCCCTAAGTGTGCTTTCTAAGCCTAGCTGGGCACTAGCCTCATGCCAGGTCTCCAAGGTCCCCGGATTGCACAGGTTCAGGACATATAATAAAGAAGGTGTGAGTCAGCTTTCAGTTCCCATAACAAACACCAGAGACAAATCAACTTTAAAAGATGATCTGATCCATTTGTGTGGTCAGGTGGCCCCTTGCTTGCTTTTGCTCCTGTGGCTAGGCAGCAGTGCATCATGATGGGAGCACATATTGGAAGAGGTTGCTTGCTTCATGGGAGTTATCAAGCAAAGAGAGAGGAAAGGGGAAGAGACAATAGTTCCGCAATCCTCTTCAGGGAAACCTTTCCAATGACCCCATACCTCCCATTAGGCCCTACTTCTTAAACTTTCCTCCACCAAATGTCTCCATAAATGGGGAACAGTCATTGGGCCTTTTGGGGACCTGAAGGGGAGGGTCTGGGAATCGATGGTGGGACAATGGAGAATGAGAACAAGAGCACTATGCAGATTAATATGATAGCCAGCGTGACTGGATGAGGTCGCACTGGGGAGGTTAGTTAGGCACACCTCTGGATGTGTTTGAGATGTTTGCAGAGATGATTACATCACAAGGGCTCTGACCTAGCCAATGATTTAGTGCATTGATGAATTTGAACCTTGAAGACCTCTTTCCCTCTGGCTCTGCTTTCTGAATATCATGAGACGAGCAGCCTTTCCTACCACAGGCTCCCACCACTCTGTTTTCTGCCTCACCACATGCCCCTAGCAGTGGAGCATGTGAACCAGGGACTGAAACCATGAGCCAAAATAAATCTTTCCTCCCCTGTAAGCTGCTTCTTTTCAGATATTTGTCACAGTGACAGAAAGACTAATACAAGGATGCAAACAAGTTCACTAGCTGGAGAAGGAGCAAGAGCAAAGACGAGACCCTGACCATGAAATCACGGTGCACAGGAGCTCCTCCACAGTTCCTGCTCTGCCCTTTCACCAGCCTTCTCTACTTTAAAACATGGATTTGTGCCTACTGTGCCAATGAGGAGCTTTCCTCTTGTGTAAAACAACATACACAGGAGCTAGAGAGATGGCTCAGCAGTTAAGGTGCTTGCCTGCAAAGCCTAATGATCCAAGTTCAACTCCCCAGTACCTATATATAGCCAGATGTACAAAGTGATGCATGTGCCTGGAGTTCATTTGGAGTGGCTAGAGACCCTGGTGTGCCTATTTTTTTTCTCTCTCTCTCAAATAAATAAAAATAAAATACTTTTTAAAACTACACATACAGATAAGAATATCTCAGTGATGTAAATGTGTGTGCCTATGACATATGAATAGCTCCAGCCATTTTTGTAACATGAGGGCAGATGGAACTGAGTGATGGAAGTATCTGGGTCCTCAGTGACATCTTTATTTTTTATTTCTATTTATTTATTTGAGATAGGGTCTTGCTCTTGCCCAACCTGACCTGAATTCACTTATGTTGTCTCAGGTAGGCCTTGAACTCACAGTGATTCTCCTACCTCTGCCTCCCAAGTGCTGGGATTAAAGACTTGCAGCACCACACCCAGACTCAATGACATCTTTAGCTATTGAACCAACCTTTGCTTTCATCAGCTGTCAGGCTTTTGATAGGAAAGGAAGAAAAATAAATCCCAACTGTGTAAGTCATGTTTTAAAAGTACTTCTAAAAGCTAGTTCAGACAGTGCTGGCATGAAATCCAAGCTATTTGGGAGGTTATGGCAGGAAGATCAGAAGTTTAAGGCCTGCCTGACACAGCAAGACTGTGTCTCAAAGCTAAAAAATAATGAGATAGCTGGAGCTATTGCTTAGTGGTAAGGTGCCTACCCATATACATATATTCATACATACATACACACACACACATATATATATATGAATGAAAGGGAGAGAGAGAGAGAGAGAGAGAGAGAGAGAGAGAGAGAGGGAGGGAGGGAGGGAAAGCTTTAGGTATACAACAAAATTGAGTGGAAGATACAGAGATTTCCCATATAACCCTGCCCATCTACAGGCATAGCCTCCCCACATACTGGAGGACGCATCTGTTACCATTTATGAACCTTTATCCTCAAACAATATATATAGTTTATAGTAGGACCAACTCTTGATGTATGCACCATGGTTTGGGCAAATGGCCATGGTGTGTATAATATCACACACAATAGTGCCAAGGTCTTAAAAGTTCTCTGTGTTCTGCCTGTTCATCTTCCTTCCCTACTAACTCCTGGCTACCATTCACCTTTTTACTGGCTCTGTAGTTTTACCTTTTCCCAAATAGCATGCAGTTGGAATTATATAGCATGGAGCCTTTCAGATTGCTTCTTTCTCTTAGTAATATGCATTTTGGGCTCTTCCATGCATTTTCATGGTTATGACACTTTGAAATGCCATTGTATTATGCCATAATTAACATAAAATACACTTGCATATGGCCATGAAATTATTAACACCATCAAAATAGTGAACTACTTCCTGGATCCCTGATATGCCGTTGAGAATGCCTACTCTCCTCCATACTCTGTTTCCTCCCCAGCCCTTTACTCATTCCTCTGCTTTCTATTTTCAGTTACACTTTCTAGAATTTTATATATGATGTCAAATAGTGCATCTTCTTCTCCTGTTTGGTTCAGCTTTGTTTCATGCCCATGGCTATTTGGATATCCACCCATGTCGATGCATATACTACTACCTCATTCTTTTGATTGCTGTGTAGTTTTCCATTGCATGCATCACAATTAGTTATCAATGAGTCTCTTCATGGACATTTGGGCTATTTCCACTTTGGGGCTATTTTTTTTTTAAGCTGCTATGTAAGCATTTGGACATAACCTTCTCTCATTGCCATGAAATATCTAGGAGTTAAATGGCTGATCACATAATTGGTTTATGTTCAACTTTTAAGAAATGGCCAATGTTTTATAAAGTGGTTGAACAATTTTATATTCCTCACTGCAGTGTGTGCATTCTGTCACTTTGCATCTTTGCCAGCACTTGGAAGGGTCGGTCCTTCCATGCTCGGCCACTGTGACCAGCCATTGTAATTGTAACTTGCCATGTCTGTGGCTGGGCTGGCGCATGGGGCCTTTCTCACACTCATTGTCACCTTGCGGCTGGAGAAATGCTCAGACTTATCTCAAGCTCAGGTCTAACCTAGCTGCTACAGTAATGAGATTCCATTCTCTTGAAATTTGTGTCCACTTTACAAAAGGTAAGGGACATTCACTGTAGAACTCACTATGTAGAAGCCATGGGCTTCCACGTCTGGTAGAAAGCTCAAGGGCAGAGACAACTGTTAAGGTTTTGGGAAGCGTGCCTTAGCTCATGCAGAACTGCACCCCTGGGAATATTTTTAAACATTTCCATGTTGTTAGCATTCATAAAGAGCCACCATTCTGTCCATCTCATCAGATAGCATAACCTGTTCAAGCCCTAGAGAGTTCAAACCAACATTTGACAGCTTCTATAATATATTACCATGGTCCTTGATGAAACTGCTGTAAATAAAGCTAAGTTTCCATATCTGCTACTTGTTTCCTTATGCACATTACTTTTAGCTGCCTATTACCCAACAACCAAGAAGGAAAGGCTGTAGTCATCTGGCTAGTCAGTCTAGTCATCTCTCACTGCCAGGCTGTGAGTTCTCAAGCAAGTTCCTCAATCATTCTGTTTCTAGCTGACAAAGTAACACCAGATGAGCTCTGGAGTCACTTCTAGCTTTAAAAGTCTAACTACCCAAAACCCTATCACTACAACATAGTCAAATATATAGCCCTGAATGACATTAAGAGTGTAGGATTTTCCAACATCTGATTCCTACATTCATAATACATGTGATATTTTATTTTATTTTACTTATTTACTTATGAGATAGAGAGAGAGAGGCAGACAGACATAGAGAAAGAGAGGGAGAGAATGGGCACATGGGCACGCCAGGGCCTTTAGCCACTGCAAACAAACTCCACCTTGTGCATCTGGTTTACATGCATACTAGGAAATCACACTTGGGTCCTTAGGCTTCACAGATAAGCACCTTAACCTCTCAGCCATCTCTTTAGCCCAATGTGATCTTTTAAAGAAAGGACTCTGCTGATATTAGGAAAAACTTAGAAATGCTTTCTACTCTGAGAAGGCAATAGCATAGGCTCACCTGTGAGCTTCAGTAAAGGAGTCATGCTGTAGATGGCTGAGCCACCAGCTTACAGGTCACTGCAACCTACATAGCACCTGAGCCTCAGTCCAGAGGCCAGTCTCACAGGCCAAAGGCAAACTTAAGACTGAAATGGGATGATCATCAAGAAACAGGAAGTGGAAAAAAAACCACTAACTGATAAAAAAATAACTTACTGAATGGTGTATATTTATACACATTGTGGTGGTTTGAATGTAAAATATTCCCCATATACTAATGCATTTGAAGACTTGATCCCAAGTTGGTGTTGTTTGGGAAGTTTGTGGAGTCTTTTGGAGATAGACCCTTGTTAGAGGAGGTCTGTCACTGAGGTTGGACCTTGAGGTGTTAAGAGTCCTATTGTGTATGGCACTTTTTAGTTTTTCTACTTCCTTCCAGCTGATGTGATGCTGCGAAGCCAGCTGTCTGCTCCTGCCATGCCTTCCCCACCATGATAGAAACTTCCCTTTCAAAACTGTAAGCTGCAATAAAAAGGGAGTCAGGTAATTTTGCTAGGCAGTTTGGGGTGACCAGGCTGCCAAAGCAGAAATGTCCTTAACTCTGCCTTTGCAATCTCCATTTCACTAAAGACCAAAGAAGGATCTCTCCTCTCTTCATCTCTGACTAAAGGAGTTAACTAGATCTTTTTTTCCATAAACAACCTTAGTCCCTGCTGGGAAGGAGCTCCCCTTTTCTAGAATTCAAATCTGATCCTGGCATTGTGGTTGGTTAGGCTTAGTCCCCAAAACTTGGCTCATGGCTAGCCCCTTTGTGAGCCATCCTCTAGTTCAGACCAATCAGCCCTCACTCTGGCTCACCTGAGCCTGACAGTAAAGCCCACCACAATAAGGTTATGTGTGGATCCTTGCAAAGTGGGAAAGGTCACTTTGCTGGCTGTTCATCTCTCCTGAACTTCCAGGTTCCTATCCTGGTAAGCCTCCCTTACTCCTCCATGGGCTGTCTACCACCTCCTGCCTTCCACATGGCAGTAGCTCTCTGCGTTTTCTTCTCTTTCCTTTCTAAATCTCTTTGCACATTCCAAGGCTCATGTTTTTCTTCCCCTTTGGCTTACAGACCACGTGGGTGTTTCTCTTTCCCCTTCTTTGGTTCTACCTGGTGTGGCAAGAAGGTGATGGCCAGTTTCTGCTCGCGCCATACTGTCCCCTGCCACCATGAAGCTTCTCCCTGAGACTGTAAGCCAAAGTAAATACTTTCCTTCTATCACTTATTTTTGATTGAGTGCTTTATCCCAGCAACCTATAGCAAATAAAAATAATTATTAGCTATAAATTACACAAATACAGAGTTATAGTAATATAATGTTACTCTAATATCAAAATTGGAAACATCATAATAAAACAAGTGACTGGATGCCAGTTACTTGCTGGGTGGTCTTCATTGAGTCACGTGTCCTTTCTGAGCTTCTGTTTCCCTTGAAGCTAAATAACATCTATTATTACTAAAGAAGGTCAGGGCAGTAAGGAGACGGGACACAGTGCTCAGGGGAGCAAGTGGCTGCCACAAATACCAGCTCTGGGGGCCATCTATTGGTGGGGACCCAAGGCCATCAGGGACACGGGGTCAAGCACCAGGTAGACAGCCGTGCCTGCTGCAAAGCCAGAGGTGTTGACCGTGCTCTGAAATGTTGAAGGGCTCATCCCACTCTGGTGATTTCTGAATCTCTGGCCTCTGTTCCTTTTGGCCGTCAGCAGGATAAGCACTTTGAATTCATACAGCCCCAGAGGCCTGCCCTGGTTGGGTCTCTAAGGGAGTCTTGGCTATGGTCACATTGGAACAACCACAGGGCTCCAAGCCACTTCCTCCAGGCCGAGCTTCTCTTGTTCACTCCCACGTGGATGCCTCTGGAGGGTTCTATGGCTGCCACCTGGGAGTCAGCCAGGGTCCTGTGACATCCCTGCGTTTGGGGAAGGGAACCGGTCATGAGACAGGGCAGTGGCTGTTTTTTCCCCTTGCTTTCCTGGTTGGGAGCACTGGAGCTGAGAGAGAGACAGAGAGAGAGAGAGAGAGAGAGAGAGAGAGAGGGGAAGGGAGGGAGGGAGGGCACTAAGAGAGCCGAGCTGGGGGCAGCCAGCCCCAGCGCACCCACCTGCACTTGGAGCTTTCTTCCCATGGCCTCACTTTAAAATCAGCTCCGTAAGAGGGAATCAAAGATTGGAAAGCAAATTGTTTTTGCCGAAACCGCCTCCCACCCCCACCACCAAGCACTTGTAACCACAAAATTCGTGGAAAGAGGGAAACTATACAAATGCCCTAATGTCATTTTTACCTGTCTCTAAGCACTGATGGCTTGCTCTGTTCTGGCTGCCCACTTGGTATCTTCCAGAGGCCCAGCTGTAGCAGAAATAAGACTGCAGCTCTCAAGATGGGAAAACATGCCAGGAGGCAGAGACTCTGGAAAATTGATAATAAATTGTCACTGCCTGCTACTAAAAGGATCGATAAGATAAGGCCAGAGATGACTGATGGAGGGCATCATGCCCTGAGTACTAATAGGGGTGGAGTATGGCGCCCGACAGTTGGAACATTCTCTGGCTGGGCCAGCACACACCCATTCACTTCTTTCAGCAACATCGCAGGCAGCTTCATTCATTGCCTAAAGATCAGTAGTTATTCAAGGTGGTTATGAATAATTAAATCAAATTATTGTGAGAGAGCTTGGATGTCAGGGAAACTGCCTTATTTATGTCTGGAACACTGAAAAGGCACCAACAGGTCTCTGCATAAATTTCTGGGTGTTCTCATTGGGGGTAGGGGGCAGCATTGGGCTGGGGTGTGGGTCCCTTGTAAGGCTGTGTCCCAAGACAGGAAGCTGCCCAGTACAGCTGGCTCAGCTCTGCTGCTACCCCACGCAGTGGCCCCAGAGCCTGCCTGGCTGCGGATGTTGTTGGGGGGGGGGGGGCTCAAGCAGAAAGCCTCTTCCCTGAGGAAGGCATCAGGGCCCCACAGCCAGGTTGGCCACTAAGAAGCTGGCTGCTGCAGTGAACTCACCTCTTCTCCAGGGGGTTTCCACCAGGCACCCCGCTTTCTGCTCCGTTCCAGTTCTCTCTCATTTCTCTTCAGCACAGAGGCTTGCGGTGGAAAGCTGATCCTTGTTGGGGAAGTTTTGCCTGCCCTCCCCCTCATTCCTCTCTAGGATCCCCCACCCTCAGGTCCTCTGAAATGTCTTGGGAAAAACAAAACAACAACAACAACAAAAAAAACCCACTTCCTGTCCTAGTGTGTCTGAACTTAGAGAAGGATCCATGGCATGTCTGCCTCCTCAGGGATCATCTCGAGGATTCTCATGCCTCTGCAAAATACAAGTCCCTGAGGTGATTCCCCCCGCCCCCCAAGTGGGCTGTCAGGAAGGGCGAAGAGTGTGGGACGGTGGGTGGGGGGAGCTGCAGTCAGTGACTTCTGATTCCGGACTTTGCCTGAGCATGAGTTGACTTTGAGAGTATCATTTGGGCTCCTTGGTTAGCTTTTCTCTGCTTTCTTCCCTACATTCTTTAATTCTTCCCTTCCCGCTCTGGGGAGCTGTAGGTACTAAGGCTGGATTTCCAAGTAGTGCCTGGGCTCAAGGCCACTTCCTTCCCTTTCTTGAGGACTAAACAGGCCAGGCTCCCGTCAGGAGGCCTCCCTTCCAGCCTAGGCCATGTTTTCAAGTGCCAGGGGCCTGACGGTGATAACTCAGCTTGTGACCAGTGAGCACAGTGGGCGAGATATGAGCGTCGTCTGTGGGAGGGGCCACACTTAGCTCTTTCCCTGCTGGGCAGATGAGCACCTTGGGGAGCAGAGGTAGCCCTTACCTGAGAGAGGAATCTGCCATGTCCTGAGTTTCTGATCTAGTCCTAAAGTCTGGGCCGTACTGCAGCACCTCCCCACCACATTTTCCACAGGGTCTCAGGAGGAAGGAGCAGCTTGGGAGGGGAATGAACTAATGGGAGGGGGAGAGAGCCTGCTCCAGTTGGCTGAATCCTTGACATTTGCTAAGATTAGAGGGCCTTGATATAGGAAACCCAAGGGGGACCCCCAAAGATTTCAGTAGCTTCTCAAATCAACTTCAGGTTGCCTTGACTCCCAAACACAGCTGATTTGCCCCTGATTCAGGACATCCATCTTTAAACAGTTGCTCCCAGGCAATGAAATCAGAGTGTGGGCACAGAATCATAAGCAAACAAAGGACCTGGCCTCTGGTGGGGGGTGTCAGGGCACAGCAGGTGCTAGGAAGATAGAGAGGCATAGGCAGACACAGAAGTTTCCCACCCTCATGGCCACAGCTCAGCCCTCGGGAGTCAGACCTTGGCCCAGCTTGCTGGGGTCAGTTGCAGCCCTCACCCTACCGTGTCTGCATCCTTCCAACTGGCATTTCTCAGCTGGCAACATGCCACAAGACAAATTAGAAAACTAAAGAGGGTGGCTGCCAGATAAAGCTAAAGCTGTGTGTGTCCTTATACCTGGGGACCTAGTTTGGTAGGAAGAGAGAAAAGCTTTCTTCACAAATGCCGGGAAACAAAGGCACCTGCTTGCAAAGTCAGCAAGGCCTGGGCTCTGGCTTGGTCCCAGGGCTTAGATCTGGAAGTGGTGGACCTTTTGGACATCCCCACTTGGCCTGAAGGTGGCAGCTCTCTCCAGGTCTGCAGTGGGCTGGAAATAAGCTTCTCTTTAAAGTAGGCCAGCTTCTCTTCCATCCCCTGGCCAGTCTCCAGACTTTGCAGATTATGAAACAGCCTCGCTTCTGTTTTCAGAGATTTGTTGGTGGAACAGTCCATACCACCTACTGTTCCAGAGCTGTTATGGCACAGAGCTGCCCCTGGCACAAGGACAAGGCTCTCCCTGAGGATGGCATGGGATTCTGGACAAGTGTGCCCTCTGAGTCCATCTAACATAGACGCAAATGAATATCATGCTACTTGCCAGGCCTCTAGTCACAGCCCAGGTTCTGAGCCCCTCAGAAGAGAATCAGAATTCCCATTATTTCCTCTCTGCCCTCTGCTCACTTGTCTTCCTCACAACCAGTCAAATTGCTGGCATGGTGGCTTCAAAGGGTAAGGATGGAGCCTTTGAAGGGATGGGAGCAGTCACTAGTCCAACAGAACCCACAGTTGGCATTCAATGGCAACTCTCTGCACACCTTGTGGAATGAGGTACAGCACGCACCCTGCTGGGCATGTGGACATGCTGGGGACGAGAGCCCCAGCCTCCACCTAGTGCCAAACCCCATGAGGGTCTGCTAATAGTAAAAATAATTAGAGCCAAATTTCACTGATGCTAACTATGTGCCCGCCACTCCCCCAGGCAATTTTAGCTACTAGTTCGTTTAATGGTAGCAAAAACTCTGTACTGTTGGTACCCAGTTTTATAGATGATGAAAACTGAGGTGCAAAGAGGTTATACTACTTGTCCAAGGTCATACAGCTAGTAGGGGCTGGTTCTAAGCTTCAAAGTCAAGGCAAGTTTGTCTTGACTCAAGAGCTGAACTGTGGAGCCTCTTCAAGGTACAGCCATCCTCACTGTCAGTGGAGGCATGACACAGACTCTTCGAGAAGCACAGGAGAGCCCCACATCTGTGGTGCACACTCGGCCATGAGCATGGAATGAGTGTTCTGGGGCCCGGGTGGCAGCCAGACAAGCTAAAGGCAGCCCACCTTTGGAGCTGGAAGAGATGAGGTCATGATGAGCTGGTTCCCAGCATGCCAAGCACCCTCCTGATCCCCTCCACGGATACTCTGGGTCTGCCAACACTGACACGGTCCAGTGCAGCCCCTGACAAGAGAGCATACCCAGGGAAAACAGCAGTGGCAGTAATAATGAATGCCCAAGGCCCGGTGAGAGCTCCGTAAACATTAGAATGGAAATTAAGGTGGAGAGGAGATGGATTGGGATGGACTTGGGAGACTGCTTCTGCTGCTTCTTCTTTTTTTTTCTACTCAGTAGATTGCCTTTCAAAGAGAAAAGTAAACAGTAACTGTAAAGCCAAGTGCGCAAGAAAATAGGGACTCGGCTTTCCTGCTGGGAACCTGGCATTCTGGCTGGGTCTGCCTTGAGGGCCCCATTAGTTCTGAAGTCTGCTGTCCTAGCCTGCATGTCCCTGGCCACATTTGTAGATCCTATGGGTCTAGAGCAAGGAGTGACAAGGGCATATTTCTCCATCACCAACCTGCAGCAGAGTCAGGGAACACCGAACACCCGGGGTGAGAGTGGGGCCAGTCGTACTTCATCAGCTGAAACTTAGAATTACTGATTGCTGTTGAGGTAATCCGAGCTCTAACTGGGACTTTTATGAACTTGCAGGATTCCTAAGGTGCTTGCCTGCAGAGCTTAGCAGCCCCGCATCTCTTTCTGACACTAAACTGTCCTCAGCCTATCCGTTCCCCCACCCACCTCAGTGTGGGTTCTATGCCCATGTCTCATGCCCAGTGATCCCTGGGTGGTGCCAAGTGCATGTGGACAGTTGACTCTCATAATTATATTAAGAGCTTCTGACAGGACCAATATTTCTGTCTTCTATTTCTGTCTGTTTCAAATTCTACTATGCCATGCTAATGGCTGAAATAAATGTGAGAGAAAGGATCCATCAACCCCCTCTGGAAACAGGAGGCAGCACAGGGGGTAGTGTGCCCAGAACAGTGTCCACAGAGAGATTTATGACTTGTTCTCTTGACTAATAAGAAGCCTGCCCAGACTTAGATGAGCCAAAGAAATTGCATTCAACTTTTTATCCCAATATCAAATCATAAGACTAAATGGGAACCCACAGGGCATCCTGGCTGTCTGCCCCAGTTTTCTCTCCTGAGCTGGCTCTCTCCTTGCACTTCTTTTGTCTGGACCTGACCTGGGAAGTTTGCTTTGTTGGGTATAAAAAAGTTAGTGCTGGGGAAGTCAAGGTCACTGGGTGGAACTTTTGACTGGCATATTGGCCATTTAACCAGGCAATTTGTTTTGGCTCAAGTACTGAATTGAGTGTTCTGCATTTCTAGCAGCATCTCTGACCTCAGAGCAAGCTTTCAGGGCAGGAGCATTGTGGTTGCTCCAGAGGGTCTTGGGCACAGCCTGGAAGAGGTGAAGTGAGAAGGTTGGTCAGAGTGATGAACACTTCATGGACAAGAAGGCACCTGCTCTTGTCAAAGACTAACAATAACTGCCATCATCTTCTGCCTATGTTGAGCACGTGATGTGGCTTATCCAGTTTGAGCTGGAGCTTATGCCTGAGGCCCATTTTACAGATGGAGCAACACAGGCTTAGAGAGTTTAAGGAAGTTCTCCTGTGCCATATGGATAGTGAGTTTCTTAGGATTGTATTCTGAGCTGGCAATTGAACTCAGATGGGCTGAAGCCTTTAGTCTTAGCCCATGTGTGAAACTGCTAATTAGAAACTCCATGATGGAGAGAGAATGACCACATTTTTAAAATAATTTATTTAGCCTCCTAAAATGCTCTCCTTTCTACCACCCTGGGGAAGGTTTTACCTGGAAGTGAAACCTTTGATCAGGAATCTCAGAGAGGAGCTTATACTCTTGACACCATCATTCCTGAAGGTCTTACCATTTTATTTCCCCTCTCTGCCTTGGACTAGTGTGGGGGAAATGAAACACCTATTTTGCAAAAGTCTAGTCATTCCAAAAAGTTTTATTATCACACCCACAAGCTTCAGTGTGACGGATGAATGCATTCCAACCTT
The DNA here is from genome assembly GCF_020740685.1 of Jaculus jaculus. Lineage (NCBI taxonomy): Eukaryota > Metazoa > Chordata > Mammalia > Rodentia > Dipodidae > Jaculus > Jaculus jaculus. The sequence goes on along the minus strand of NC_059103.1, from coordinate 175,290,166 downwards.
GAGGCTTCCAAAGCCCTCAATGCAATACGGCCAGGGCACGTTGCTCCACCTGCCAGAGCTTCATTCCATTCCAGACAGACCTGTGCGAGGCAAAAGTGTACTTGGATGCATGGGACAGAACATCAGATTTGCAGGGGTTTAGGCAGGAAATAACATCTTTGCTTCCCAAACCAACATGGCACCCAAGGTCATGGAACCAATGGCTTAATGCCCTGGGCCTTTCCTACCAGGTTTCCATATGTCACATCACCCTATGAAACCATGAGGGTGGAGAGAGGCTCACCGCTTCCCTTCCATCAGAAAATCTAGGTTCTGCCACTTAATGGCTGCATGGCCTAGAGCAAGTCACTGTGTCCATGTGGTGGTTTGAATGTGAAATGTCCCCATAGCCTTGTGTGTTTGAGATTAAACCTCATACTCAGTCCCCAGCTGGTGGAGCCTTTGGGAGGCGGAGCCTTGCAGGAGGAGGTGTGTCGTTGGGGTGGAGCTTGGGGTTTATTAGTCCAGTCTAGCTTGCCAGTGCTCCAAACTCAGTCTCCCAGCATCCTCCCTTCTGATAGATGAGGTGACCCAGCATCTAGCTTCTGCCATGCTTTCCCCACCATGACTAGACTTCCTCTTTTTTTTTTAAATTTTTTTTTTGTTCATTTTTTATTTATTTATTTGAGAGCGACAGACATAGAGAGAAAGACAGAGGGAGAGAGAGAGAATGGGCGCGCCAGGGCCTCCAGCCAATGCAAACGAACTCCAGACGCGTGTGCCCCCTTGTGCATCTGGCTAACGTGGGACCTGGGGAACCGAGCCTCGAACCGGGGTCCTTAGGCTTCACAGGCAAGCGCTTAACCGCTATGCCATCTCTCCAGCCCTAGACTTCCTTTTGAAACTATAACCTGTAAAAGAAAAGAAGATGAAAATCTACACCTTTTGCTAAAGTTGCTAATGGGCTTTTGCTGATGACCTATTGGCCAGAACCATGTCATGTGATCCTGCCAAGGACGGAGAAAAGGGACAATTGCCCTTCATAATGGAGGTACAGAGAAAAAGGGAGAGAAACTACCTCTTATATCAACCACAAGCAGTGTCTGCCAAAGGAGCCGGTTTATCAGACAGGGATTGAGGCCAGGATTCCCACCCAGCCTTAGCCACTCACTAGCTACATCACCCTTGCAGAATCACTTAGACGAGGCTTTGGTGTCATCTGTGACCTGGAGGTTATACCACCCTCTCAGCAAAGTTGGCCTGAGCCTGATAAATGTGAAAGCAGGGCTGAAGAGATGGCTCAAGAGTTATGGCACTTGCCTTTGAAGCCTAAGGCCCTACGTTCAACTCTCCAGGTTCCACCCAAGCCAGCTGCACAAAGTTATGCAATGCAAGGTTGCACATGTTCAGGAGGTGGCACATGTGCCTGGAAATGTATTGTAGTATCTGGAGGACCTGGTATGTCAGTTCTTTCCCTCTTTGCATCTGCAGGTGTGTGCTCTCTCACATTAAAAAAAAAAAAGACAGTCTGTTGGACTTGCCTCAAAAAAAAAAAAAAAAAATTGTGAAGCATTCTTCCTATGCCTGGCACTCATTATGACTCCAAGACCTCAATCAGATGCAGAATTTGGAGCCATTATGGAAGATGGTATTTTCCATACTTGTGACCATCCTCCTGCCTGCTCACCCCTGTGAGGCAGCACAGGCTCAGTGAGCTTCTAGAATGAGGGCCAGGGCATCACTTACTGGGCCATAGGCCTTAAGGTCAGATGGTTTGGCATCTTGCAGCTGTGACCTGTGGCTAAGTTCCTGAGTGTTGCAGTCGGCTTCATGTTGCTGGCACAAAACACCCAACCAAAGGCAGCTGATAGGAGCAAAGTTGTTTATTTTATCTTACAGACTTGAGGGGGAAAATGATGACATGAGCAGAGAGCGGACATCACCTCCTAGCCAATCAACACCAGGTGGACAACTGCGGCAGGAGAGTGTGACAAACACTGGCAAAGGGAAGCTGGCTATAACACTCACAAGGCCGCCCCTCCAACAATACACTGCCTCCAGGAGGCTCCAATTCCCAAATTGCCACCAGCTGGGGACCTAGCATTCAGAACACATAAGTTTATGGGGGACACCTGAATCAAATGACCACACTTAGGTTCCCAGAATCATTTCATCCTTGAATAGGGCTGAGATAGGTACCACCATCCCTTGAATTTTATCAATGTTAATGTGATCCTACTTGTAAAATGCAGTCTGTCAACAGCCAGAGCTTGACAGAAGGTAGCTGTTACTATTAGACATAGGGCTTCCCAGGGCCATTCTCCTCTTAGACATGAGTCCACCCGTCCCTGTCTGAATCTTGCTGGGCTTGATTATAATTCATCAGAAAGAGCAGGCCTGGGATTGAACCTCAGCTCTAATCAGCTGCCCTTTATCTCTTAGAGGCTATATGATGAGATGAAAACCTTTGTATGCTACCTGAGAGGACACTGGCACAGCACAGAGCAGCTGCCAAGGAAGCGCAGTATATGGGGGCTGCTTTTGCTGATGCATCTTTCATTGACGCTGTCAGACTGTGACCAGTGGTCTGGGCATGGATTTACATAGAATTGCTTCCTGAGGTTTTCTCAAAATTCGTTGGCAGGCCTTTATGAAACTCAACACCACCATAGCCCAGTGGATCACAGGCCTGTTAAGAAAGGAAGAATGATCACAGGGAACCCTGCTCTCAGAGGCTTGCACTAACTTGCAAAGTAGCTTGGGACAGCATGGGTTGCTTAGGGCCACAGCCACACTGAAGCAGCAACAATTTGCTTTATGAATCTTCCTGATGTGGTCCGGGGCCTTTGTGGGAGAGGGGAGGCAAGCAAGGTATCTGTGGTTTCTGTGTGACTCTTCTTATACTCAAAAGCACAGTTCTGTGGGTCAGGTGGACATCAGTGCTGATTGGTGTGATTTCAGGGGAAGAAGACTGGTGAGGACAAAGCTAGAGACAGAGGCTCCAGTCTGGAGGTTGTATGCCGTGACAATTGATGGGAGTTTATAGGATCACTCTACATCCTGCAGGAACGAGGCATCCAAGCAGCAAGGGAGCCATAGCCCAGAAAGCAGATGCAGATTGTGTTGGCCAGACACAAAGATTAAAGTGGAGGTAGACTTATGCCAAATCCCAAATGCAGTGTTTCTCAGTTCAAGAGCCATTACCACAGACCTGATCACACCAGCTGTTAAAATAGATAGTGTTGAGTCTGCCTTAGGACTCATGCAAACTAGGAGTGGTGAGCAAAGCTCTTCCAAATATAGTCTCCCATCCAACACCTATGAGAGTGGGGTGGTCCTGTGAAACTTGGAGAGACAAGGAGATTAAGGTACAAAAAATTATTGTACAATTTTCCTAAAGTTTCAAGTAGGAAACCACAGAAAACACTCAAACCTAGGGCTCATGTATGACACCATTTTGCTAATTCTTTAACCAGTCTTGTGTCTCTGTTTGCTCATCTTCAGGTCACCTCATCAGAAGGCATGTAGCAAAGCCTTCTGATTGTAGATTGGAGGATAAGGTCTGGCCTGAGACCTGTGACCTTGGCCCTTCATGGAGTTTGTTGTTTTATGTGTGGGCCTGCCACACATAAAAACTGCACACATGATATATGCTAATGAGTAGTGTTCTACAAAATCATTCTGTCTTCAAGATCAGTCTTATTGGTTTACTTACAGTGTGTATTGTGTGTGTGTAGTGGTTTGATTCAGGTGTCCCCCATAAACTTAGGTGTTCTGAATGCTAGGTTCTCAGCTGATGGATATTTGGGAATTAAGCTCTCCTGGAGGGAGTGTATTGTTGGGGGCGGGCTTATGGGCTTTATAGCCAGTTTCCCCATGCCAGTGTTTGGCACACCCTACTGTTGCTGTGGTTCATCTTATGTTGGCCAGGGGATGTCCACCTTCTGCTCATGCCATCATTTTCCCCTGCCATCGTGAAGCTTCCCCTCGAGCCTATAAGCCAAAATAAATCTCATTTTCCCAGAAGCTACTCTTGGTTGGGTGATTTCTACCAGCAATGCGAACCGGACTGCAACAGTAAAGTGGTACCGAGGAGTGGGATTGCTGCTAGACACCTGACTGTGTGGCTTTGGCCTTTTGGATTTGATTTTCAAGAGGAAAGTGGAAAGAGTTGAAACCTTGGCCTAAGAGATGCCTTGCAGTGCTGTAAGTACAGCTTGATGGACTTTTCTGGTCTGAGCTGCAAGACCTGAATGCAATAAGAACAATTGACTGTGAGGTTTGGCTTATGAGGGTGAGAAAGAGCTTTGCCTGGACTGGGCTAGCAGTTTGTGTGAGAAGCTTGCTCTTATGCCCATGTCCTGAGAAGTTGTGCAGGGTTGCTTTGCATAGAAATGAACTGGTGTGTACAGAGGGATATGGCACAGAAAGAAAAATCTTTGGGTGAACTGTTGCCCGTTCAGCTGCAACTGAGAGATTACAATTTATGAGACTGGGCTAGCTGACCTGCACTGGGGCAACAAGAATAATGTATACTCTTTTGAAACAGCCTGAGTGCTCAAGGAGTGTCCTGTTCTTCAAAGTCTGCTTTATTCCCCCCTAGATTAAGAAATTGGCACCCTACCTGGTATTGTGGAGTATAAGAAGTGCTGGAAAGAGGGTCATTGAGTTTGCAACATGGTCTTGTGTTTTGGAAATGGCCATGGGCAGTGTGAAGCAGGTTTGCTGGTTGCCTGCATAGAGACCCCATGGGGCCATGAGGATGAACCGTGGCTTGCAGTGGAGACCCAGTGGAGATGCCAGGACCATGAGATGGCTGCCAAGGAGCTGCTCGCCCCGATGAAGTTTTCCAGGACTGTGAGTAGCCTAGCTGGAGGGGCGGAATTGGAATGCCAGAGACTTGTTGCTGGTTAGAATTATTGGACTTGAAGATTTGTCACTGGCTAGAGTTGTTGGACTTGAAGCTATAGAGTTTGATGTTTGCCCTAGTTGTTTAAATCTTGTATTGGTTGAATGTTTCTTTGCTATGCCCAATGCCATCTATTGCAGTGTGAGTATTTATTCTGTGCCATTATGGGTTTTTTGTGGTTATTTTTTGGTATTATGGCTCAGTTAAAAGAGCTTGGTCTATGGGGATGTTTGAACATCATTGGGATTGATAAAAACTATGGGACTTTTAAAGTCAGAGTGAATGCATTGTATTTTACATCATGTATGGATATCAGTTTATGGGGGCCAGGGGCGGAATGTGGTGGTTTGATTCAGGTGTCCCCCATAAACTTAGGTGTTCTGAATGCTAGGTTCTCAGCTGATGGATATTTGGCCCTCCTGGAAGGAGTGTTTTGTTGGGGGCAGGCTTATGGGCTTTATAGCCAGTTTCCCCATGCCAGTGTTTGGCACACCCTACTGTTGCTATGGTCCACCTTCTGTTGGCCAGGGGGTGATGTCCACCTTCTGCTCATGCCATCGTTTTCCCCTGCCATCGTGAAGCTTTCCCTCGAGCCTATAAGCCAAAAAAAATCTCATGTTCCCAGAAGCTACTCTTGGTTGGGTGATTTCTACCAGCAATGCGAACCGGACTGCAACAGTGTGTGTGTGTGTGTGTGTGTGCATGTGTGTATGTGTGTGTGGGTATAGGTGTGTGTGGGTGTGGGTGGTGTGGGCATGTGTGCCATGGCATATATGTGGAGGTCAGAGGACAACTTCTGGCAGTTACCAGCCCCTTCCTTGTTTGAGACAAGGTCTTTCTTGTTCTTTTGCTTCTGGAAGGCCAGAGCAGCTGGCCCCCAAGTTTTGGGGTTCTCCTGACGTCACTTCCATCCTTGTAGGTACACAGGGATGGATTACAGAGGTGTGGGTCACTTTGGGTTTGACTTTGTGTGGGTGCTGGAGATCCAAACTCTGATCCGTGGGCCCACAGAGCAAGTGCCTTTCAATATTGAGCCTTCTCCACAGACCTACACGTTTTTAATAGTCTGGCACCAATAACAGGGATTTCCCTCTTGTACTTTATGTATGTGTATTTAATAATGCATCTACTGAAACAAGAGAGGGCTCCAAATCTGAATGCTTCCAGAGCTCAAAGACTCTTATTCTCTGGGATGCCCATGTCTGTGTGTCTGCTTTATATATATTTACCAATGAGACTTAAGTTAGTTGAAACGGCTTATATCTATGTTATATCAATGCAGCAAGTGTACACACATACCTTCCAGAAAACTCACGAAAAGTGTAGAAGATTCATTCTCACAATTTTTAAGTAGAGAAAATAAAGAAAGAGCTGCAAAGATTAGACCCTGAGGCATGAACGATAGCTTATACTTATGTCTGGAGGTTTTGTCCTTGGGAAAATCCAGTAAATGGGTCTGGCAGAGTCCCCCAGCCGGCTCTACAGCTTGTCAGAGAAAATGAAGCCACAGCCTACAACAGCCCCCACTGTCCTGCCTGCAGGTAACGGCACCTGTCTAGGCAGGAAGGAGACGCTTGAATGAACAGCTCCTAGAAGGTCAAAATCATGTCTGGCAGAAACTTCATTCCAGCACAGATGGTCCTGCCTGGCGCAGCCAGGCAGCCTTTGCAAGAAGATCTGAGATAAGCTGCTTTCTCCCATGAGGACATCAAGGGTGGTGTTTTAAAGGGGACAAGATTCTTGAAGCTGGGATAGTCACACCCAGGTCACTGAGTTCCTTTTACCTTTCCTTTGTTCCTTCTACTGGACATATTCCTCAAAGCTCTATTATTTTCTCAAAGGAGAACATTTTAATTTTTTAAAATTAATTACTTTTTATTGATGGTATATATGCAGCTTGTATGCATTTTGGAATGGTAAAACTAAGCTCATGTAATGTGGATATTAGTTGCCACATTCGCTTTCTAGGGTAGAGATCTTAGGCTCTACTTGCAGCCATTTTCAGACTTTATTTCCCACCATGGGGCACAGTAGCTCTTTTGAACTCATTCCTTCCCTTCCGTTGAATTTTAAATCCTCTTTGCAGCATCGCCCCAAACCTTATGCCAGGTCCTTAACAATCACCATTCTACCCTCAAGTTTGTTAGCATCCACATATGAATGAGATCACATGACATTTGTCTTGCTGCACTTGGCGTTTATACACTTTTTTTTTTTTTAAAAAAAAACTTATCTGTTGATGGACACTGAAGTTGCTGCTGTATCCTCTCAGATGTGAACAGTACTGCGTGGACATGGAGTGCGCATGCCTCTTCGACATGCCGACTTCAATTCCTGTGGATGTATATCCAAGAGGGAGATTGCTGGATCCTATGGTAGGTCTACCTCCCAGTGTTTTCCATAATGGCTCTACTAATTTACATTCTTACCAACATATATTTTTTTCCTACAAATGAAAACTTGAAAAAATATGCCCTGCTGACAGTGAATAGGTAGTAAGATTTTTTTTCCTAAATTAAATCTATCATTTTACTTTCTATTTCTCCTGACCCTCCCTCAAGTCCCTCTTACTGCATGCAGCCTGACATAGGACCCAAAGCAGCTGCTTCCAGTGGGCAGGGTAGCATCTTTGGGTCAGTCCACTAGCTCCATCTGATTTCCATTACTCTTGGTTCCCCTCTTGGAGCTGTGTGGGTTGTACAAGTTCCTTTACTCCTGTGAGGTTCAGGCTCTTCATTGGTGCTATATTTCATTAAGTTATAATGAAACCTAGAAGAATCATGACAAGGCATTCATACACTGTTCTTAGTAGTAAATTGTAAGGTAATTTCATAGACTCTCCCACTCACACAACACTGAGTATATTCTGACACCATCAGTGGTCATCTGGGATTATCTGTATCAGCTGGGAATCCAAGAAAGCGGTTATGCACTATTTCTTGAAATCCTAGGCAAGGGATGTGCCCAGCATGGACCGTAGCCAGAGGTCAGGCGGCCTTGTTCTCAGGCTCATACTCATTAGTCACCTTAAGCTGCCCAATTTTTTGACAAAAGAGAAGCAGTGCTCTCAACATACAGTTCTGGAGTCACATGACACTGAGTCAGGGTTTGTGTACCATGCTTAAATAAAGCCTCTTATGATGTGGGGATTCAATGTCTGCAATCTGTTCTAAATTTAAGTATGTAAAATGTCAAGTCATCTCACTATTTTGCTTGGGTGAAAAAGGAAAGATTTAAGTTTATGGCTGCACGTCATAAGAACTTTTCTTTTGTTTCAAGTCTTGGTGGGCCCTCCAAAGCATCAGTTCACCAATAAGCCACTCTATGCTGACGGGCAGCGTGTTGGCCCAGGAATGACCTGGGCAATGGTAGCCAAGCCTTCTCTTCTGCCAGATGTAGACAGGGAGGTTGGGGTGGGGGGCAACTCTGGCTGCTCCCAGCACCACCCAGGCTCACTCTTCTGAAACACCACCACACAGGGGTGTGTCAAGCACCGAGCTCGGGTCCTTGGACTCTTGCCATGACCTGGACAATTGGGTTCTCTCAGTGCCCAGCCCTGGGGGCCCTGGCTATGGGAGGCTCCTGTCAGGATGTATCCACTTGAAAGGACAATGCGGCTTTAGGACTGGGCCTAACGAACGGGACCTGGCTTCGATAGCACAAGTCACTTTCAAATGTCCCTGGATAACTGAGAGTTGATGAAGTTACCAGGTCAAATACACATCTCTTGTTCATTATGTTCTTAGGTAATACCCTTTTACTAACACGCATTTCCATATCAAAGCCTGATAGGAAAGCTTTGGGATAGATACGAACCTTCTCAAAAAAGCCAGAAAAATGTTACTTTGTTCATTTTCAAATGAGATCAGATGTCTGTTATAGATTTAAAAATAAAACTCATTTTATTTTTTGCAAATTAAGACCAAAATGACAGAGCTCTGCCATGTATATGATGAATGGCGGGTGGCTCATGGTTTGCCCACCCACCCCAAGCACTGCCAATCAGTATGTGGAGAGCTGCCTGGTCTAAAGCTATGCCCAGGCACACAAGGCACTGGCATCTCATCTCTCCATGTCATACCTAGCACAATATTCTGTTTTCTTGTTTGTTTGGCAATCTTTGGTCTCCAAAGCTCGTGTATGTAAACCTTCAATTCAGTCTCACCCAAGCTGCATCCACTGAGCCCAGAATATGAGGGGCTCTTTGTGACTTCCATTTCTGCCATCCCTCATCCCCAAATCTGAAATCCAAAATGTCCCCAAATTCAAAACTTATGCACACTGGCCTGATGCCACGAGGAAAAAGAAGTCCATATGTGACCTCATTAGATAACTTCTGGACATTTAGGCTTACCTACCTGACCCCTGATGGAAGTCCCTGTGTGTAACTTACTTCAAAGATGTAAAATATCTCAAAGGAATGAAAGCCAATCAGAGAAATGTGTTAGTTCATGAAATCACATCATAAGCTAGATTTTGCTCATATGACATGTCACAGCACACAAGCACAGTAAAATACGATTTAAATTTACCTTTACACTATGTTGAGGGTATCACATTATGTATATGCAAGTATTCCAAAATCAAAAAAGTTCTCTGAAATGTTGTTCGTCCTAAGCATTGTTGTTGAAGAACACTATGCGTTCATGTAGGAAAGGGCAGGATACATGGAAACAGAAGAGGAAGGAAAGCGCTGACAATTGGGGCAAGTGGGGCCACGGAAAGCCACCGAAGAAAGAAAGCTGAATCCGGTAGAAGGCCAGGGAGGTGTGCACACAGAGAGGGTGCAGCGTGCAGGAGAAAGGAAGCCTCTCATCTTGCTCCGTTTCTGGGCCTACAGAAATAAGTGAGAGTTCCAAGTCTGAACTGAGCTTTCCATCTCGCTTCCGCCTAGGTGGGCAGCCTTATGTCCACACGCTCCACTCCTCCTTCCCATTCCCTGCGCCTAGGAATTGGCTAAGAGCAGCTTTGGCCATCCATCCCTCCATTTGTTTCCATCATCCACATCACCAGCTTCCAGGAGCTCTGAGTACCAACGGCTGCTTTTAAATATTTTTATTTATTTATTTGACCAAGAGAGGAAGAGAGGGGGAGACAGAGAGAAAGACACAGAGAGACACAGAGAGAGAATGAATGGGCGTGCCAGGGCTTCAGACGAACTCTTCTAGATGCATGGGCCCCCTTGTGCATCTGGCTAACGTGGGTTCTTGGGAATTGAACCTGGGTCCTTTGGCTTTTCAAGCAAACACCTTAACCACTAAGTCATCCCTCCAGCCCCAAAGGCTGCTTTTAGAGGCGTTCTTGAACTTATGGACGTTCAGGCCTACTTACCTGACCACTGTGGGAAGATAGTATGGGACTTCCATACTGACTTTTGGAGACGTAAGTCACAGAAAAGCTCATGGAAGGGTGGGGGCGGGGCAGAGAGCGCAATAAGGACTGGGGATGGTACACAAAAGCATTGTCCAACAAGTCAAGGAAGAGCCACGGACAAAATGTTAGTCATCTCTGGCTGTCATAACAAAACACCACAGCTGGAATTAATTCTCATAGTTCTGCAGGTGGCAGTCCAAATCAAGGTACTGGCAAGGTTGGTTTGCTGTGAGGTCTTTTAAAAATAATATTTTATTTATTTAGTTGAGAGAGAGAGAGAGAGATCAAGAATGGGTGTTCCAGGGCTTCTGGTCACTGTAAATGAACTTCAGACACATGGGCTACCTTGTGCACCTGGCTTTACATGGGTACTGGGGAATCAGACCCAGGTCCTTAGGCTTTGCAGGCAAGTGCTGAGCCATCTCTCCAGCCCCTGCTATGAGGTCTTCACTCCTTGGTTTGTAGGGAACAGTCTTCTCCCTGTGTTCTCAGATGGCCTTCCTCTGTCCACATGCCCCCCCCCACTCTGGACAGATTCTTCATCAAAGGATTCAACAGCTACTCACTGAAAATATTCATAAAAAATGTATCGGTGCAGAACATGTGAAGGCTTTTTTATTGTTATTATTCCCTAAAAATTGCATGATAACTACTGTTTACATGGCATTCCACTGTATTTAATATTATAAGTGAACCAGACACGATTTAAAACACATGATAGGATGTACATTGGTTATATGTAGCTATATACCATTCTCCAGGAGGCCTGTGAACATCTGTGGATGTCAGTACTTACCCTTGTCCATGTGTAAGTCCATTTTCCTGGCCCATAGTGGTGACTCTCCTCAGCTGATATCTTCCAGTGATGGTGTCTGAAAGCCAAGATGAATGTGTCATTTCATTTCCAGGTCACCATGGAGTCTTGATGACTTACTTCAAAGATGTAAACTATCTCAAAAGAATGAACGTCTATGTCTTTTTAAATTTTTTGTTTTATTTTATTTTTACTTCTTTATGAGAAAGAAAGAGATAGATACAGAAATAGATGGGGAGAGAGAGAGAGAGAAAGAGAATGGGTGTGCCAGAGCCTTTAGCCACTGCAAACGAACTCCAGATCGTGTGCCCCTTGTGCATTTGGCTAGCGTGGGTCCTGGGGACTTGAACCAGGAGCCTTTGGCTTTGCAGGCAAGTGTCTTAACTGCTAAGCCATCTTTTCAGCCCCAAAGTCTATTTCTTTTAAAAGATGCAATCAGAGAAATGTGTATTATTTTATGAAATCACCTCACAAGATAGATTTTGCTATGATGGAGACAAAAATCAGACTAATAGCCAGGAAAAAAAAAATTACCTGTTTTCACCAATTGTTAATCACTGGATTATGGAAGCTGAGTTTTTTAAATTGCTACCATCTAGGTTGCTGTGCTGGAGAAACCCGGCAGCCATCACTCCGGCATCAGTCCGTCATCTTCAAAACTTCAGCAAGGCAAGATTATCTCATTGACAAGCAAACTGGCCAGGGCAGGGGTGTCCTCCTTGTGTGCATCTTCTGTGACCTGGTTGTTCAGCTAAGCTAAAGTTCCCAGAGAACAGAGGGCGGCCCACTGCGATCACCTTTGTTTTGTGGCCAGCATATCCTGTTCACACCCAGGCAAGGGCTGATCTAAATAGACATCTCTCCCACAATCACTGTCAAGCTGTCCGTGTGGCACGTCTGCGCAGGTGAGTGGGCATGCTAGCGTGTTGCACACTAGGGAGGAATGCAGATCTAGCCCTACAGGCCTTTACTGCATGCTGGCGGAGTCATGTCAGTATCTCTCAGGATTAGATGCTGGCTTTGTGAAAAATATATAAAAAGACCCAGAAGCACAGATGCACACACTCACAATGATGAAATAAAAATCAATTGTACTTTTTCTATCTAAAGAAAATGTCTGATAATACTTTGACTTATAGCCCACTGTAAGTCCTAGGTAAAAAGTCCCTGTGTCCTTTGCCTTGTCTAATCAGACTCAGCCACTGATGGTCTCCTTTGGACCTTGTGGTGGGCATTCTTGGCCTTGAAAAGGCACATTTACACATACACATTTATGGGCAGATACACAGGTTCCCACCAACCTATTCTGCTCTTGTTTGTAAAATAGGCCATAAATTTATGTGCCACCAAGAAAGAAAATACACTGGCAATGAATCTGTGATGCCATTGATTTTAGTTTTACATTTCTTATTGATCTCTATCTAGCATGTATGCTATTTTACACTACACAGTGAATATTGCTTTACCAGAGAAGTTTTATTTTTATATGTTTACATCTTGTCAGTCATTTTCTTTATGACTTTTGCGTGCTTTGACTGTCCTAGAAAGGCCTTTTTTAACTCAAGAATGCAAAGCAATTTTCTATTAGATGGAGTTTTCTTTCACATGTTATTCTTGAAGCCACCAGGCATTTGCTTTTGCATATGATGTGAGCTAAGGATCCAGTGCAATTCTTCCAGTGTGAATACCTGCATTTTTTTCTGTGATCTCCTTGTCTTGGAAAGCTACGCCTGGAAGTGATCAGCCAGGACCTGGACTCCGAGGTCAGCATTCTGTCTTTCCAGCTGCGTAACTTGTGGAGATTTTGTCAGGCTGAGAAAGCACAAGTGAAGCCAGCCATGGATGCTTGGCTGCTCCACACATGAGTGGAGCTGTTTTCCTTCCAGAAGTTCTTCTGACTGCAGCAAATTCATTTCCTTCCAATTTCAGAAGGAGTTACAGAGACTTGCTTCGTAGCATGTGCCCCTTGAACGAACACATACATCCCTACTCACAGAGAGCTTACAGTCAAATAGGAGACCCAATTTGTAACCCACACTTGGTTTCATTTTCTTAGAACAAAGCCAGGGCTTTGGTGGGTGTTGACTGAGTGGATAAGACTCTATAACGGGAATCACTGAAATCTGGGCTGAGAAAGGAATGATGGGGTTAATCAGGGCCAGTGATGCTGCCCAGAGTGGGGATTGGGCTGGTCTAAGGACTTGGATAGCTGACCTAGGAGCAAGGACCGCTGTGCTCTTGTGTGCTATGGACTCAGGCCTGGAAACCAGCTTCTCACATGTTACTTCAGGCTGGCTGGGAGGAAACTGAAAAGCTATAAGTATTGTGTTGATCTCTCAATCACCCTTCTTCAAAGGCTCCCAGAGCTGGCAGTTTTTCAATGCCGTGGAAACCCAGGCTGGAGGCACTCTCTGTGGTACACTGCCGAGGCCACCTGGCACAGCGTGTCAGCTTGCTGCATCAAGGCTGCCCAACCACATGTCATCTCCCTGTGCGTTGCCAACACTCCTCTCACAGCCAGGACCCTTAGGAAACAGTAGCAGGGCCTCCTGAAACTTTCAAGAGCATTTTGACCAACAGCTTTGGGCCAAGGATGGAGACGACAGGTCCCTGCCAAGCTGATTGGCTGAGTCTTCTCTGTGGTAGAGGCGCATGTACCAAATGACTGTGCATTTATTGTCAGAGTCAGCAGAGTGAATCTGTTTGACTTTGAACAAAGTTCTCTCTAGGTATTCCAGACTATCTTTGCCTATTCTCAAGATCATCCTGCCTCTGCCTCTGCCTCCAGGGCTGGAACGATAGGCATGTGTCCCCATGCCTGGCAGCAGAGAGGCTTCTGACAAACCTCTTACTCGCCCCCCACCCCGGGTCAGAGTTGCTCTTCTCTCTTGATTATGAGTTTTGTGAGCCAAATGAGAATTATTGCTGGCAAGACTTTCTGCCCCCGGGGTGAGTCTGCACAGCTCCCAGATCTTGCAACCTACTGTTTCATGGCCACTGTGGCCCCAGCCTTTCCTTTTCAGTTACACTGGCTCACTCCTCCACAAGTAAGGCATGATTGGTTCTAGGAACTTGGGCTACATCCCCAGCCCTACCAACAAATATTCCTGCCTTCATAGAGCTGATGTTCCAGGAGATGATGGCAGTGAGGACAATAAATAACTACTAAGAATAAACTGAAATAAGTTAACACAAATCAGGGCTGAAGAAATGGCTCAGCTATTAAAAGAGCTTGCTTGCAAAGCCTGCTGGCCTGGGTTTGATTTTCCAGTGTCCACAAAAAGTCATATACATAAAGTGTTGCATGTATCTGAAGTCTCTTTGCAGTAGCAGGAGACCCTGGCACATCCATATTAATCTCTCCCTCTTTCAAATGAATAATATAAAATAAGATAATATATTTAAAAAGTTGGAGCTGGAGAGATGGCTCAGCAGTTAAGGAGCTTGCCTGCAAAGCCAAAGGACCTTGGTTCCATTCCCCAGGACCCATGTAAGCCAGATGCACAAGGTGGTGCATGAATCTGGAGTTCTTTTGCAGTGGCTAGAAGCCCTGGCATGCCCATTCATTCTCTCTCTCTCTAAAATAAATAAATAAAAATAAAATATCTTTTAAAAGTTAACACAACACAGTGTTTGGGGAGTTAGCCCACCACATTGACAAACTCCAAGTTCTTTTCCTAATGGTGTTCAATTCAGACCACAGTGACTGCTGTCATTTCCTAAGGCAACAGGGGGTGGTCAGAGACTTTTGAAGATATGCATTTTGGTTTCTATTTTAAAACCCAGGACTAGAAGAATAGATCCAGAACAACCATCTTACATGGGAAAGAGGCTGTCCGTAAACAAACCTGGGACTGAATTCTATGTACTAGAGAGGAAGCAAGTAGAAAAGACATTGGTGGTTGCATGAAACTTCTCCTGGGGTGACTTCTCCTAGGGAGACATAAACCAATGCTGGCTTGCTGCAGATAAGGCGCCCACGACATCAAAGATTCCACTGAAGTCCAACATGGTGAACCAATGAATTCAATGGGTTTCCTTACAAAAGCTTGGACAAGTTAGTAACCCAAAACAGTAGCATCCCCAGAAAGTCACATCCCAGCATGGAAAACAACTTGCCCTGGTTGTCTCCTTCAGTTAATCTTCTGCACATCATACACTGCAGCACCGCCAGAGACTGCAAAACAACATGCCACCTTGACAGAATTACATGCAGTTGGCCAGGAGGAGGCACAGGAGCAAGGGAGACAATGGTTGAAGTGCACTGTGACTGTCTAATGACCGCTCCAACCCTGCTTCTGTGAGAGAGCACCACTGGGCCCAACTGTGAGCAATAGTAGTCACAGCTGCTTCTGCTGAAGGTGACAATGGCAGTTATGCTCAGAGGACAATGCTCCCCAACCCATCAGGCCCTTCAAGATGGTTCTAAGATTTTAACAACCTGCACAGTGTAACCCTTGAGAGAAGACCACTCTTCAGCAGGGTGCTCCTGGCAGCAATGTCCCCAAATGGAAGGGGTCTTTGTGGCAGAATTATCTCAGAGAAGGTAAATACTTCCAAACAAATGAACCCTGTGAAAAAAGAAGTAATTGCCTTCTAGAACTTTCACTCACTGCAGTATTTTATACAAAGACGTACCAGACATTTAAAGCTTCCTATTTTCAGTGAGAACTTGAACTTGCCTGCCAGGAAACAGTCCAGCTCTGCCTCTGCTTGGCTGGTGGTTCTTGCCATTTGGCGTCAGCTTGTGTGTCCCCTTTTTTTGACCAGTCTCAGGTCCACCCACACTCTCCACTCTCTTCTTGGTTGTTTGTCTTCAGAAGGGAAGGAAGAACTAAATATAATTTGTTCAGTCTTATCTGAACTAAAAATAATTGGAAATTATCTTTTCACTCATTCATTTCTTTGCTCCCTTGTTTATTGTAGTCTGCCTCCACTATAAGATAAGCTTCATGGGAACAGAAAACTTATCTTGTTCTTACTTTCTAACCCCAATTCCTAAACCACTGTTTGCCAAGAGGAAGTGCTCTGTAAATACTGAACAGATGAATGTGAGGTAATGCCAGGTTTGTTATAACAAAAGCAGCTGCCACCTCAAGCAGCCATCTTGTGTCCCTTGCTCTCCCAGGCTCATTGCCTCCTACATCAACTCTCCTTGAGACCACTGGATCTCCTTCAAGGTCAGACACAGTGTTGGTGTTTTGCAGCTGCAGATTCTTGGACTTGTCTCTGGATGGAGTACTAGGGAACCTTCCCGAGATACCTCCTTCTTCCTGGACTAGCTGGAGCTTGTTGCTTTTCTATTTGTTTTGCTTTCTCAAGGGTCTGTTCTTCTTACTGCCCTAGAAACAAGAGTACTCCTTGTAGTTAACTGTAGCCTTACTTTGCTGGTGGCCCTCTCTCCCCGTCCAGGATGGCACCTACTGTGCTGCATTCACCATCTTCTCACAGTGCTTGACACACTAGAAGTCAGTACTGGATTTCTGTCACATGTGGATGTTCTTTTGCCCTGGGCATGTGAAGGATTATTTTCATGTATCCAGCTGATCTCAGAAATAATCATGCAACTTTTTTTTTCCAATGACATGTGAACAACAACAACAGCAACAACAAATGTCACCTGTTACTTCTGCACAGGAGTACTATAAACCATTGTTTAATCCATTTTCTTCTGTCTCTGTAACCACCGAAGATATGTCCAGATGGAGTCTCCATTGAATGAAGTCCCCAAGAAATTGGTATGAACAGAATCTGTCTGCCTGTACACATTATTGCTTCCAGGCAAAGAGAAGATAGGCCAATTTTGTGACCTCACACAGAAGATCCTTACTGCTGGGTTTCTTTTTTCCTGAAGTTCAAATTCTGCTTCTTCAGATGCCTTCAAAGTTTCTACATGGACTGTTTATATATTAAGCCCAATATGTCTATGTACACATTCATTACTTTTGTCCCCTACTCAGAAACATAGTCCTTGCTCTGACTTTCTTGATTTGGTGACACCAACACTCATAAAAACCACCACTCCTCTATAAACTCTACACATATTGCTCTTGTTTTATGACTGTGATGTGGTCTCTCTGAGTACCGCCTTGGTTACACTCTTGACCCTTCCTTCTTGAAGTATTATGTCCTGAGTCATCTCTCTGTTTCCCTTGCCTTCCTGTTACTAAGCACTCATGGATGGGATAAAGATAAATACCTGGAAACCACAGTGATACTTACAGTCTGTGGCGTTAGGTTCTCAGACCTGCTCTGGCATTAGCATCCCCCTTACCCTTCATGGCTTGTCTCCCTTGCTCCTTTGCATGGTTCACATAAGAGCACTGAACCACCTTACGTTACTACGAATGGTATAGAACGTGCTGCAGTGAATGTTATCAATTTGGTGTCTAGTTATACATTGCTAGCTGTGTCTGTGAGGGTGTTTCTGGGTGAGATTAACCTTTGAGTTGGTGAGCTCAGTGCCTGGGTCTAGGTAGGGGCCTCATCCAACCTGGCAAGGGCTTCTGTAGAACAGCAAAATGAAGGGAGTTTGAATTCTTTGTGTGAGTTAACAGAGTGGTCTTCTGTTGCTCTTGGACTACACTAAGACTCCCGCCATTAGCTTCTCTGGGTTGGACAGGAATTTGTGCTACTGGCC
The DNA here is from genome assembly GCF_020740685.1 of Jaculus jaculus. Classification (NCBI taxonomy): domain Eukaryota; kingdom Metazoa; phylum Chordata; class Mammalia; order Rodentia; family Dipodidae; genus Jaculus; species Jaculus jaculus. Next base: position 175,272,451 of record NC_059103.1, on the reverse strand, counting down.
ATTCTGGTGCTTCTGTCTTGAAGCTGGCATACTGTGGGACTTCACATGACGTAGTACGTCATAACATGTCATATTTCTACATCTAGGATATATGCGATATACAGGTCTATTTCATAGAAACTTAACACATAGTTTGAGCTTATTCATCTCAGGACTTCTTGGAATTATTTCCTTGTCCTCTGAGTGCTTTTCTTCCCATATATCCCTTTCAGAATGCAAAAATCCTGCCTATATTCCAGCATGCTTGTAGAACCTTCTTTGATCACACCAAAAAACAAGTGACTTATATTCTGTAATAATTGATACTGATGGTCAACTTAACATGGCCTAGAATCACCTCTGAAGATAATCTAGATTAGGTCAGCCTCTGGACATACCTGTAAGAGATTACTTCAAGTAAGTCAATTGGGGTGGGAAGACCCAATTTAACCATGGACAACACCATCCTGTGGACTGTGATCCTGGACTGTATAAAAAGGAGAGAGCTGGCTGACCACCAGCATTCATTGCAGCTCCCTGCTTCCTTCATGCTGATGTGATGATGTGACAGTAGCTTCTGGTTTGGTTCATGCTGTCCCCGTCACAGTGGACTCTCCCTTGAGAACTGTAAGCCAAATGAAAGCCTTTCCTTTGATAAGCTGCTTCTGGTCATGTAACTTGTCCCAACAATGAGAAAGCAGCAAACACACTCCTGGGCTGCTAGGATGCTTGTGTGGCTCTTCTTTTTCCAGCCATGCTAACCTCTTCAGAGCTTCATCTCCCCACGACAGTGTGCTTTTCTACCTGGTGTCACTGTACCCTGAGCGCCATAGACCCCGTGGAGCACGGTGCTCCCCTTTGTTATCTTCCATTTACCCTGGGCGAGTGAAGAAGCAACCAGGCATGGCCTCGACTCACAGAAGAGTCGTGTGACTAAGCAAAGAGGAATTTATGTGAGACTTTCACATTTTGTTGAAATAGAGGGCTATTCAAGGAAAAGCAATGATGAGTGTTGTTTTTGAGTTTTGCAGCCAGTTTAAAAAAAAATAAAAAAGGTTTCACCCTTGGGTTGTGAAATTTCATTTTATCTGAATTAGACACATACTGCTGGTGATAATGATCAACTGAATATTAGAAACATCTGTAGTCACCATCATTAGCTTTTCCCAGTGTCGGCTGCTGAAGAAACACTGCAAGATCCCACTTGTGTACTCATGACAGTTTATTCTCAACACAGTTAGTGGTGAAGCCCCCAAATCTCCCTGCTGCCATCTCTTCTAGGAAGAACGGCCATAATTAAGAATGTAATGGCTCTCTCATGACCTCCTCCTGTTCTTGCATATCAGCTTCCATGTGGTCCTGGGAATATGGATGACAGAATTTTGTAAAGAGCTGAGTTATCATGGAACTGTTGACTTTCTGAAGATGGGAAACATAAATACAAACTTGAACATAGACTTGCTCCAAAACATTTTCCTATTGAGGTTCTTACAATGGGGCCCCCAGGTCAGCATCAGCACCTCCAGCAACAGCAACAGCAGTTTCACATGAATACTTGTTGGAAATGCAAGTTCTAGAGCCCTTACTGAACCTATCAAATTAGAAACTTTGGCAGTGGGACCAAGACACTTGTATTTTAAAAGGCTTTGTTGGCGAGTCTGATGCAAATTCATGTTTCACAACCTCTGCTTTACAGCATGTGTTAAGACCCAAAGTTTAAGAGAAATAGAGTGAATTCTATCCTCCATAAATGGCCAGAAAAAAGTGTCTTGGAGCTTTCAGTTGCTCATACACTCTTAATCTATTATGCCTCAAATTTTATGCAAATATTGTGCCTGGCTTAATAAGTGAACTATAGATTGTGGTATAAGTTTTGCTTGTCTCCTGTGGTTAAATAAACAGAGACCCACACTTAATCAATCTAGATTAACGAAGGGAGCAGTTTGCTGTGAGAAACTGCATGAAGTAATTTGGAAAATGTCTGTGTATCTAAGCAATAGAAACCTCAAATAGGACTTGACCTGCCTCAGTCTGAACTGAAGAATAGTTTTAGATTCAGGATGGGTCTAAACACCCTGGCAAAGCTTCAACAAAATACCATAACTATGAGGCGATTCTAGTTTTATATATTTGGTCTATCAATTGGCTGCAGATAACTATATTTCCAATCCTCTATAATTTTGAGTTGCAGGGCTGTGCGTGTGGGGGGAATGTGGTGTTTGCACGTGTATGTGCCCATGTGGAGCCCCATGCACTCGCCTGAAGGTGGGGTGTGCTTGCCCATGGTGGCTGCAGGGGAAGATCTGGTGTTCCTCTCCAGTGCTCTTCTGCCCTATCTTACTTGAGGCAGAGTCTCTTACTGATACTGGAACTTGCTAGTTTTAGGTTTTTCTTGAACCCTGGTGATTCTCTGGTCTCTACTCCCCACAGGACTTGGGTTAAGATGTTCGTGGACACACACATCTGCTTATGAGGTTCCTGGGATTAAACACAATAGGTCTTCAAGGCCTCCTCAGGCTCTCGTGCTTTCACAGGAAGTGCTCTTAACTGTGGAGCCATCTCTCCAGCCCACTACACTATTGTTCTGTGATGGAGCCAATTTAACAATTGATGAGGGCCAGATATCAATCAGAACGAAGAGTTAACTAACTAGAATAGGATGTTGAAAACTATTAGGAGGCCAGGTGTGGTGGTACATGCCTTTAATCCTAGCACTTGGGAGGCAGAGGTGGGAGGATCGCTGTAAGTTTGTGGCTACCCTGAAACTACATAGTGAGTTCCAGGTCAGCCTGGGCGAGAGTGAAACCCTACCTCAGAAAAACAAACAAACAAACAAAAAACTACTAGGATAGGCATTGACTGTTCAAAAGAATCATATTATGTTACTGTTGATAGTGATACCAATAAAGTAAGTAAATAACTTTTCTCCCAGTTGATTTTTGCTTCTGATTATGAAAGTAGTGGACTTACCTAACTTTTTGAAATGGTTGGTTTTTAGCAAAAACAATAGTAGAATGGAATATATGTTATACTTGTTTTAAAGAAAGAAATACCAATGCAGGCTTGTCTTGAAAGGACACTCAGGAGGTAAGCCCATGGGCATCAGTTTTTCTGATGACACTTACCTGTCACAACACAGGGAAGTGTCAACCAGGTATAGTTGTGGTGCTGTAGAATGAAGATGGCAGAGGACAGAGTTGTGGGCTGTTAATACAGCCAGAATTTGTGGACCATAGCACCTGAGAAGATGCCCCAAGCTATAGAGCACAACCATTTTGAGGCTGTGAGCTGAAAGATAATGCTGGGATATACTGGTATGGTGGTTTGAATTAGGTGTCCCCCATAAACTTGTGTGTTTTGAATGCTTTGCTCCCCAGTGGACCACAGTTTTGTAGGTGGAGCCTTGCTAGAGAAGGTGTGCTGTTGGGGGTGGGCTTTGTAGTTTTCTAGACAGCTCCTCCTTGCCTGAGCTCACTCTCCCGCTGCTGTTTCCACCTGATGTAGCAGAGGTGATGTCCAGCCTCTGCTCATGCCATGCCTTTCCACTGCCATCATGGAGCTTCTCCTAGAGACTATAAGCCAAAACAAACAATTTTTCTCCCATCAGCTACTTTTTAGTTACGTGTTTTGTCCCAGCAACAAGAAGCAACTGCAAAAACTGGAATTCCAAATGAGCAGAATGGACATAGCTCAGTCCTTCATTCAATTGTGAGTGTAGGAAGACTGTGTTTTCAACCAAGGGCTGTTTTGTAAGACCTGTCCTAACAAGGAGTGAAACAAGCTTGACAGGGCCAATAGAATTCACCAGTCATTCAGTGAATTTAAATACAAAGAGAAGCACCAGAAGAAACCATAAAGTCAAAAATAACTTTCTTTATATATATATTTTATTATTGACATACTTAGTATGAATACATCATGTGTTAGTACCATCTCTTCCCTTGTCTCTGCTCCCATTCTTCTGGGGGCCCTCAGTGGGGTTGCTGGCATTCCCCGTGGGGGTGTCTTTATTTTAAACTACTTTTCCTAGGAGTGCTGTCACATATGGACCCATACAATTCCTGATGGATAATAAATGATTTTGGTTGAGTGCATATTATATATGAAAATATACTGGATATGCTCATTTCTTTTGTCATTTAAATTACCAAAGCTCTTTGCAGTAGGTGTGATACATTACCATTTACAGACAAGTAAACTGAAATAGACAGTGAACAGAAAAGATTACCTCTGTTGGGCACCCTTCCTAAAGAAAAATAAACAAATCCTTCCATGCCCTGCCTATCATATAGCTTGCAGCAGTAGGCACATGATGTTTTAGGTATGGAAGCATAGAATATACATAGAGAACCTCTTTGATGTCTTTTTCACTATGTCATTTCTAGTGTTTAACCAGAATTTTTTTTTTAAATAATGTACTGTTTGTACTAGATTAGCCAGAACTACCACTATGAAGAAACCAGTCATGTATTGGAGACAGGAGAAAGTGACAGCCAACAGTCTGACAACCAGGGCACAAGGAATTGCCACATTCCTACAGTACATGGGTCTCTTCATCACTGCTTGCTCAGGTCTCCTGGTCCACCCCCTGGATCTCTGAGTCCAGTCCTACGTTCTGTGGGCTCAGCTCAGTATTTCATAGAGGCAAATGGTGTGCTTGAAATCAAGCTGATAAACTATGTACCCAACAGATAAGAAAGTTAAACCTGGCTGGGCAGACTGCTGATACTTTCACATTTCCATATTAAAAGATAGACACGGGGATTTGGTTATTTTTTAGGGATGGTTGGTCAAGGATGACAGGTCTCCTCAGAGTAAAATGGTTCCTGGGTATGTTGAGCTTTAATGGACATGAGAATGAGCTATGGCAACATTTCTTATGGACCTCAGAAACAGCTTTTCTGAGATTATTGCTGTGAGATGCTTTTTCTTATGAATTCCACACTTGTACCTTGACCTGTGATGGAAGGGACCCCTAATTTTGTGGGTGAGAACTGAAACTGAGCCTGGTCTGTTTCTTCCTCATGAGATGACCAGGATGTTCCCAGGAAGGTTCTGAGCTTGCCCTGATGCCCCTTCCCAGGCCTGCTTCTCAGCAGACTTCCTCCCCTGCTGACTGCTGCTGGCAGAGAGCCTTTGCTGGGTCATTGTCAAAGGCTCCTTTTGGTGCCCTCCAGTCTCCATTTGTCTGCCACTTCTTTGGGGAAGGCTATTTTCCTGCTTGGGGTCTTTCATGAGCTCCTTCTTTTAGGCTGCCCTGGGCAGGGGAATGGGGGCCTTCTGAGGGATATCTTTTTAGGCTGCCCTGGGCAGGGGAATGGGGGCCTTCTGAGGGGAGTCTATTCAGGCCACCCTAGGCAAGAGGATGGGGGCCTTCTGAGGGGAGCCTTTTTTCTCCAGGAAGGCCTGTTGAGAACTGGTTCAGCAGAAGCACCTCCAAGACGAGCAGGTGAAGCCCAGTTCCAGCTGACAGTCCAGAGAGAAGTGCTGAGAATACCAGAAAAGAGCAACATGGTTTCAAGACATTCTAGCCAATTATTCATGCTCAGTTGTTGTTCTTTGTGAGTTTGTATATGAAGTCTGTCATGGATCCATGGTTCTATGTATACCATCTCATCCCATCTGCGAGGGAGACCAATAATCTGCCATGATTCCCATTGTAAGTAGCAAGTTTCAGAGAATAGAAATGACATTGTCAAGCCTGAACAACAAATAACGGCAGTCTAGGAACAATTCAGTATAGTATAATTCTTTAAAACAAAAGTACATGGGCTGGAGAGATGGGTTAGTTGTTAAGGCACTTGCCTGCAAAGCCAAAGGGCACAGATTCAATTCTCCAGTACCCACGTAAAGCCAGATGCACAATGTGGCTCATGCATCTGGAATTTATTTGCAGTGGCGCTCCAGTTCTCTCTACATGCCTCTTTTTCTCTCAAACAAATAAACAAAATATTTAAGAACAACAAAATTGTAAAATAAAAACAAGGGCTGGAGAGATGACTGAGAAGTTAAGGCACTTGCCTGGAAAGCCAAAGGACTCAGGTCTGATTCCCAAGTATCCACATAAGCTAGATGCACAAGGTGGTGCATGCACCTGGAGCTTGTTTGCAGTGGCTGAAGGCCCTCACATGTCCATTCTCTCCCTCTCTACCTGCCTCTTTCTGTCTCTCACTCTTTGTTTTTGTTTTTTTGAGGCGGGGTTTTTCTCTAGCCCAGGCTGATCTGGAATTCACTCTGTAGGCTCAGGGTCACTTTGAACTCATGGCGATCCTCCTACCTCTGCCTCCTAAGTGCTGGAATTAAAGGTGTGTACTAATGTACCTGGCTCGTTCTCTCTCTCAAATTAAAAAACAAAACAAACAAACAAACAATAAAAACAAACCCAAAACAACAAAAGCCTCGTTGTGCTGAAATCACCTTTTTTACACACGTGGAAGTGAGTCTCTCCTTTGTTTATAGTCAAAACATGAGGGAAATACATCTTGGTTATTATCAGACAGGTGTTCTAGAGTTTTTCACTGATGTTTTCAAAAATTCATAGGACACAAGAGAGATTCCCTAGCATAAGTGGTGATGGACAACGAGGGAAGAATGAAGGAAAAATACAATTATTTTACTTCAATGAACATGAAAGGGAAAAATCAGCATATCAAACAAATATATAAACAAAATTAAAGTCAAAAATAGCTTCATTACAGAGAAGAGCCAGTGAGGAGGTCAGATTTTAACAAATACATATAAGAGGAGGAGGCTGGGTTCCTAAGTGAGGGTGAACAGCATGGGGGATATGAAAGTAATAGAAGTTTATCATTTAATTAAAAATTACAAATTTTAATAGTTTTGGGTCCAAGCAGTTGTCAAGGAGGGGGCAGAGCCCTCCTGCCACTCAGTGGTAATGGTTAGAAAAATGCTAAAACGTTTTCTAAGTCCTTCTTTCTTTTTGGTTACAGTTAGGATGCAGGGAGTTTTCAACTGGATATAACAAAGCACACTAATGAACAGGGACTAAAGAAGCTCATGGTATGAAAGATCAGTGAGTGCCTGTTTCATACCAAGCCTGTGCATGTCCTAATTGTACCTCAATAAACTCAGGAAAGTAGGTGCTGTTATTGTAACCAAGAGCCTCTTCTTCCCCACCCTATCAAAACCGCCCCATGATTTTTGTGAATGCTATCACAAGAAACATATAGTAATCACAGTACAACTACACTGTAAGCTTACCATTGAAAGAGGTCTGCATGAATTCCCTATGGGTGAAGTGGGAAATGCAGGGTGGATTATGCTTATGCAAAGTGGCCTTGGAGTTGAGTGTGCACGTTTGCATCTGTATATGCCACATCTCAGATGGGGGAGGGGATTGGTCATATTATATAAATTATGTTAAGGATGGTTTTCTTATCTAAAAAATAAACACTTAAAATGCTTACTTTATAAGGTAGTCATAAGAGTTAACATAGATAGGTGTATTAAAGTGTTGTGGGTTTTCTTGTTGTAAATCATGTGTTCTATGACAGTAAGTATTGATATCACATCACTAGTAGAGAGTAACATGTCTTTGATCTTGGCTCTATTTTAGGCAATGTTCAATCAAAGACACGGACAAGGACAGAAGAAACTCCCTTGTCAGATACAGGAGACAGAGCTGGCAGTGAAGCTTAAGAGCTTTGATGAGTTCTAAGCCCGCACATAATTCAGATTGAGTGTCAGGGTTAGCATTGCATTAATGATTTTGGCAGGTTGGAATATTGGACAAAATCCACAAGAAAAAAATTAACCAAGAATAAACTTTTATATTTGTCCTTGGCTAAAATATGAAATTCCACCAAGACAGAATGAAGAAGAGATTCCCTTGGAGTATCTGAGAGGCTGGGTTGACCAGCTGTCGGAGAAAGCAGTATGGAGAAGACAAGGAAGTGAGTGATGTTTCTAGTGATACCTGCTCGAGGGGATTAACAGTACCTGGAAAAGAGAATAATAAATTGAGGTGCCTGGGTAATAATTTCAACACCATAGACACAGCAGTATTATGATGCAGGATTTTGGGTCTAGGGAGGGATTAAATTCCATAAAGGTGCAGGAGATCCCAGGCCTGTGAATCCCAACTTTCAGATTCTCATCTAGATTAGTAGAGAATCAAAAAGAAAAGATTCAAAGAAGGGTAAATTATGAATTATGAGGTTTATTTTAGGGCGTTAGTATCCAAGGAGAAAGCTAGCTGAATGACTTAATCCAGAAAACAAATTCTCTCCTGCCCCTTGCAAGACTGTAAAGGTGGATGGGAGGCTACAGAGAATCTCTTCCACAGAGAAATCTCTGGCCAAAAGAGCCTGTGGGAAAGGCACATGCATGTGGAAAGTAAAGCACAAGGGCCCAAGTCAAGAGCTCCCCTTTACCATCACATTCACATGGAGAGTATGAAAAGACTAAAACAGGGGATTGTGAAGTACTCAAGGCTTAAGAAGGTTCCCACATAGACAAACACAAGAAAACACCCAGGAACAAAATGCATGTAGAAAGCAAGCAGGAAAATATCCAGACATGTAAGAAGTCATGTAAAGACTAGGACAGTGTTGGGCACCAGGGGAAGGAACAGGGGCCAAGCGATCTGCACACATGCACCAGATCCATTTATGGATTAAAAATCTCTTCAGGATGAGCCTTGTCATCAGGCTCAAGTGTGTGAGGGAGAGGTCTGACTGGCTGGTGGACCCAATGCTGACTCGGGAGGGGCCAGCTGCCAGGTGTGCTAACCCGTGGAAGAAGCAGGAGTTGTTGCCATGTAGTGTTGCTTGCAGCCATCTTGGATGAGACAGGATCAGATGTGGGTTCTAGTCCTGCCAAGATAGCTAAGGTGGGCCTCTGTCCCTGGCTACCTATAAAAAAGCTTTTCCTGGGCTGGAGAGATGGTTTAGCAGTTAAGGCAGTTGCCTGCAAAGCCAAAGGACCTTGGTTCGATTCCCCAGAACCCACGTAAGTCAGATGCACAAGGGGGCACATGCATCTGGAGTTCATTTGCAGGGCTAGAGAGGTCCTGATGCTCTCTGTCTCTCTCTCTCTCCCCCTGTCTATTTCTGTATCTATATCTCTCTCAAATAAATAAAAATTAAAATAGTTTTTGAATACAAAGCTTTTCCTGCTCCTCTTTCACTGCCACTTACAGAGTGTGTTTGCCTGGAATTGTGTTCTCTTTCCTTCACATTATTTCATTTAATGCTGTCAACACTTTTTGGGAATACTTTATTCTATTTTTTAAGTTAATATTTTATGAGTGTGCATGTGCGCATGTGCCAGGGCTTCTTGCTACTGCAAACAAATACTAGCTGCATGCACCAAATTGTGTGTCTGATTTATGTGGGTGGCTTGGAAATTGAATCTGGGCCGGCAGCTTTGCAAGTAATAACATCTGAGCCATCTTCCCAGCCCCTAACCTCAACACTTTTTGAATTAGGCCCTATTATTATCCCTCTTTCCCCATTGTATGGAAGAGAAAAGAGATAGATACATGGTTCATTTAATGTTGTGTAGCTAATAAATGAGAAGTATATATTTAAATAGGTAAGTCTATCTAGGACAGAGACTTTTAGCCAGTATGCACTTTTGCTTTCCAAGAGTTAGGGAGTATAAAGTAGCTAAGTTATGGGTGAAGAGATGGCTTAGCAGTTAAGATGCTTGCCTGCAAAGCCTAAGGACCAGGTTTGATTTCCCCAGGACTCAAGTAAGTCATGTGCACAAAGTGGCACATGTATCTGGAGTTCATTTGCAGCAGCAGGAGGCCCTGACATGCCCATGCCCATGCTCATTGTCTCTCTTTCTCTCTCACCCACCCTTTTGCAAATAAATAAAAAGATTTTTAAAAAGTAGCTAAGTTAGTGCATTTGTAGGGCTGTTTTATGGAAGAAGCATCAGTACATTGTTGGGTATTTCTAGAAGGTAGTGTTAGTCCAAGGGTGTATATGATGCTGGAAGAGAAGTTCAGGCTGTGTTAGGAAAGTGGGTCTAAAAGAGATGGAGTGGGGTATGCTCCACTGGAGTTCTCGACTTGCCACATGCTGTTTGGTTAGCTGCCCATTAGCCTTCCCTTAATGTCATACATTGCCCTGCGGAACCTCAGGTTCTACAGTTTCATCCCTCACCCTTGGGTAGATGTGTTAATTAGGACTCATTACCTTGAGCAACAGGTACTGTTTTGAAAAGGAAAAAGAATTAGCTGATACTCAGTCCCAGTGGAGGAGCCAGGAGTGTGAAACCTGTAGAACATTTTCTTCCTTTGTTACACTTCTCCTCTCTTATGGCCAAGCAGCCACTATCACACACCAAGAAACAGCCCCTGGCATCTTTTGGCATTTTCTTTCCTCCATCTAATAGTTTCTGTTGCTGGAGATGGATGGTTTCTTTGGTATAAAGGCAAAACAACATAGAACAGCGCGCGCGCGCGCGCGCGCACACACACACACACACACACACACAAAATTTGCACAGGAAAGCATAGGTCAATCCAGTTCAAGAGTCTGCACTTGCTAGGCTACCACTGGTTGGGGACACGAAAAAGGAACCAATTAGGAAATGGCGGGTCTCATGGGAACAACACTGACTGGTCAGAAGGTGCAGTCTTGCCTGAGGCTGTCAAATTACTCAAAAGTCATCATGCATGCCAGAGGCTTAAAGCCTCCCGACTCAGTGTTAGGTACACTACGAACATAAACGTCAGGGCTTGGACCGTCCATGTTGATGACAGTCATCTTTCTGGAAAGGACTTGGAAGAGGCTTTGCATCATTGGCACCTATAATGTACTGTGTAGAGCTAGGCACTCTACTGAGCAGAGGACTGCAGCTCCTGACTCCACGACCTGGTGATTGAACAGGATTAAGGACTGAGCAGTGTTCAGAGAACCATTTAAAATGGAATGACAGAGGATTCATCCTAATCGGTCATCTCATTGACTCACATTAAGTTTAAATCAAAACTAGCCTCTCAACATCTCTCCAGCGATTCGGAAATAGTCTAGTGATGCAGAAAACCTTTATTCACTGGCTTAGTCATGATTTCATTCTTTCATTCTCAAGTACTCTTCATGACTCCCTCACAATTATCACCTTCCATCGTCTGTTCTGTTCAATATATTTTTCATCTCACTCTGGCTCCCACTCTGTCCTGACCAACCCTGTTCATTGGTGAAGTCCACAGACTATCTTAAATAGCATGTGCTGAAACACCTTGTTCTGGGTTCTCACAATATTCTGTGGATTTCCCCCTACGGAAATTATGATAATTGTACTTTATATTTTTATCCAGCATTTACCTTTGGTAGAATGAATGACCCTTGTTTGGTTTAGTCACTATTCTTCCCAGGCTAGTGCCTCAGAAAAGAAGCAGACACATGGAGCTAGGGAGATGACTCAGAAATTAAGGTCACTTGCTTTCAAGGCTTGCTGGCCTGGGCTTCAATTCCCCAGACCCCATGTAAAGCCAGATACACAAAGTGGCACATGCATCTGGAGTATGTTTGCAGGGGCAAGAGGCCCTGTGTTCCCATTCTCACTCTCTCCTTACAAATAATAATAATAAAAAAACAGCAGGAAAAACAAAAATTCCTATGACAAAGATTTATTGAGCATTTATGTGGCAAGCATTGGTCTTGAAAGGGGAAAATATAGGAATTCACATACTAGTCAAAGGTGTTGATTTAATGACAGAAGAATGGCTGGCTCCTACTCCTTACTTCTCAGGTGGAAAAAATTAATGTAAGAGATCTTAAGTTTCTCCAGTCAAGCCACATGGAGACTTTGAGCAGTACAGACTATTTTTATGTTCAGACATTGAAAAAAATTTCCTCTTGCATACTATTTCTCAGTATACACTTCACAAACCAAAGGTGGATATGTGAACTTTGGCTTATCCAATAACATGAATACCAAGGGTCAAGGAGGGTCTCAAGAAGAGACCAGTGGAGACAAACTTGTAGATTTTTAGCTGCATACAGTGTTGTAAGTTAAGTCAGTAAGAGGCGGGTCACTCTGTTGATTACTTACCCAATCCTGTCATAGCACAGACAAGGGTGGCCATTGTGACCTTCATTGCTAGTATGAAACCTCAGGATCAGAGTCTTTGGGAATCAATGGTGTCTACTTTATAAGAATTTGGTCAAAACTGTATCAGGCTTGGAATTATAAAAAGGACAAGGGTAGTTTATTTCTTAGAAAGTTGAATGATATTCCAATAGAAAGCTTTTAAGAAAGTCTTGAGATTTTTTTTCACCAGGTATATTTAAATAGCAAAAGAATGCCTCACTTGAGTAGAGGGTGTAAGTCAAACAGTGAAAAGCAGTATCAGATAGGTGGGGAACTGAGGTGGAATAGAGTCCTAGGTGACAGGAAACAGTTGTTTCCTAGAATGGAGGGAATGCTAGACAGAGTTGGATCACTATTGCAAATCCAAATGAGATCTTGCTTTCAGAGCTGATGAATAACACCATGAGAAGTTTTCTGGGGTTCTCTTTCTCCCAGTTTGAGGATCTTCCCAGGAAGGGTGTACAGAGACTCTCAACCACTCACACAATAAAAGCCAGTCTCTGAGCATGACAACTCATTCCACCACCTCCACCTAGGGAGCAGCAGCAGGATCACTGAAGGATTCCTTGTGACTCAGCCATCAGTGACAGGACTAACTCTGAAAGAGTACCCATTCTGTTCACAGAATCTGCAAGCAGCTGAAGCATGTATGGGAGAGCACTTTAAGAACAGCTTTTTATTTTAAAAGCAACCAACCAACCAACCAACCAACATTCCCTACAACAACCTGAATGATGGGAGCGTAGACCTTTCAACACTTCAAAGAAATACTCTACTTAGGTCTACATGCTAAGATTAGAAGCCCACTATGTCACAATGAGGGAGACCAGATGATGTTCTTGTGAAATGGTAAGCCAGTTTAGGGGATGACTTGCAGCAGGTTTGGGGATATGCAGAAAGCAGTCAGAGGATGTACTGCACACAACATATGTAAAGAAAATGTTTTATTTAAAGTGTTAAATACCATCACCAGAATGAATTTGATTTACATTAGTTGGTGTTTGTTACAGGACTAATCTGCCCTTTTTTCCCAACTGGAATTCCCTTTACTGCAAAACAGACTATGTACAGGGCAGCAATGGTCACTGGCATAGTGCTATTTACATGACTAAACCACAAGTTGAGGTACAGACATGTGAAAATTAAAAAAGGTACACCAACTTTTAAATGAATACTGCATAATGACAAGTATGTACAAATATTCCATACAGTCATCTCCTTCTTATTAAAATTAGAAATAATTGGTATAGGAATATGCACAAAAGACTATGTGACTGCATCTTGGTATCAGGACAATGGTAAATGTTTATTCTAAGGAATAGTATAGACATTATAAGTCTATTAAATCAATTGCTGCTGGTACACAGGTGTCTAAATTATTTCAATAAAATTTTAATCCTTCTTTTCACAACTTTGCCTGGGTCCATCATGGGTCTCAGAAAGTCAAGACACAGTCTTGGTGTGTTTCATGTTGCACCACGTAAAGAGAAGGCATTTTTAGTGAGAACTCATTGTAACTTTTGCACCATATCAAGCATGATAGTTTTGAATGGTCAGCATTGAATTAAATAAAGAAAAACAAAGAAAATTAAGTTTTGTGCACGGCCTTCCTTACAAATGGGATGTAGGTAGATTTAAAAAATTATTGCAAGCAGTTAAAACCAATCTATATGTATGTTTTATCAAAGTGTACATAAGAACCAGAAAGTATGGGTGGTTTATTACATTGACCAGTGACATTTCCTCTAAATAGGGACCTTGAGAGAACTTTGACCTTGCAGCACCACCCGGTGGTAATAACTGTCTGTAAACCAAAGGCAGGGGTTCTGATTCTAGGGGATTGCGTGTAGACTTTGGTGATGGCATCAAAGAATTATTGAGAGGCTTGTTGACTTTCCTTGAGTCACCTAAAAACTGGAGCTTCAAAATTGTTGCAAATTTATGTTTACTATATTTCTTTAGAAATATAATTTGTGAAAAATTGATTCTTACTACAGAAAAATGAATTAATAAACAGCCCTGTTTCAGGGCTTCAAAATTTTTAGCAGTGTTTCTATTCACATAGTAAATGGAAATAGCTAAAGAAATTCCTTTAACTAATAACAAACAAATGAACAAAACCTAAGACCTACAAATAATACTTTAACCCCTGTATGAACAATGCTGGTGCTAAAAACAAATTTGTTAGACATTACAATGGCCACATGACTTTAGGATTTTCCTGTAAACTGAAGTTGAAGGTGAAAAAAAATTACCATGCACTGTACAATAAATTGCAAAAGTTCAAATATCTTCTTTGTCAAATACATGCTGACTTACTTTAATATATTCCCAAGTCATGTTGCAAAATCCTTTCAACATGCTTGAAATAAAGAAAGCTCTTAGGTTTTTTCCCTTGAGAAATTCAGAAATTCAGAAGCACATATAGCTCTGAATCAAATATGGGGTATAAGAGAGGATCAGATCAAAAACTTGTAATTTTTTAGTATAAGGTTCACTCAGATAGGGAGAAAGAAAATAAAAGATTAAAAGAGGGATAAGAGAAAAGTGAGATAGGGAAGGGAGATGTGAAAAATTTGCACATATTGAACTTCATAAGATTTGTATATTTAACATGGAAATAAATCAAATATATTATACTTATTTGTCACATAAAGAGAAGGTTAAGTATCTTCTAGAAAGTATTTTCATTTGTAATGTCTGCCAAAACACAGACTATGATTAGTTTAAAGAATAAACATGGTGTGTCTTTGTATCACCCTGTTGCATTCTCTCCCCCTTTTTTAAAACCATGCACTAGTGAAATTTATTTTAAAAATAATATAAATTGTTGAAAATGGCTGATTTTTCTTCTTCTTCTTCTTTTTTTTTTTTGCAAGTTGCAGCCCCAAGAAAATAATTGAAATATTCAGCTAATCTGTCCATGCAAAAAAGTTTCTTTAATTTCATTCATTCACTGTAGTCACAGAATTGTATTTCAAAGTCCAACACATCTTGGCATTAGAAATAACACGACTCCTGGAGCTCCCCAGTCTGTCTCTCTCCCCACTGGATCCCTGTCCGGGGGTGGGCTGACACTGGTCCTGACCACTTCTTTGGTCTTTTGCTTTTCACCTGATGCTTGCTAGGACTTTGCTTCTTGACCTGTAGCATGGCTTAATGGCTGTAGAGCTCCACGTCTGTGGCATAACAGGGCTTTAGGGTCAGATAAATGAAGAAGGACGATAAAAATATAAAGGTGCCTTTGAAAAGGGCTGACTGATTCTTTAAGATTAATCCATGGCTTCAGATTGGACCAAACCTCAAATGTCATTGAACTCCCAACCTGATAGTTCCTCATAGCTCTGCTCTTTCACCGAGGGCCTTCATTAGGGCACAATGTGTGCAACTTCCTCTGAGAACACAGGATCTCATTGTATCCCTAGAAGTGGGCTCAGAAGACACAACATTAAGCATGCAGTGTTACCAGGGTTTGCGACCTGTGGATTTTTTTCTTTTTTGTAACGCTGGTTGCTGTGAGAACAGTTTTACAGCTGCTATGAACGGGAGTAAGAAGGTCCAGTTGAACTTTCCAGAGATGATTGGGAAGCTCTTCTTGTCAGAGGGGCCAAGGTTGGATCTACTAGGGAAGAAGGAGGGAAAAGTTTGAACCATCCAATCACCATATTGGACAGTTCCAGTTCATCTAAAAGTATCTGGGCCACACCCATAAAGGATTTGTGATCCATGCGGCCGTAATCTCCCCAGACAATGATCTGTTGGAAAATGAAAAGTAATGTCAGGTTAAACATATGCATCACAAGACTTGCAAAACAATCAAAATACTAAACTACATTCAGTTAATAGCCTGACATTAAAGATCAAGTTAAATAATTGTAATTGATTATTATCATTACTATCTTTAACCACCAGGATTCAAAGTTCTATTAGGAAAACTGTACTGGAGCGTTCAGATCTAATGCAGTCCAGGGAACCTCAAACTGAGGTCTGATGGGGGTTTGCAAGCCTATAAGTCTGTAATGGGAACAAAAGCATGGACAGCTTTATAGCACTGGCTACTGTTTTCAAACTGTCAGATAATTTCAGCTGTGAGGCATGAACACAAGACAATGCAACAAAAAAGACACTCAAGACAAGGTCTGGCTTCATGAAAATATGTTTTTATGTACGTTATTAATAATGAAGGAAATACCTGTAGAACCTTTCCTTGAGGACTCTCTTCGAAAGATAAGAGCTGCTGATAAAGGGGTTCCAGCGTTTTCCTTGCCACCTTTGTTTTCTTTTTGGCTATGCAGACTCCGTTATCTAACAGATACACCTTGACATATGGTGCTTGAGAAAGAAAACAGAGGGTAAGTAAAAATTGTGGTTGTGGAATGCCCAGCTCCTGGGGGCAAGGGCAATTGTTCTGCCTTCAGTTGAAAGAGCTGACAGTCCATAGGTCACCAAGATTGCCATTTGTGTCAAAATCACCAAACAATGAACAACTGTCAGTCAGTCAGAGACTGGGGGGGGGGGGTATGCTGACATAGCCTCTAACTTTTTACTTTTTTTTTTTTTTTGCCAACTGACATGTTTTCATGTTGAATTAGTCCCTAATAATTGAGAGTGATATCTTGGTACTTGACTTACCAAAGTTTGAATCTCATTGAACATACTTGAATACTTGAAAAGAGCCTTTTTGTTCACCCATCCCCATATACCACTTTTCATTCAAAGGCATTTATTCATTGGTGATGGTGTGGTGCAAAAGAGGGGTGGGCTTTGAGGTGATAAGTTCAAAATTAGCTGGGCAGAGGCAGCTAATTAGGAATTCTATAGCTTAAAACTTATCAGACAGACCTTTCATGACAACCATGTCCATGTATGTGTCCTAGTGCTATTTATAACAGAATGAACCCATGAGCTTCAAGACCTTTGCAAGCACAGTTTCAAGGCGGTAGAGTAGGAAATATATACTTTATTTATCAATTTCTGCATGGATTGAGAAGTTAAGAGATGAAAAATTACAATTAAGTCAGTGGTGGAGGTGCTGAGGCTAGAAGCAAAGTTTCAGAATTCTCAGCAGTTGTTTTACATGTGGAATCCAATGACCCATGTGAAATGTATTTGGGGTCACTGTGCCATGACCATGGTCAAAAGACCTTAAATGGTAAAGACATTTAATATGCAATATGGAGCAGCAAGGGTGTCTCCTTGTATGCCCCAGGAAGTAGAAGTGTTATAATTAAAATATTCAGCATACACACACTTAAGCTATTATGAATTTGTATCTATTCTTATTCTAATTCTGAAGCTCCAAGTAAACTGAAGAGTAATTCAAGACAGCAGCTTGCGAGTAAGAAGAACTTCTTGTGTACACAGTGACACACTGAGTTACTAAGACTGATGGTGATTTTCTACCACATATGCACTTATTTAATAACATACCATTTTTTTCCAGATCACCCTTATTGAAAGCTCAGGATAAATACACAAACTGTGGTAGCCTCAAATGTTCAGATAACTGACTGGTCTATTACTATCCATGGTTGATTAAAAAGTAAGTTTTCAGCAACAAAAAACCGAACTTCCTAAATTGAAACAATATATCCACATATGGACAGTAACAGAAAAAATGTTTTTACCTGGCAGTGTCTTGGAACCTGGTTTTACAACAAGGCCACGGGCCCGAATGATTTCCACTTCCAACTGTCCCTTTTTGTCCACCATCCCTACCTGAATGTCACCTAGCAGTATATGCAGAAGAAAAACACACTTTATTATACAAATGCAACAAGAGAAATGCTTCTGCAAAAAACATAGTCTAATCATTATATATATATATATATATATATATATGTGTGTGTGTGTGTGTGTGTGTATGTATGTAGATATATACATTTTTTAAAAAATATTTATTATTTTTGTTTTAAAATATTATTATTTATAAGAAAGAGAAGAAAGAGGGGGTGGGGAGAGAGAAGAGATACACCAGGGCCTCTTACTGCTACAAATAGCTCCAGATTTATGTGCCACTTTGTGCATCTGGTTTTATGGGGGTACTGGTGAATTAAACCTGGCCCAGAGGGCTTTGCAGGCAAAAGCCTTTAACAACTGAGCAATCTCCCTAGGCCCCCACATATTTTCTTAAATTTAGCCATATTTGAACCTTTGCCAGTCATGTCTTCCTTTAAAATGATCATAAATGACAACAGAGAAAAGAAAACTTTCACCATTAAAATCTAAGACACTTATTCTTACTGATAATGTTGTTAAAGATTTCTCCAAACTGAGAGAATGTAATTTTCAGTAACCTACAAAGCAAATAATGACATCAGGAGACGGAAATTCTTACCCATTGCAGGAGTAGCCAGAGTTTGGCGTCCCACTAGCTGAGCAGGGCCCAGGCCATCAAGGAAATCACTGAATTGGCTGTCGGAGGCCAGGCGGACACCGGGGAAAATAAGACTGGAGGCGGAATAATATGTGGATTAGATCCTCACCTTTACTTACAGTCAGGCAAGCTCTCGTTTCCTGCGGCCTCTTTAACTGGCAGGATAATTGTTACCACTATTTTGCCACTGAGATTCATCGGCCCTCAAGGCCCCGCTCAGCCTCCCATACCCCTCGTTCCATGTTATGTTTGCCAACAGCCCGTTCCTATCACGAGAGGCACGTGTAGGCTCTGTCTACATGTCCTGTCACTGTTCCTTGCTCTAGAGGGCAGAAGTGCCGATTTCTGTCACTGGTGCTCAGTATACATTGAACACTTATTTGAAGGCAGGTTTAATCATATTCAATCCTCTTAGCAACACTGTGAGATAGACTATTATGTTTCTCCTTTTACAGATGAAGAAGCTTCCACATCATTTCTACTGGCTTACAAATATGGTGCCATTTCATTCTAAAACAGAACAATTGTTCCCTTTCCTCATCCCATTTTCCTTTCAGATTCCCTTGAAATTTCCCATTTGTTTCCTTAAAGTTCCTTGAAAAAGTCTATGTTCTGACTTCACTTTTCCCCATTGATTATCTCTTAAAACTAATCAGTTTTTCATCTTACCACTTCACCAAAATTTCTCTAACCAAGTTACCTAATGACCACAGCAGTTAAGTCCAGTTGTCATTGCTCAGCCCTGACCTAACAGATTCACAGCATTTGATACAAATGGTCCCTCTGTCTTCCCTGAGACGCTTTCTCTGCTCTGCCTCCTAGAGGGTCTGTGCTCCTTCTTTTCCTCTTCTCTTACCTGCCATTCTGCCTTGCTGTCTTCACTAAGCACCGAGGCTCCATTTTTTTTTACTTCTCTCTTCTCTGTGTCTGACTTTCCTTGGGAATCATACCCAAACTAACGGTTTTGTTTTGTTTTGTTTTTTTTTTTTTGCATGTGCATTTTTTAAAAAAATATGGAATGCTTCACGAATTTGCATGTTGTCCTTGCACAGGAGCCATGCTAATCTTCTCTGTATCGTTCCAATTTTAGTATATGTGCTGCCAAAGCGAGCACCAACCTCATGGTTTTAAATGCAGTCTGCTACTATCACCTGGACTAACGTCTCCAGCTCAGATCTTTTCCTTGAGCCACAGATTTGTGTTCCAACAGTTTAGCTGCCTAATAGAATGTCTACCAGGCAGCTGGAATTCAATTTAACCAAAATGGACAACATCCCACGAAAAAAATCAAATAAACAAAACTCCGGTTGCCTCCCATCTTAAATGTCAACGTCATCCTTCGAATTGCTCAGCTTTGGACCCATCTTCTTTCCTTCCTTTGTTGTGCCTTCTCCCAAATTCATATGTTGAAGTCCTAGCTCCCAATGACCCTTAGAAGAAATAAGGTCAACATGGGTGTGGCAACTCACATCTATAATCCTAGCACTTGGAAGGCTGAGTCAGGAGGATCATCTGGAGTTCAAGGCCAGTCTTGGCAACAGAGTTCCAGGTCAACCTGGGGCCAGAGTGAGACCTTGCCTCAAAAAATAAAGCAAACAACAACAACAACAACAAAATAGAAGGAAGGGTGGATGGTGGAAGAGAGGACAAAAGAAGGTAGTGGGAGGGATCATGATAAAAATATATTATGTACACTTAGGAAACTTGTCAATAAAATGTTTTAAAAACAGGTTAAATGAAGGTGGGTCCCTAATCCTAATGACTAAGGAAGAGACCCCAGGGGTAGGAAAAGAGTATATATACATAACACAACAAAGTGCCCATATGTTAAGAGAGACTCCAGAGAAACCAAGCCTATTAATATCTTTATCTTGAACTTCTAATCTCTAGATCTGTGATAATCTACATATTTGTTTAAACCATTCAGCCTGTGGTATTTTATTATGGAAGCCCTAAGAAATGAACACAGGTCATCTCTCATTACTCACATCAAATGTAACATTATATCTTATGAGGCTTACTGTCAAAATACATCCAAAATCTGACCTCACTAATACTTCTACGCCACTGGAGTACACTATTCCAAGCCACTACTGTATTTCTTCTGCAGCATTAGAACAACTACTGAATAGTCTCCTTCTTGTTGCCTTCCCTCCCCTCAGCAGTGAGACTGATTTGCTAAAATGAAAGACAGATCATGTTAGACTTTTGGTCAAAATGCTCTAAGGATTTATTGTTTCATACAGGGTTAATTCAAAAGCCTTACAAAGGCCTTATAAATTGCCCAACCCTATTGTATACCTCAATTCCTCCAGGCAAGCTCCTGTTCCTAGGCTTTAGCCTGGAATGTTATCCCTCAAATATTTATCTAACTATGCATTAACTTCTTTCTGGACTTACTTAAATGTATACTTTTGTGTTCCCTATGTAAAATCCTAACCTCACTCTCTCTCATATTTTTTGGAAAATCCTTTCTGATTTATTATGTCCTATTATAATTGTATGAATCATGGCTCTCAGGCCCAACAACATGCACAGACCATGTAAGCTAAGGAAGTATGTGGGTTCATTTCTTCAGAGCTGACCCATGGATAAGTTGTCCTGAAATCAGGTCATATGGAATATTTAGCTGATCCTCTCTCATTTCTTTCCCTTGCTCTATTTTTTCCTTAATATTTACCTTGCTTAGTATGCTATACAGTTTACTATTCTTTACACATAAATTTAATTCTTTCACAACATCTGTCTTCTTTATGAGGCTACATTTGATGAAGGTAGGGGGTCTTTCTTTGTGTGGGTTTTAGTTTCTGCTTCATCTCCTGCTCTCAGATTCATGCCTAGAACATTGCGAATACTCAATAAATACATGCTAAACTTTCTGAACTAGAAACTAGAAGTTTAGAAAAAATAAATAATTTCCCCAAAGTTCTGTACCACATAACAAGATGGGAACCTTGGCTTTACCATAATTACTTGAGTCATGCAACCATCCATGATTCTGAAGCCCCTAACTGGCTCCCTAGTATCACAGCAGTGTCGGAAACACTTGACGGTAGTATTTGTTGACTAAATTCTGGACTATTTAGTCCATTTCTCCAGTAAGACTGTAAACATCGGGGGGGGGGCATACTTTAAATATTTTCATATCCCCTGAAATTTTATGAGTCTATAAACACATATGGTGGGATCCATGGTCTAAACATTTCTATGTCCCAGGTAGTGCTTTACCATGGTCACTTCTCAGAGCACATTTGTTTTCTACATAAAAAAAGAAAACAAATTTATTTAGTACATGGCAAGGAGGGCAATGACCATGGCAGCCACAGAAGAACTGCCCACCATATTCTGTTGTTTTCAGATTTCCTTTATGGAATTAAATCTATTTCTTTCCCTTCACCTCAATTCCCAAATATTCAATCTGTTAAGATAATATCAATTTGCCCTAAGTTATAAATTACAGAATGGTACAGACCTTTTATTTACATGCTAGAAAAATCATCCTTAGATCTGCCATGGATCCTAAACCAATTGCTTCAATTGCTGCTCACCTGTGAACTAGCTACACACTTGTGAAACTGTCTAATGCTTCCACAATGACAGCCCAAAGGCCTGAACCTTATTTTCCTTCTGATGTCCTCTATAGCCTCATCATACAGCTATAGTTGCTAATTACTAGTTGTTGAGAATAGGGCTTTGCAATCTTTATAAAAATCTTTTAAAAATATCTCAAATACAGCTGATTCAAAGAAAAGCTACATGGTAACTATATAAAGGTTTGCCAACTATTTTTAACGCCACTGCCTTTTACTATTGAATTTTACATAATAAGATAAATTACCCAACTGTCAGCCCATAGAACTATGCATGAATAGTTATTCTATATTTTTCAATACTAACTCTTCAACAGATCAATGATTTTAAAAACTAACATGGCCCACATGGTGTGGCATGAATGATCATTTCTTCTGTGCTTTTATTTATTATTTTAAACTAGGGCAAAATATTTTATTTGCATGTAATGTGAGAGTCATGTTTCATCATTTTGTCACTGAAGTAAAGCACTTTATCCCCAAACCTATTTCCTTTGATATAAAAAACCAGATCTATCACATTGCTCAGTGGCAAGCGAGCCAAGTTCACAGGAAGTCAGCCAGTGAGGATGAAAATGGGCTGTGGAGCCTGTGAGTGAGCTTCAGTGAGAGCAGAGAGTGAGGCAGAGCGGGTGGTGTCTGGCAAGACATGGAGGAGATTCCCGTAGCAGGCCTCACTCACTTTCCTTCTGAGCTGTAGCTGTTCATGCTGCCGTCTGTAGATTCTCGGCTGGCCTGTCGAGTCATCCAGTTCCTCATTTCCACTGCCAGGCCTGTTTCTGTGCTCCTCTGGACAGTGCTTCGAAGCTTTTTACCTCCTGCTTCTGCAGAGACAAATCCAAAGGCATTATAATTTTGTCACTGCTGTCTGGTAACAAACACCACCAGCCAGCACTTGGAGCTTCTCAGATGAACAGAGCTGCATAAAGACAAAGTATTTTTAAGGAGACAGAGAGAAAGGTATTTAAAATATTTTTAAACAGTGTCCTGTTGAGTAAGATTAAAAAAGAAATTTAAACAGCACAAAGTATCATTGTTTTCTTTCCACTTAGAGCAGTGTTCAAGAAGAAATAAAAAACTTCTAAGGAAAACAAAAACTTTGTTTTCATTGTAATACTTAGTTACTAGGTTAATTTATAACTATGATTTTGCTTTTTCATTTTAATATTCAAATGCAAAATTAACTTATGCTTACCTTTTTGTCCTGTTCTTTTTGTCATAGTAAAAGAACTAGGCTCCCATATTACTTATAAAGAACAGATGGTGAGAAAATGACATTTCTATTCTTAATTTTTACAATAATATTTTTGAAGAGTGGCAGATCTTAGAAGGCAAGAAAATTACACAAAGGAGAGTCCCATTTGACAGCAGTTTTATGTCTGCTGATAACTTTAAAAGATTATAGAATGTAGCAGCCCAGCAGTATCATGTAAGAGTGTTCTAGTTTGGGGTCTTGGATAATCATGTCCCTCAGGGGTACTGACAGGATGGTGATAAAGCTTACGTAAAATGAGCAATCAAAAGACCAAATGGGAAACTGGGTCAAATAAGAATATGATGGAGGTAAAAAGTGCTATCTGGAAAAAAAAGAGCTTCATGAATGGAGTGGGAGTTGAGCTGTGTTTGAAAAACTGTCAGACTCAGTAGAAGTGAGAACAGTGTCTTGAGCAAGAAAACCAGCATGGACAAAGGTGCAGATAGGGATACCCATGGGAGGTGAGGGAGTTGCTGTGACCAAAATATGTGAAGTCTCTGTATGAATGGGGAGACAGTCCAAATTATGAAGGCCGTCACCTGTTGGAATATGGAGTTGAGAGACTCCCAAAGATGGGTGGGATAGTCTGTATTCACTTAGCTTTTGTCATGCTTAAATATTTATCCACAATGGCAGTGTGCACCATTAGCTTTTGGGGACAGGGACATGTAACAAGCTCTTTCAGTGGCTGGTAAGGGAAAGTTCTTCTGAGATCTACATATGTTGCTAGTACTACTGATTTGCTGAAGTCTCTTCACTAAGCCTCATGCATTTTGCTCACCATTTTCAAACACTGCTTTAAATTTTATTCTCCACTTCCATCTTGAAGGTACAACAAAAATGCTTTAAAATATGTACAAATATAAATTATGACAGATATTTAACTCAAGTCTACATCTGAAAGTTGATATTGTAGGTAATTAATAGTAAACATGTTGTACTGATATGAACTGGAAGAAAACAGAAAGCATACCTCTTGATGACAGAAAGCTCTTATTTACAGAAGAATGCTAATGAAATTTTTTTAAAAAATCAATTTGCAGCCTCCTGTGTAAAAAGGATTTAAGTATGGCTCATCAATGAAGGCTTATCTCATTAATATTATGGTAAAGAAACTGGGCTTGTATACTACTTACAAAAAACATTTCCAGCCTTCTATAACTTTATGAAAGAATATTTGCATATAAAGTAACCATTTCATAAATCAGTTCTAATTGTTAAACTGTATGTGTGGGGGGTACTTAAAATGGGACACCTGATTACCAGCTCCTTAATAAGCAATTCAACTTAGTACTCATAGTGAGGCAGTCATATGTACATTTTGTTATAAAATACACAGCATCACCTAAGTTGTTCTAGACAAAAATACGCAGTCTATTTTACAGGGGACAAAGTAACAAGGTAAATATTACAAACACACACACATCAAACAAAACCCGAGTATAGGATATTGTTAAAGAAATTAGCATAGTCTCCTTAAAATTAGCATAATGAAGACAAAGTAAGGCAATTTTTCTAGATTAAAAGATGACAAAGAGATGCAGCCTTCAAATACCTTTGAATGTGTGGATTTTGAGTGTATTTGAAAAAATAATTTTTTTAAATGTTACAAACAGAACGGTATATGGGCAACAGTATTTGGAACAATTAGATGAAACTGCATTGGGTACTAGATTGAATTAGATAATTGTTCATTTTAAACACATAATAGAATGTAGTATAATTAGTTTTTTATCATTAGGTGATACATACTGAAGCATTTAGATGTGAAATATGTCTTAGCTTTAATTTACCTTAAGTGTTTTCTTTGAAAAAAAACTAAAATAACTATACACTCATGCATAAAAAGGGAAATGTTACAAAGAAGAGATGAAGAGTAGACCTTGATAGTCATGAAGTCAATATTTATGATTTTATTTCAAAGTGACCTTTAAGTGACTATATCAAAAAGTAATAAAACTTTGCTCAGGTATAAACACAATTCAAGAAAGATGGTAGGCTTGTGTGAGGGAGCTAGTCCAAGGGTCTGCTCTTTCCTGTAGCTTTAATGTCCACTTCCTTTGAACAATGCCATTCGTGTCCAGCTGCCATTAAGTGAAGCATACTTCAGAAGAGTTTGAAAAAGGATATATAGAAGGAGACCCAATTTACAAGGGAAATAAGATTCCTTTCCTGAAGAGCTCAAGATGTAGCTTCTGCAATGCCAAAGATCTATATTTTTTATTTAACATCTGACTTTAACAAGCAAAAGTGACAAAAATCTGCTGATATTGGTTGATGAGAACTAGCCATTTGTCAAAGAATAACAAAGCAATGAGCATAAAATCCTTGTGTTTACCAATTGCTTTATCTGCATATCCTCTTTACCTCAACTCTGAAAATCTGAGGCCTTACAGCAGCATCTAAGGCCCTCAGCACATTACACAATTCCCTGAAGCTACACAGTAAACAACAGAACCTGACTTCATATACAGTTGCCAGACTCAAGTTCTCTGCTCTTCATTAACTTACTTGTGGACTCTTCCTACCTGGGTAGTTTGTGCAGTTCTCCATAAAATGACAATAATTTTAAGGACCCATGGAAGGCCTCCACTAGAAGCAGACAGGTCTGCTGGGAATGTGGTATACCGTCAGGCCTTGGTGTCAAACTGCTTCTCTACTGTTTACAAGCTGGTGATGCTGAATAAATAGCCCTGTTTTCAGAGTCCTCAGCCTGTGAAATTATTATCATATTCATAATTAGGATTTTCTAATAAGCTATACACATCGAAAGTGCTTAGAGCTGTGCCTGATAGAAAATGTTCAACTAATAGCATTGTGATTAGGTCCAGATAAGAAATCAAGAAACACATATTTTAGCTAGCTCTGCCCACTAACTAGCTGGCTGTGTGACCTTTTCTAAGTTGTTCCTCTTGAGTCTGAAGCTAGTTGTCTAAGTAAAAAGGCAGAGGGAAGAGGGAAAATGGCCCCTAGTATCTATTAGCTCTAAAGTCTAAAGCTTTCATAGTTAGTGTGCAGCTGTTAAAGAATCAAACAGTACATAGCTAATAACTATTTATAGTAGCTATTAGCATACTATTTATAATGGATCTTTAAAACTTATCTTTTTAACTATTCCAGTATCTGAAATACTTATAGACTTATTTGTAAATTTTTCAGTACCACAAAATCTTTGTGTCACATTCACAATAAATGTAATTTAACCTAAATATAATGTATTATGCTGATTCATGTTTAATGTTCCAAATGATGTGTCATATTATTATGCAATCTAAAAACTGAATCTATGCAACACTGAAAGATTGTAAAAGTTAATAAGTATATGGATTAAGTAAGTGAAACAGGAAGAATTGTGAGATGGTACCCATAATACGTAACTTTACACAGCAAGTGATATTTTGTTGATGTGACTAAGGTAACTAATAAGTTGACTTAAAGGTAGTGGACCTGGCATAATTGTTCCATCCCTTTAACAGTAGAATGCTCTCTCTGGGTGGCTCCAGAAGTGGTAATTAGAGAGATTGAAAACACAAGAAGGACCCATTATACCCCTGCTGGCTTGAAGGTAGTATACATGTGGAAATGATCTCACAGCATCCAGAAGCTGAGAGTAATGCCTGACTGACAGGCAATAAGAAAACTGGGTCCTCAGACCTATAACTGCAAGGAACTGGATTCTGCCAGCAACCTGATTGGCCCCACAAGCAGAAGTTTTCCCCAGAGCCCCCATGCAAGAATTTAGTGCAGTCAATGTCATAATTTCTACTGTGTTAAGCTCTATGGGGAAACATAGCCACCCTGCACTTGCCTTATGAACAGATATTTTCAGCTTCTAATTGTTACAAGGTAAATTCTGAGTCCTTTTTAGATATGTTTTTAAATGGGAGATATTGAATATATCCTATATGACTACAGAGATCGACCAACAGAAATTGTTATAAACAGCTATGAATTGTTTAACAAAGTGTATACATATGTACACGCATACATACATATACACACATATGCATGACATGTTGTGTTGAGATACTAATAAGTCAATACTCAAGCAATAAACCCTAGAACTAAGGTCCAAATTGGGTTGTTGTTGAGCCCTTATATTATTCACTTGGTTATGAGGTATTTTAAGCATCTGGAGATGATGCCTGCACTTAAAAATCAGGTTCTTGAACTGCCAAACTTCCCAGGCAGAAGGCAGTACACAGGAGGTGTCCTTGTCATTCTGCTCTGTTTAATCTCATGACTCATTTCCTGGCGTACTCTGTACTCACAAAAAGCCATTTGATTAAATAAATAAAAGACCAATGGTCAGTTTCCCCAATATCAGAGGACTCTGAGTGGCTTGACAACAAAAATCAAAAGGTCCCCATTTCTACTGATGTGGAGACTGTCTTATACCCTATTCAGTGTGATGCCAAGCTCAACGTCAGGCTGACTACCTGTGCATCTTGGGCCCACAGAAGCCATCCTGTGCTACTCATACCTGGGAAGTCTCATGTTTCAGGATTTGCTCAACATCAAAATGAGAGATGATTTTAGGGAACACATGGAAAGCTTATGGAAAGATTCTGCAGCTGTAATTATTAATTTACACCATCACTTATGTGCTTTGGCTAATGAGGTGCTGTTTTTTCCTTAGTCACAAGTAGTGTAATTTACAGAAGCCATTTGCATTACTTGTAAAAAATTTCTTAAATGCATTAAAATGAGAATTTCTAAAATTATTTACTTGCATATTTTGGGAAGCAATCCTCAGACCCAGTGAATGGATGTGCTTGCTTGCTACAGTAATGAGAAAGCTGAGTCCTCAGTAGTTTTAGTAAATGACTTCAAAAACTATTCAGATTTTCAAATTGTATTGTGTCTTATACTGACTCTTCTAATTCCTCAAACTCCAATGATAAGAATTGTCACCAGCATGTCTACCAGCCTCCATGGTGGCTGCTGTGGGCATAACATCTCATCAATGGATTTAAAATTAGAACATGAAGAGCAGTTGATGGATTGGAGAAATGGCTCAGTGGTTTCCCAGAGTGCTTATGCGATGTTACAGCTGCACACACCTGCACATATATCATACATACAATCCACATCATACCTGCTACACACATAAAAAAGAAGTTCATTTTTTGATCCCTGGGATCCTGCAAGATCTCACTGTGAGAACCACTGTCATGGGTAATTACTTTGAAAGGCTTAGACATTCATATTTATATTTATAATGTTTTTTAATATGAGTGCAATTCAAACTTCTGAAAGTTTAAATAAATAACTCCTCCCACATATCTGATAACTTATTTTGGTCTACTCCAAGACCTGCAGAAAAATTAACATAGATAGGGTTGTGGAGATGGCTCAGTGGATAGAGCACTTGCTGTTCAAGCCAGGATGTGTGAATTCAATCATTCTCCAGGAGCCTGGTAAAAAGTCTGAGCATGCTGACATTGCCAGGGAAGGGAGATGGCAATGGGAGGACTTCATGTGAGCAAAGAAGAGCAGAGTAAAAATGTAGAGTGAGAAACCCTGCCTCAGATGAGGTGGAAAGGTCAAGACTAACCGGAAAATAATACTCTGACCTCCACACATACACCATGGAATCTGCATGCCTAAATACTTTCTCTCTCTCTCTTTCTCTTTCTCTCTCTCTCTCTCTCTCATACACACACATGCACACACACACATATAAACATATGAACATGCAGGTGCATGTGCACATACAATGTAAAAAAGGAAAAGTTAATATGGAAATTCCTAGGAATTAACAGTTGGAACTCAATGTTATTTCAGAGTTTAACATAAATTCATTCAATCCAATAGCTCTGCCACCCTGACTATGAAAGTTAAATAGCGACTAGCAGTCAGGTGTGGTGGCATGCAGGTAAGCCCGACACTTGGGAGACACAGGCAGGAAGACTGGGAGTCCAAGGTGATCCTTGAACTATGTAGCAAGTTAGAGGCCAACACAGGCTACTTGAGACCATTCCTCAAAAAACCAAACCATACAAACAAACAAAATCCCTAGCAGCTACAGTAATAGTGAATTACAAGATGAGGCCACAATCATGCTGGATAATAGCACTAATAAAATTTATTCATTTCTTCCTAACTTTAGCAGTTAAGTGTGGTTATCTGACTTGCTAACACAACTATCAGGTATAACTACAAAGAAGATTAATCAGCTGGCATATGACTTGGCATTTCTTTTTTCCTCTATGAGGATGGAGATAACAGAGACCTCCCTAAGCTTGTGTCCCTAAGTATAGCCACACATATAAATCTCAATGGACATATAGCAGGAGTGATATATGATTTTGTGTGTGTGGTCACATATACTTTTAGTTGTCATTAGACTCTAATTTAACTTTATTATGATGGATACATACATAATAGCATAAATAAGAGGTTTTAAAAAATTTATTTTTTATTTCTTTTTATTTATTTATTTGAGAGCAAGAAAGAGGAAGATATATAGACAGATATATGACAGAGAGAAAGAGAGAGAGAGAGAAAATGGGAAAAAAAAAAAGAAAATGGGCATGCTAGGGCCTCTAGTCACTGCAAATGAACTCCAGATGCATGTGCCACTTTGTGCATCTGGCTTACATGGGTCCTGAGAAATTGAACCTGGTCCTTTAGCTTTGCAGGCAAGTACCTTAACCACTAAGGCATTTCTCCAGCCAAATAAGAAGTTTCTTTCTTTTTTTTTTCTTAAGCTGGGACAAACCATGACTAAACTCAAAATGAAGGAAAGAAAGACAGAAATATAGTTTCTTGACTTTGAACTATGTAGAGATACATTGGATATAAAATTCATCCATTCATAGTTTTCTTTTTTTTTAAGCAAACCCAACAGATTGGCCCTTTATTGCTTATGTGTGCGTGTGTGCACACACACGAGGGGGGGGGCAGGGGGAGAATTTGCATGCCAGGCCCTCCAGCCACTATAACTGAACTCCAAATGGGTATGCAACCTTGTGTGCATGTGCAACCTTGTGCACTTGTGTCACTTCGTGTATCTGGCTTAGATGGGACCTGTGGAGTCAAACATGGATCCTTAGGCTCTGTAGACAAGTGTCCTGCTAAGCTATCTCTCCAGGTCCCATCTCTAGTCTTATAACAGTGCCACATGAAGTTTATTATTACTATCACTTCCTAAGGAAACTGGCTGGTCACACAGTTGGCACATGATGTAGAGATCTCAATTTTGCTCTGGACAATGCCAAAGACTATGTCTGCTTCTCATAGCAGGAAGATTTCCATCTTTACTTAGTGTTTTGTACACTAAGTTCTAATTCCAGAGTCACAAGTGATTTGAAGTCTCATTTCATACTCTCCTTATATATTCAAATAATCTTAAAGTATATTATCTTATAGATAATTCCAAGATTCAGGTCATTTATACGCTTGTAATTTCATGAAAATGATGTTGATGTCAGTATCAATGTTAACTTCTGACTGCATGGACAGTGACCATGAAGGAAGCAAGGCAATAGACATTCTGGTTGTAGTTATACCTGTGATACACATATGCATTTCAATCCCTGAGCTCTTAGGCCCACCCACACCAAAAACTAGAGATTTCATCAAATGGTGCTCTTGGAGGCAAATCACACTGGATACATCGTGAAAACAAACAAACAAACAAACAAACAAACAAACAAACAAACCTGTAGCCTTCCACCATGTGGAGGTGAAAAAGGCCTCAACTTCCTGGGCTTATCCTTATCCACACAAAAAAAGGGCTATACCAGGGGACCAGAGCATCCTAGTCTGATTATGAGTTTCTGATTATTAGTACTGATTTTTAACAAGAAACAAAAACAAGCTTATGGCCCTCATGGTATGATCATTCTATTGTTATTTCCATAAAAGTAAAGTTTATTTGTCATTCTCAGCAAATTGAAATATGAAAAATTATAGTTTAATCATTATTCTTTTGGACATGTTAGTTTTATGACTTTTTTCCCTGTTTTCTGGTGTTGTTGCTATTATGAGAGTAGGGGGACACAATGAAACTCATTGGAAAACAATGAAGTTATGATCCAAAATGAAACTGCTGAAGAGAATTGTGTATCCCACATTTTGGCTTCTTTACTCCTTAAGTGTGAGACCTGTCCTTGGTCATGCTTAACTCTACAATGAATATGAAATACCACTAATCCCTTTGTGATACTCAAGTAGGACAGACTTGACCATTTACCAACTTTAGAGAGGGAACTTTTATCTCTGAAACTCACTCTTCTTATCTGTAAACTTGAAATCACACTTAGTCTAGGCTATATAAAATATGATATGGTGTTGTTTAACAAATAATGTTGAATATGGATTAGATACTATATGTGAAAGTGCTTTGAAAACAGTTCAATAACATACAAATCCTTACTTGAAAAATGACTGAACTGACATGAGAAATTGTCCTAAGCTTGCAGATAAAAACTGCACAAATCACCAATGCCTTGTCACATCTGAAAAGAGCCTGCTAGCTAAGAGGATCAGGCAGTCACCTTCTTATCCATTTTTTCCAGGGGTTGTGGGAGCTTGAGTTATACCTGAAGTTGGAAACAAACAATGCAAACCTACTGAATTTCTGAAGGACTGATACATAAAAATTAACTAGCCTACCTTACACATATTTTATCTAATCTTAACAAAAAACTTAAGTTCCTAGACCTACAATAGCAGGAAGCAAGGCAAGAGCCATGTAGCTTCCCCTTGAGCCCAACCTTGAAGCCATGGAGACTAAAGGAAAGCGAGGAATCTCCCAGAAAGCAGAACCAAGGCTGCCACTATGCACTTTACTGCCAACTTCTGTCATTCTAAGTAGGGCTTGATAATTCTTAAGATAATTGTTTGTTTTTTATTCTAAGTGGGAATTCTGCTACTTTATTATTTAAATTGGATATGCTGGACAACTGATCTTTAAAAAAAACCTATTTTATTTATTTATGAGAAAGAGAGGGGGTTAATATGGGTACGACAGGGCCTCAGGCCACTGCAAATGAACTTTAGGCATATGTGCCGTTTTATGTATCTGGCTTTATAGGGACACTGAGGAACCAAACGCAGGCAATCAGGTTTTGCAAGCAAGTGCCTTGAACAGCTGAGTCACTTCTCCAGTCCTGGACAACTAATTTTTATGCTTATAAGTCAACATAGCTTGACAAGCCACATCTGCAGCCATAAGAAAGCCTGTTACTTTGTCTGCTAATTTACATATCATGCACGGATTCTAGATTTTAGCAGTAAGTGGATAAGAGGTTAAGACTGTCTTTTTGAGAAGAGATTGACTATATTCTATAATGCAAAAATAAGTGATTGCATATTTGTTAAAAAATTAAAAATAAAAAAGTTGTGTCTTTATCTTAGCTTTCACCTATAGAATTTTTTTCCTTTCTTCCTTGCTTAGGCTCATGTAGCAAGCTTTGTTTGAGTCTAAAAATAGAAGCTAACTCTACTGATGTGTTTATTATGCTTGTGTGTTTGTGCATGTATGTCCCTGTGTATGTGGTGGGTGTATGTGCATGTGGAGGCCAGAGAACAAACTCAGAAACACCATCCACCACCTTTGAGATAGATTCCTTTATTAGTTTTCAGCTCACCAATTAGCTAGACTAGTTGGCCAGGAATAGCAAGGGATCTGCCTGTCTCCACTTTCCTAGTGCTGAGATTACAGACATGCGCCCTCATCCTAGCATTTTATGTAGGTGCTGGGGATCAAGGCACTTTCCTGACACATGACCCAGTATTAGATGGGACTAATTTGGTAAAGAAATTTCTCTGGAATTTTGGGATACTGTGATGCAGAAAGCTAGTTTGTAGCATGGGTAGAAGTAGAACAGGTAAACAGAGCCACTGGCTCTTGTTTTTTTACCTTGCATGTCACCTGGGTAATACAGCAAGGGAGAGAGCTGGCCACTGCACAAGAACAAAGCAGCTGATGAGATAGAAACATGGCAAGCAAGGGGAAAGGGTGCTTATTGCTTCCCAACAGCCTTCGGGCTTCTATGTTAGGCCCATGAGAAGCCTGGTAGAGTTGCTACTTATGGATTTGCTGAATTATGTTTACATAAAGTATTGTTGACAGGAAAATCCTATTTTCATGTCCAGGTGAAAAAAATGTTATTTCAAATGTAGAATTGATACTATGATTTTATGTTAGCTTTTTCTTCAATTATGCAAAAATAATAAAAAATCAAAAACTACTACAACATGAGCTGGAATGAATATACAGAATGATCTTCTTTAATCTATGATAAAGACCTATTGAATGACAGCAGAGACCATTTCGTGAAAATAGGCATGGTTTCATATATATACATACATATGCATATATTAGATATGGGCATATTTTGTATGTAAATATAATTTATAAAGTATTAAGTAATAGAAAAGTACAATTATTATTACTTTTACTTGAAGAGTAATCTCAGAGGTTTGGGCAACATCTATCTTGAAAATCCCTAGGATCAAAGATAAAAACAAAACAAACAACCAGAAAAAACAGAAAAAGATGCCATGAAGACCAGCCAACATGTTAACTTATTTTGCTTATAGAAATGTCCCTTTATCCTGACTCAAGTCAGTCACACTGATATTTATGAGCTATAAAGGATCTGCTTAACTGTTCTAAAACTTTATTTTCACAAATGTAAAAAGGGAAAAATAACTTCCTTGAAAAATTACCATAAAATCAATGATGCTACATAGAAGATACAGACTTAACAGTAACTATTACTATTGTACTTGGTTTTTAAGAGAATATAGTCCAAGGAAATACAATACAATAATGAAATAATACATAAAACATTGAAGTTAGTATCATAAGGTTCAGACCCAAACTATAGATTCAGCTCCCAATTCCACTACTTACTAGCTGTGATATGTGGACAACTTATTTTTATAGTATAGGAGGCTGTAGCTATCAGAAGAAACTGGTGTCACTGATAATTTGAATCAGTCTTCAACACACCTTCTCAAGTATCCTTCTCTAATTATTAAATCATGGATTATAGTTTCTCATTGCACTGTTTTCACCTAAGAAAAATTTGTAAAAATTATAATTACAGACAAATATGTATATATATATTTTTTTTTCTTCATTAGACTGTAAGCCCTATGAGGCTAGGAATTATACCCATCCAATTCAGAGACTCTCACAGCTACTAAAACATCATATTCTTAAATGATTAATTTTGATTAAGTGAATGAGAACAATTTGGCCTCTACTGACTTCTTAGCAATTTTTTTTACTTGTATGAAAAAATTTTAAATATTTATAGGGAACTTTAATATATGAACATATTGGAAATTGGTCATATTTTCTAGAATGGTAATAACTAGAGACACTCTATAGTAGTGAAGTATGAATATGGAAATGGAAGGCAGAATATATTTGCAATCATTTATTATGTATCACACTACTTCTGAAAAACACACAAAACATTGATGAGACACACACACACACACACACACACACACAGAGAGAGAGAGAGAGACAGACAGACAGACAGACAGACAGACATAGCCAAGAAATTTGGTTTACTGAACTCACTGGTTAGTGTAGTGAGATCACATGGATTAGCAAACAACTACTTTCACAAGGCAAACTGTTCTCAACCAACATGAAAAATCACATATAAGGATGGATTTACTTTTTGTTATAAAGTGATAACATTCTTGAGTATGTATCCACATGACCTTCATGTGTCCTGTGTGGGTGATTCCTGACTCTTGCTCTCCACATGGTGTGCTGAAATAGCTTCTAAATCTCATGACTTCAAAAAGAAAGAAGTGTTGTGAAATCAAAGAAGTGAAGATTTCTTATTGTGGCTGAAAGTTGACTATAAGCCAATGGAAGACTCTGTCAGGAAGAGTTCCTCCTCTCACGTTACTAGTGCATATATGTGGTTCTCTTTTAAAAAGGCTGCCTTCCTTATGGAACATTTTGTCTTGGCAACTAAAGAAGCAATATTATGGTACAGAAATCTGTTCCAATTTCCCACATGTATACGTAAGAATTTCCTTAGGGATTAGTCTGTATGAGCTATAGTTAAGTGAATGCACTTTAAGTTTTAAAAGATCTACATATTTTGTTTGATTTTCTTACTATTTCACAAAAGCTTTTAGATGACATTTTGTCAATCCCTTCAACCGTCCTAGTTATAAATTAGGGATGATGATGGTTTATATGAAGTAAGCTCAAGACTGAAGAATTGGTGTAAAAGAGTCCATACAACATATATTTTATTTAAACACATGTATTTTCAGGCACACCTAAGATTGAATTCCAGTTTCCTACTAGCTAGTTTAGTGACAGTGACTAAGTATCTGGAAGTAGAAGTTGTATTCTTGGGGTATGTTAGTGAATGGCTGGCTTCAAATGCTAACTACTGCCTGGGAAAGTTTCTGAACCTCTTCTTGCCTCAGTTTCCTTGTATGGCAAATAGAGATTAAAAGTACTGCCTCATAAGGGTTGTTTTGGGCCTACAAGAGTAAACATATGTCAAGAGCATAAAATAGTCCCTAGCTAGTAATAAGTACTAAAAAAATTAGCTACAACTATAACCATTTATCCAGTTTCATCTTTGTCTATTTTTGACCTGTGTATATATTTGTAATTGTGCCCTGTGTATACATTTCCTAATATTTTAAATATTGAATCATAAAAAACAAATGAAATGTAAATGTGCAAACCAGAAAAACAGAGATAAGTATAAAAATTAAAAGTCATGTTTACATAGGGAAGTACTTTACTGTTACGCCTATATTTATTTAAAGCAATTAACATTGCAACAAGCTAGAAGAAATCTGGATAGTGTAATGAATGTTTGAAGACCATGTTCCAGACCTTTTATCAACTTTCTGGCCTCTCCATATTTCACTTCTGTCTCCAAAGGAAACAAAAGAAAATTTTATTTTCACCTGTTCTTAAAGCAAATACCTAATTTCATCTAAACTATGATTAGTCCACTTTTTCCTACCAAGAGATCCTTGATTGTTATGGGATAAAAACAAACTAAACTTTAATTACATAAAATAATAAATCTAACATCATATTAACTAAATTACTTTGGGTATGGGCCTATGGCTGGACACAGGTGGCAACTAACATCAGTAAATTAACATACAGTGTTTGTAATGCTGAGCATTTCTATCATGTTCATCAATTATTTGACAAATCATTTTTTCAGTGTTACTTATTAAATCTTATAGGAAAATTCTTCATGAAGAAAACATGCAGTTATTCCAAACTTTATGAAGGACTGCAAATCCCTTGGTGTAAGGTGAACATCGAGTCCTTCTCCCATGAAGTTACATACAGTGGCATTGTTGGAACATCAGAGAAAGCCAACAGAATCACTGAGCCCCAGGCACAAGATTCCAAGGGTCCATAGCACAAATGTCTACCCTGTACCTGTCCACTGCATGACTCTTTCCCCTCATTTGGATCTTGGTTGCCACAGGCTGGGTCGCCTGTTTCAAACTGTTGCTGGCATCTCTAGTTTTTGAGCATTTCCAGTCCTAGACTGAGGGGGTAAACAAAATAAATGTGTGTATGGCGGAGGGTGGCAATCTAAAAGCTCCCTGGCCTCCCACCCAGTTTACATGCTTATTCAAGTCCAAGCACCTAGGAATTCAACTTCATCTGCAGAAACATTTCTCAGGGGAGCGCCCATGGGGCAGCGCATTCTAGGACTTTGATCCCGGAGGGGCGCGCAGGACAGGGACATGCCAAGCCTCCAGCCATCTACGCTGCGGGGTGGATACAGAGAAGGGGGGGACGGGACGGGACGGGGAAGGGGCGTTTTGAGTTGGGGGTGGGGAGAGTCCTCACCTCCTTCTTCCTCCTCCAGGGAGTTCATGCAGGGAAAGTAGCCCGCCAGAGCCTCGAAGGAGGCGGAGAGGCTGCTCCGGCTCTGGGAGCGCTGCATGGAGCGCCCCGCAGTGCCCGCGCCTCCCAGACCCTGCCGGCCCATCTTGGTCGAGGACCCGCTTTTCCCGCGGTACAAGATACGAGGCGTCTTGGCGGCTGGTGCGCGGAGACCGCAACGGTTCTAGAGCTGTTGCTGGGGGCCGGGTTGTCCTCGCGGGACCCAAGGTTGCGGTCCCAGCCTCCCCGGCCCGGCCCCCGAGACAGGGCTGTCTCGACCGATCGGACCTTGCTTTGCTGGGGAGGGGTCGGGAGCAGGCGGAGGAGCGGCTGCGAGCGGTGGAAGTCCCAGGTCTGGCCCAGGGTTGCTGATGATCCCGGAGGCTGGAGCCGAGTCTTGGCGCCCTCCTTTCCCGGGAGATGCCGCTGATGCTGCGCGGGCCGCCAATCAGCTGCAGGAGAGGGAGGCGGCGGAGCCCTCGGGCTGGCACGCTGGGCACCCGCCTCAGGTCTGGCCCATGGACCCTGGTAGCTGTGTCTGCTTCCTGTCTTCGCATGGCCAGCCCAGAGAATGGCGACTGATTAGATGCAATGAATAAAGCATCTCGAATTGCTAATATGTTGGGAAGATCTCTAGTAGTCACGCTGCCTTAACGGTTTGTTCTCGTACCCCAAGCACAGGCAAGAAAAACTGAAATTTTCTCCATATCCTAACACAATGGCTTACCAAAGTTTTACCAGGTTTCACGACAACCTACATTAACATGTTTTAGGATTTTAGTAAACAAAATCAACAGAGGAGAAAAGTTCTTTAAGAAAACTGAGAACCAAACAATACCAACACTGTAAAAAGCACAATGAGGTCTGTCAGTTTTGATTTCAGGATTTTGTAATGTCTTTCTATACAACCAGCGACTATTTGCTGGTAAGATAACAGGAGCTTCTAGGTGTGGAGCATAAATAAAAGATAACTTCTTTTAAGCATAAATTTGGAAGCAACACAGAATACTAGAAACAATGCAAATTACAATGCCAAAGTTGTAAATATCTAGTCCTAGACATGAAGCAAGTTCAATTTTTACCAGGAGTCAGAAGACTGTGCTGTTTTTTGTAAGCTTAGAGAAGTCATTGAACCTCTTGGTTTTCCTATGAACACACACACACACACACACACACACACACGCACGCACGCACGAGCACGTGCACCTCAATTTTCTTTTCTCTGTTTTCAAGGTAGGGTCTCACTCCTGCTCCGGCTGACCTGGAATTCACTATGTAGTCTCAGGGTTGGCTCGAACTTACAGCCATCCTCCTACCTCTTCCTCCTGAGTGCTGGAATTAAAGGCATAGGGCCACCATGCCCGGCAAAGTCTCAAGGTTTTTTATTTGACTTACTGAAATTCCAATATTTATTGAGTTAATGTTAACTGAACTCCTAGTAATGCCAGGTAACTTTATAGATGCTTATAGTCGAGATCAAAACAGCTAAAAGCGTCTGCTGTCATGAGTTTACTTTCTAGTATATGGGGGTTGAGTGACGGTTAATGGCATAGTAAACAAGAGATAACTGCATGAATTAAAGGTTATGGAATGTACTGCAATTTAGAAAGGGCTATTCAGTAGGTCTCACTATTGATGTGGTTTAGGGAAGAGGTTTGGAGAAGCTGAGTTAGAAAACACCCATAAGTGTGATGTCCGTGTGATGCCCTGATGTGATAATGAACAGCTAAGAGGACAGGGTGGCTTGAGCAGAGCAAGAGAGAAGAGGACATATCACACATGGCTTTGGACATCACAGATATGAAATCAAATGTATGAAAAAAGCATAAGGTGATAGTCCTCTAACATCTTTCTAAAAATTCTAAGTCTTAGAGCACAAATAATGGAACCATTGTAGCAAAAAGTTTCTGTTATTTAGATTGATTTTTGCTTTTTCTGATAAAACTTTCATCGTTTCTCATTAATATTGGTGCTTCTATTCCAATTTCTTTTTCATTGTTTGTCTTCCTAATATCAGCATTTGAAAGGAACACTGATAAAAATCAGAGAACTCTGTGAGCACCTTTTCATACCACATCATTTCTATTCAGAGAATGAAAGCTTTTCTTTCTTAAACAAGACTTTTATTATGAGAATAAAGAGAATCATAGAATTTTGGAAGCTGAAAGGATTGATCAAAAGTTGCCCTATGTTTCTTTAACAATGGATCATGAATTTTTAGTGTGTTCAAAAAACAATGTACTAGGTTTTGATCACTATTTTAAAGAATAAATTGAAATAAAATAATCAGAGTTCAGCTTAGGTAGAACTACATAAATATTTGTGTGTGCAGTGACTTATGATGTGAAATGTGATTTTTGCCTTTGAAATGGTTAGAAAAACATGAATATAATACAATACCTATTTCCTACATGAGGGAATTTAGATTGAAGCATAAAACCTTTGTTGCTCTTGCTCAGGGGAATGAGTAGTTGAAACTCTCTTTTGTATTTTTATCAGGATATTTGCCAAAATGGGGAAGGGATAATGAAACCAAACAGCTGTGGCCATATGAATCCAATTAGTCTAGGAGAAAGTGGGGAATTTGTCAGTTAGACTCTCTTAATGCAAAAATTGTCCATTTCAAAAATTTTTATAAGGCATTCCTAACTTCCAGGCAGAAGGCAAGTGTCAAGGAAGAGGTTTGAGCAGAGAATTCCTAAACAAAGTGGAGAGAGATGGGTGGAAAACTTTTGTCTGGACACCTTAAGGCATCATCCTGAGGGTTGAAAGTCACTTTGCAAAGGCACACCCTGGGTCTCTGCTAGAGACTGTATGGGGAAGAGGAGTCTGAGAACTGAATCAAATGGTCATGTGAGTAGCCTAAGCATAGTTTCCTTTGCATTCGTGGCTTTATCTGTGTGCTAAGAACAGGTTGGTCTGGAACAGTCTATATATGTCCATTTCTACATGAACATCACTTCTTTCTTGCACCTTCAGAACAAGGTTATCCTGGGAAGTGTTGGCATACTTTTCATTAAGATCTGAAGCATTACTGACAGATGGCAGAAAAATGGCACAAGGAGAAGTAGTGGGGATTAAGGAAAGAGAAATAATCAACTCATTTGGGGGAAGAAAGCTTTAAAGCAGAAGTATTGGTACATAGCTGCCAGAGAGACACACAACAATGACCAGGGAATTCTAGTCTGGAACAATCACTTGGAAAATACATTGAAATTAAAAGAAATTTAGGGCTGGAGAGATGGGTTAGTGGTTAAGGTACTTGCCTGAAAAGCCAAAGAACCCAGGTTCAACTCCCCAGGACCCACATAAGGCAGATACACAAGGTGGCACATGTGTCTGGAGTCGTTTGCAGCATCTGGAGTACCTGGCATGCCCATTTTCTCTGTCTATCTGCCTCTTTCTCTCCGTCTCCACTTAATAAAATATATTAAAAATATTTTTTTAGAAAAGAAATTCTATTGTTTTTTATTCTATACTCGATTTCCTTTAGGCTATAAATGTCAGCCAAATAGCATTTCTAATTATATATATATATATATATATATATATATATATATATATATATATATATATATATATACATATATATATATATGAATATATGTTTAATATGTTTTGTTATTTTTTTACTTTACTTCTCCATAATTATTTAGTTTCTTTTTTTCTATATATTTTTGCTTTAGTCTTCTGAGTGCTGGGATACAGGTGTGTATCATCACACATTC
Source organism: Jaculus jaculus (assembly GCF_020740685.1). NCBI lineage: Eukaryota > Metazoa > Chordata > Mammalia > Rodentia > Dipodidae > Jaculus > Jaculus jaculus. The sequence goes on along the minus strand of NC_059103.1, from coordinate 175,231,584 downwards.
ATTTTCAGTAAGCTGGGCAATAAGTTCCTTATTTAACTCTGATATAACTACTATAATATAAGATAGAATACTAAAATTGAAAATTTGTCCAAATCAGATTATATTTAAGCTATATGTAATATGTATGGCATATATAGTTCTGCATATACTTCTCAAATAATAAACCACCATATTTCATTACATAAACAAAGTATCATTATAAATCAACTGTTCAAATTATTTATTTGCTTATTCATCAAAACACAAGTAAATAAAAAGCATCATAAATAACATAGTAAATTGCCTTTGAAAAAGAAATCATGACCTTGCAAAGAATTCCTACCAGAAAATATAAAAATCATCTCTTTGAAAAGATGTACACATATAATTTGCACATTCTATTATAGCATGCCATTCAATGAACATGCACTGATATGTTTTATAGACAAAAGTCAGTGTTTCAAGGGGGAAGGAGATCAACACAGAGAAAAATCAACTCCTACCAAATCAGAGAGCCAGAGCCTCAGAGGCCCCCAACACCTCATCACTGGAGCATACCAAAAAAGAACCCATCATGGCCAGGGAAATTTTGAGAAAGAGGGGGCGGAAAGAATGTCAGAGCCACATGTTGGGTCAGGATATGCAAAGACATTTATCGTACCAATAACTGTGGGCTAACTCCACAATGCATGACCCATATACAAGGAGGGGCCAAAAGGGAGGGGATAGTTCACAGATGAGCCTAATAATGGTACCAAACTGCCTGTATTTGCTGAATAGAAAACTATTTTAAAAAAGTTGAAATGGGTTGATGTTTGAAGAATGAGGGGAAATAAAGGTACTGAAAATTAAAAAAAAAAAAGTCAATGTTTATAAACATATTGTCCCAACATGGCACTTAATTCTTACATCAATCCTGAAAGAATGTCCTTTTTATAAGTGTGCTAAAATAAACTTAACAATATGTTGCTTAACACAATAATGCAGGTCTTCAACTCATATGGTCTGATTTCATTAATACCCTATATAACATATTACAGATGTCTCATATACTTAATAAAACAAAGGTGATGGATATGACTGCTGATATTAGTAAATTTCTTGATTGAAAATAAATATTAACCATACTTATTTTAAATCTTAATGCTTATACTATGTAGCAATGTTGTCTATATTTGCGTTCCTTATAAAACATATCAATAATGTTTATTCACATGACCTGAATGAGATAAAATCTGAACCATACACTCTTCTACCACTCCTGTCCTTATATCCATGTGGTAGAAATAAATTGTAAACATTTGTGATTTCAGCTTTCAAAAGTATTTTCAGTTTTTACCTAGCAGACTTTGAAAGTGAGGAACAGATGTTATACTTTAGCAGCTGGTCAACCCCAAACTTTCACAGAAGTTGAAGATGTAAAAATATATTTAGAATATGAGAGGACAGAAAAGAAAAGATTAAATTATTGGTATTTTCATTACTTCTTCAGTGAGATTTTTATTATATTTGCCTTTATTTCTTAAAAGAACATGACTGTGGAAACAAGAAAACAAACTTATTGATTAAGCTAAAACATTTGAATATGATTTGACATGAGGATTAAGCAGAAAAGTCTCTAGATACCAAAAATCATAAATCATGAAAGCAGACTACCCAGGCAACACAGAGAAAGATATGTCTGCACATAATAATCCTATTTATGGAAGCAATGATAAATGACTTTCTGTTCTTCATAAGCCTTAGCTACTTGAATAAATACAATGAAGTAGCTACTCTCATTTCCACTTCACAATAAACACTTGTTACTACTTATCACATGCCAGGTATAATTCTAGTCATGGTGGTGGATACAACAGCAAACAAAAGCCAACAGAAAACTCTAACCCTCGTGGAGCTCCCGTTCTAGTGCAGTAAGGACTAGCATATTTATCCCACTTACCATACATCAGCCCTTTCCCAAACTCTACTTGCCAGTACATAAAAACATTTCACAAGCACCCAATGCTGCAAGGAAGATACTATTAATAAACTCACAAATATGAGGAAATGGAAAACCAGTTTATTAAGAAATGAAACCAGCAATCAGTATCTTGTTTGATGCAGAGTATTATAATTTTACCAATATCAAAAATAGCAAAGCAAAAACTTGAGTCAAGATCTTCTAACACTATACTCCAGAGTCTTAACTGCTAAGTGACATGGCAAAATAACACAGAGATGAATATTTAGGAAATGGAACTTCCAATAAAAAATAACTGCTTTTTCATCTATAGCAAAGATCTTTACCATAGTATATCTGTTTTACCGTATATTATACATATATATCACCAAAAACTTTTTCTAAATGTCTTTAAGTTTTCAGAATCAGATATAAGTAGGACTGCAGGCCAAAAAAATTATGTAAGTAACTCAACTTTCAAAGAAGATAAGAAAGAAATGTTAATGATATTAGCAATTTACTTTTGTTTGTTACCCTTGAATGTAATTTCCAAAAATAAAATAGTCAATTCCAAGCTCTACATTTTAGATACTTAATCCCAAAATTTAGAAAAAGAATGCTCATACTATATACATATCTTCTACACAAGATTTTTTTTTAAAGAGTAAAATGGGATACCATTTTAAATAAAATATAAGAAAATATTTTCACCAAAAAGATTAAGCATGATCCAATAATAATTTAAACCATTATAGGCTGATTGGAAAATTATAGGTTTATGGCTTAGGAAAAGAGTGGAGCATGAAATATTGTGATTCAATTGTTTAGACAGCACCCTTTTTAATGTACGTCCTTCACACTGCGTTCTTTCCTCATTCATTCACATATTTAATGAGATCCAGATATTAGACTTCTTAAGTGCTAGTAAAGTATACATGAAACAGGCTTGATTTTCAAGGATTTCAGAGTCAAATGGTGGGAGGTAGACAAGAAAAATAAGTGTAACGCAGTGGTATACAGTGTTAGCTTCTAGATAATCGGGTGCCATAACCTAGGGAACGACTAGCTTTACTTAGCTGAGTAAAAAAAGGTTTCATAGGAGTGACATCTGAGTTGCATCTTGAAGGACAAAGCAGAAGACAGGAGTGAAGAAAACTGAAACTAGACATCACTCTGCCCTGACCACAGTGCTGACTTTGGATCTCTAAAGGGGTAAGGGTCTTAGGCCTCTCATGAGGGCCTCTCTTTTCCCCACTGGTTGTGGTGTTGGCAAGGATGTTTCTTAAGTCTGAGACCCTTCTGCTCCAGGATTTGTATGCACTATTCTAATAAATGTTCTAGCCTTTTGATTTTTGAAGATACAGAAGAAACCAACTCAAGCCCAAACTACTCCTCCTCCATATATGTTCACAAAAGAAATTACTTCTGTGATTTCAGAATATGTGTGAGAACCTCTCCCCAGCAGCAAGTCAGCAGTCAGTTCTGCAGCAGGTGCCCTTTACTTCATCTCTGACACCATCTGGAAGTGATGATAGATCCCACAGGTGGAGGGCTCAGTACCTGGATTGCTTCTCACCCCATTTAAACTGCTATAAATTGGGGCCCCCACAACACTCTCCTAAGGGTGGGTTAACTTACCATGAAAACTTATAAAATTCATGGAATACTTAGGTATACTGTTTATTTACAAATACTACAAATAAACACAAGGAGCAAAGTATAGAAATAAGTTGGAACTTCCATGCATTCAGGATCCACCACCTTCTATGCACCTCCACATGGTTAGCTAACTGGAAGCCCTCAAAATGATTCTTATGGTGATTTCATTGCACAGGCATAAGTGAAGTAGGAACAACCATGTCAAAATGTGATGTGAATAAAGGGCACTATCTAATAATGTTAATTTGACTGAGTGGGGAAAGCCAATTGGGGTCTGCCTACTCAGAGTGTTCAGCTTTCCTACTAGCAATGGATCAAACTCTCTTGAAATGAAGGTCATATCTACTACCATACAAGGTAGGTCAGAGAATTTCTTATTGGTCAACTCCAAGGCAAGTGATAAGAGTTTCTAGGCCTACTTGAGGAGAAATTCTAGTTTTTATAACCTATTATGGGAAGAGATCTATGAGCCATATCTATGAATAAATACAAAGACACGCTCACTCATAATAACGCAGTGATAATTTTATATAAAGCTAACATTAGATGGACATAAAAATTTCAGAGAAAAGAACTATCTCTTCTAATATAATTTCCATGGAATCTAGATTCTGAATATCACCTAGACACTTTTCATAGCATTATGAGATTAGTGGCACTTGAGATTTTGTGAACTTCAGGCATCAATGGCAATAAGATTATGTAGTACCATAAAATGTGTGAGCATTTAAACATGGCTATTCATTCATTATTAGACTGCTAGTCATTTATTCATTATTCATTTACTCCTTATACACAGTACTCTTCCTTTTAAAAAAACTTTTTATTTAGTTAGTTTGAGAGATACAGAGAGACTGACTAGATAGAACTGGCACATCAGGGCCACTTTGTGCATCTGGCTTAGGTGAGTACTAGGGAATCGAACCTGGGTCCTTAGGCTTCACAGACAAACACCTTAACTGCTAAAGCCATCTCCCTAACCCTTTGTTTTTTCTTTACTTGCTATGTTTAAGGTAGTTATTTAATATACATGGAAGTAAAGAATTTTGATAATTTTGTTCAACTAAGACATATGATGGTTAGATACATGATGTTATAAACTACTTACATTGCTTCATATCATGATGATGCAAAAATAGAACCATGAGACAGTTCATTTTACAGATTCAGGTCAAATATCACCTAAACTGGGTGTACATGAGCTGTTGTCTAGAGGTCGTTCTGTTCCGAGCTCAGTGTATTTGGTGAACAGTAAACAATTGTGTGCACAGTAGTCAGTTTAGGATACCAAGCTAAGTAGCATGTCATCAGCTGAGGCCCACTTTAGGCAATTTGTGGTAAAGATGTCTTCTCAGAATGCTGTGCTATTTTGCTGATATAAAACCTCACAACAGAAAATAATAGGCTAAAATTGAGGGTAGTGGTACACACATCTTTAATCCCAGTACTCTGGAGGCTGAGATAGAAGGACCACTATGAGTTCAAAGCCAGCCTAGGTATACAAAGGGATTTCCAGGTCAGTTTGGGCGACAGTGCAATATTGCCTTAAAAAAAAAAAAAGGAAAACTCAGATTAAGTAAATTCCTCAAATTTAATTAATATGGTTCCATGTAGTTTGCTTCATGTACATTTCTACAATAAGATAAGTATCTTGGGTCAAAGCAGATAGAGAACTATTCCCTCAGAAAAATGGTTTTAGTCAGAGGCAAATTTGAGGTATATTACAAACATTCTGATAAATATAAGTAATTAAAAATGGGAGGCAAGTCAACATATACTCTACTTAGCAGTATGTTGAACATTTGCCTCCTTTACAACTGCTTTATACTTGGGTTCCTTTGCAATCCATCTTCCTAAAGGAGTGGCATTCTATACTCAATCTCCTTTCTCATACTTCCCAACAAATTATAAAAAGGCATTTGGAGAGAAGTCATAAGTCTTGATCCATGATTAGCAACCAAAAAATTAGCCAACTTAACAAAACTCAAATAAATCTTTCATGAAAATGTCAGTTTTAAGACTACAAGAACACCAAGCCAGCCCTACAGAGAATACTGGATGGAATACTTCACACTGAGAAGAATAACATACCCAATAAGCTGTAGGAGGGAGAAAAGAATTAAAAAAACCAGAAGAGACATGAAAGCATAGAGATCAAGAAAACTCAAAAACTGCACAAAGACTTTAACCTGAAAGGTATTAATGCATAACTCTCAGTTGTACCTCTGAACATCAGTGGTCTCAATTCCCTAATCAAAAGACACAGGTTAACAGGCTGGATCAGAAAACTAGTTCCATCACACCACCTTGGCATGAAAGGATGGGAATAAATATTCCAAGCATGTGTAGCTATACTAAACTCTAGCAAAATATACTCTAAACCAAAAGTAATTGAAAGAGATACAGAAGGCCACTTTATATTCATTAAGGGAACAACTCAACAAGAGGATATTATAATCATAAACATATATGCACCAAACACAGGTGCACCTAATTTTATAAAGCAAATTCTACTGAACAGTAAATCAGAAACAAATACCAACACAATAATAGTGGGAGACTTTAATACCCTGCTGTTGTCAATAAAAGATCATCTCAACAAAATAAATAGAAAAGTAATGGACCTAAAATGCCATAGATCAAATGTCCTTAACAGACATTTACAAAACATTCCACCCTAACTGTGTAGAGTACGCATTCTTCTCAGTAGTTCTTAGAACCTTCTCTAAAGTAGGTCATATATTAGGATATACAGCAAGTCTCAACAAATTCAGGAAAATTGGCATAACTCCCTAAATTACATCTAACTATAATGCAATAAAGCTAGAAGTCAACAAGAGAAACAGAAGAATAAAAACCAACTCCTGGAGATTGAACAACTTACTGTTAAGCAATTTAAAGGGTTGCTGAAAAAAATCAAAAAGAAAAAAAAATTCCTAGAACTCTATGACAATGAAAACACAACATATCAAAACTCATGGGAAATGATAAAGGTAGTCTTAAGAGGGAACTTGATAGCTCTAAGTACTTACATTTTACAAAAATAGATCTCAAGTTAATAATGTAACAATTTATCTGAAGGTTTTAGACAAACGTAACCCAAATTGAACCCAATCAAAACCCAAAACTATCAGAAATAAAGAAGTAATCAAGATCAGAGAAGAAACCAATGAATTGGAAATGAGGAAAACTATTTTTATTTTTTTTAATTTTTTAAAATTTTTTGATTTTTTAAAAATTTTATTTAATTGAGCTTAACCGCTATGCCATCTCTCCAGCCTGAGGAAAACTATTTTTAAAATTGGAAATGGGGCTGGAGAGGCGCTTGCCTGTGAAGCCTAAGGACCCCGGTTCGAGGCTCGGTTCCCCAGGTCCCATGTTAGCCAGATGCACAAGGGGGCACACACGTCTAGAGTTCGTTTGCAGAGGCTGGAAGCCCTGGCGCGCCCATTCTCTCTCTCTCCCTCTATCTGTCTTTCTCTCTGTGTCTGTCGCTCTCAAATAAATAAATTAATTAATTAAAAAAAATTGGAAATGAATAGCTGGTTCTTTGAAGAAAAAAAAAAAAAAAACAAGATTGATAAAGCCCTGGTCAAACTGACCAAAAGAAAGAGAGAAGACAAAATTAGATTTGAAAAAGGAGAAGTTATAACAGATGCCAATAAAATTGTAAGAGTCATCAGGACATATTTCACAGACTTATACTCCACAAAATCGGAAAATCTAGAAGAAATGTATATATTTCTTGACTTACATAACCTACTAAAACTAAATCCTGAAGAAATAACTTACCTGGACAGAGCTATAAACCTAATGAATCTGAAAGGGTAGTTAAACACTTTCTAAGAACAACACAAAGAGCCCAGGCATAGATGGATTTATTGCTGAAGTCTACCAACCATTTTTGAAAACTAAAACAACTTCTTCTCAAGTTATTTCACACAATTGGAAAAAAGGGAATGCTCCCTGACTCCTTCTATAAATGCAGTATTACAATAATACCAAAACCAGACAATGATGCAATAAGAAAAGAAAATTATAGATTGATATCCTGATAAACATAGACACAAAAATTCTTGATAAAATTCTTGCAAATTGAAAACAAGAACACAGGAAAAGTACTATCCACCTCAATCAAGTAGATTTCATCCCAGAGATTCATGGATGGTTCAACAATGAAAATTGATAAATGTAATATATCATATAAGTAAACTTAAAACTACAGGATACATGATCATTTGAATAGATGCAGAAAATGCCTTTAAATATAAAATATCCCATGAAGACTAAAACACTGGACAGTCCATGGTTGAGACAGTATGGTTGAGGGATCATATCTTAATGCAAAATGACTATATATGACAGTCCTAAGCCCCTATCATAATAATGGGGAAACTTGAAACATTCCCAATAAAATCTGGAACAGGACAGTGGTGTACACTCTTGCCTCTGATATTCAACATAGTACATGAAGTCTTAACTCTAGCAATAAGATTTAAAAAGACATAAAAGGGATACAAATTGAAAATGAAAAAATTTAACTACCCCTGTTTGGAGATAATATGATTCTATATATAAATGAACCAAAAACAAACAAACAAAAAACTCCTGGAGGTGATAAATTCTTCTGGAAAAGTTGCAGGATACAAAATCAACACACACAAATCAATAGCTTTGGTATATACCAATGAAATACATATGGTGAAAGACATCAGGGAAGTAATCCCATTTACAATAGCCATAAAATTAAATATCTTAGAATATCCCCAAGAAAGGAAGTAAAAAATTGCTATAATGAAAACATTAAAGCACTAAAGGACATTGAGGAAGACACAAAAACATGGAAAGACCTCCCATACTCATGGGTAGAAAGAATTAATATTGTGAAAATGGCCATCCTGCCATAAGCAATATATAGACTCAATGCAATTCCAGTCAAAATCCAGCAGCATTGTTCATTGAGTTGGAAAAAACAGTTTCAAAATTTATATGGAAACACAACAGGCCTCTGATAGCCAAAGATATACTCAAAAATGGAGTACCACTGGTTTTCTCACCATACCTTATTTCAAATCATACATGGTAATTAAAACAACATAGTGTTGGCACAAAATAGACAATAGAGCAATAGAATAGAAGATCCAGATCTAAGTTCTAGTAACTCCAGCTAACAAAGCAACCAAAAATGTACACTGGAAAAATGGCAGCATTTTCAATAATTGGTATTGGAGAAATTGGATAGCCATTTTGGGAAGAATAAATGTAAATCCTCTTCTCTCAACCTGCACAAAAATCAACTCCAAACGAATCCAAGACCTCAATATAAGATCTGAAGCTTGAAAACAACTAGAAGAAAAAACAGGAAGAATACTCCAAGATACAGGCATAACAAAAGACTTTCTGACTAACACTCCAGCAGCACAGGGATCCCCCAAGCACTGGGATCCCATGAAATTAAAATGCAATTGTACAGATAAGCAAACCAATAACAGAGGCAACAGACAACCTACAGAATAGGAGAAAATCTTTGCCAGCTACATATCTGACAAAGGTTTAATTGCTAGAATATATAAAGAACTCAAAAAACTGGTAATGAAGAAAAACAATCAACCCACCCAACAAATGGGGCAGTCAACTGAAAAGAAGTATGGACCCAGAGACCAGGTGTTTCACTAATACTGAGCTTTCAACATGAGCCCCCTAGCAGGCAGATCCTTGCTGGGGATAGAGCGAGGTGTCACTGGAGGCAGATCTTGGAGTCCAGCCCTTCGGTGTGTTTGGGGGTGAACTGAATACAGACCAAAGGTGTGTAAAGAGCAGTCTGAGATTGTGGTTGGTGGTGTCTGTGCTGTGATGCTTACTGAAGGGATTCAGCTTCTTCTGCCATTGGTGATGTTCCCCTAGATTTTGTAAGCCTGAAATAAATCCTTTTCTCCCATTAGCTGTGTCTGCTTCAATGTCTGGCCCAGCTATGTGGAACTGACTACAACAGTTCTCATAGGAAGAAATACAAATGGCCAACCAACATCTAAAATAATGTTCAACATCTTTAGCCATCAGAGAAATGCAAATTAAAATGATTTTAAGATGCCATTTTACTTCAGTCAGAATAACCATCATTAAAAACATCAAATAACAAATGATGGTGAGAATGTGGAGAAAGAGGAACATTCACCCACTGTTGAAGCAAACTTGTATGGCTATTATGGGTATCAGTATTGGAGGTTCCTTAAAAATCTGAAAATCAACCTGAAGTTTGACCCAGCTATACTACTCCTGGATATTTACTCTAAATATTCTACTCTTTACTAGAGAAATACTAGCTCAGCTACACTTGTTCTTGCTGTATTCACAACAGGTAGGAATTGGAATCAGGTGAAATGCCCATCAACTGATGAATGGATAATGAATATGTGGTACATATTACAATGAAATTGTAGTCAGTGGTAAGGTAAAATGAAATAATGAAATTTTCAGGCAAATGGGTACACTTGGAAAAAGTCATACTAAGCCATGTTATCCAGTTTCAGAAAGACAAACACTGCATATTTTCTCTCATGTGATTCCTAACATGGAATAGCTTGATTTCTTTATACATTGTAGTAAGCATCAGTAATGTTGGCAAAGAACGAGAATGAAGCTAGGAGAGAGGAGAAACAGAGAGATGAAAGTGGGAATACTTGGCAGGCAAGTGGAAAGACAAAATATAGAAGGTGAAAGGGTCTTGTGGGAGACTGAGGTAAATGAGGAGGGAAATTCACAAAACTACTCCCTGTGGAAGCATTTCCTTCTAACATTACATTTAGAAAAGCACAGCACTCAACAAGAAAAGGAAACTGAAAGGGAAATCTGAAAGTAACTTGCTTTGGTTATCACAAAAAAGCATAAATTATGGAGGCAAAAATGACTGAGAAAATAATAAACCAACAAAATATAACAATTTTAAAACACAACTGTTCTTTATACAGTCTAAAATGACCACCTTATTGTCACTACTGACAGGACTTTCAGGCCCTTGTCTATGGGCCTGCTGAACAGTACTCTACAGAGTGGATAGCTCTAATCCAAAGGGATGATTTTGTCTTGACTCTGTAAAGCATATCCTTCGAGTATTCTTTCCATCTCTCTGATATCTTCTCAATCTCTATTGACATCCTGTCCACAGTCTGATTTCAAATCTATACCTTTAATGTCTATAATATTTCATAGGGGTCAATCCTACGATTATTTAAAAACTAAATTAGCCCCTGAAGATTGAAGCATTCTTTTCTCTCACAATCTCTCGGTATAATCTCTCATTCCATTTTTAGTTGGTGTGGTGGTTTGATACAGGTGCCCCCAGGAACTTATGTGTTCTGAATGCTACGTCCCCAGCTGGTTGCAATTTGGGAATTGGGGCCTCCTGGAGGTGATGAATTGTTGGGGGCAGGCTTATGGATCTTATAGCCAGCTTCCCCTTGCTAGTGTTTTGCACATTCTCATGCTGCTGCTGTCCATCTGATGTTGGCCAGGAGGTGTTGTCCACCCTCTGTTCATGCCATCACGGAGCTTCCCCTAGAATTTACAAGCCAAAATAAACCCTTTCTTCCCATCAGCTGCTTTTGATCAGGTTTTTTATGTAGCAACTCAAAACTAACTGCAATAGTTGGAAAAAATACATTTATGCAAATTTACTTGGCAGCTCTAGTCTGAGTTTCAGAGCTGGGATCATATATTACCTCTAGAATAGATGACAGATCCCTATTCACTTTTTTTTCATTTCTTTCCCCACAGATTCTGCTTCTCTTCTATCTTAACTATCCTGACATAAGTAGCTAAATACACCCAGATCAGAACTCTGGGCATGTTTTCTTTATATTTTCCTTACTGCAGCCCTCCCCAGTCCAACCATCATTGACACTGTTGATCTTATCTTAAGCTACATTTCAGGATGACCCATTTCTCGTAAGCCTATTCCAAAGCACTTTCACTCTCCCTCAAGACATTTTTCATAGCACAATCCAAGAATTTCTTTGAAAACTTTATATTTGCTCAAGTTACTATCCTCCTAAAAGTTCTTCAGTGACTTTCCAGTGAAATTACAATCTAATGCACACATACATGCACCATGACCTCAGAGCACCCATGGTCCTCTCCTAATTTATCACAGACCCATTGATCAACACAATCAAACTACTCTGACTTGCTCTTTAAACAGGATGAATTTCTTCCTGCTCTGCGGTCTTTTGTTATTGTTTGATTTTCTGTAGGATTCAGTCTAGAAGATTTCTCCTCATCCAATCTAGGTAGGAGGCCATTGAAATTCTTTAGAATGTATCTTACTCCTTTCCTTCATAACATTATTCCAAAGGATAGTAAAAACACATTTGTTTATGTTTTATTCTTTTTCCACTGTTGATTGACTGTAACCCTGATTAGAATAAAGACTGTCTCTGTTTTATTCACTTCTGTATACTTTCTTCATGCTTGGTGACTGAAATATAGATGACACATAATCTAGTTCAGGTAATGGAATAAAATAAAATGGAATTTTGCTCTGTTTCCAACTCTGAACTATTTTAAAATCTAGCTCCTCATTTCAAGTAGTATAATATCAAACATCAAGGAAGGATCATTTAAGCTTTAAGCCTGTAATAGGAGTTTTATTTTAACAGATGTGAAGTCAATTTACTCCCAGGCCAAAGACTGTCTATGCTAGAGCTGCATCCCCCCGGCCATATAACCAAACTAAGCACAATGGCAAACTGGCCCTTTCTTTTTCTGATCCAAGTTCTGTTTTTTTTTTTTTTTTTTTCACTGAAATTGGCTTTTCAAGGCACTGTCTAAAGCAAGCAGCCTAAAGCAAGATTTCCTAATATTTTAAATGATGTGTTGGAAGCCATTGTGCAAACACTGGGAGAAAAGAGTTGAAATGCTACATTTCCACAGAAAAACTCAAAGGTCTCCAGAAAACAGGAGCATTCTGAAAGCAATGTGGATTTTTTACACTCTTAAAAGTATTCTAGTGAGGACTGGGAAAGAAAGAAATCATTTGCATAAATGCCCTTTTCGATTTACAAGAATCCATTTTAATATTCCTTGAGAGCACTCTCGAAGTATAGGGCTCAGTGAAATTCTTCAGTACAAGAGAAGATGAATCTTTCTTTGTCTGTCCCTGTATTTTCCTTTCATTCATATTTAAAAATACATAGTTAGGGCTGGAAGGATGGCTTAGTGGTTAAGGCATTTGCCCGAAAAGCCATAGGACCCAGGTTCCATTCCCCAGGACCCACATTAGCCAGATGCACTAGGGAGCGCATGCATCTGGAGTTCGTTTGCAGTGGCTGGAGGCCCTGGCACACCCATTCTCTCTCTCCTTCTCTCCCTCTTTCTCTGTCAAGTAAATAAATAAATAAATGCAGAATTAGCGGAAGCTCCTTGCTCAGACTAAAATAATTCTTACATATCCTTTCTCCACACTTTTATTGAGACAGGGTCTCACAAAGCCAAGATTGTCCTGTGCTCAGTATGTAGACCAGGCTGGCCTTGAACTAATGGTAATTTGCCTGCTTCCACCTCCCAACTGTTGGGATTACAGGCATGAGCCACCACACCTGGTTTTCTCTTTCATTTTTATTTTTTAAATATAGGATCTCACTTTAGCCCAGACTGACCTGGAATTCACTATGTAGTCTCAGGGTGGCCTCAAATCACAAAGATCCTCCTACCTATGCTTCCCAAATGCTAGATTAAAGGTATGTGTCACCATGCCCAAATGTCTTTACTTTTTGATGATTAGAATCAATTTCACAACTGTATTTTTAAGATCCTTGTAATGTTCAATTATTGAATCAAAACAAATATAACTATAACTTTAACCTATTCCCATCCTATGTCTTTCAGATTTGCATGTAAGTAGTTTAATGCTTCTATAAGTTAAAAAATTTTCAAATAAATTAAAAGAGGACTATTTTGGAAAAGAAATGGGACAAACAGTAGAAGGTGGTAGGGACAGCAGAGAATAATGAGTGAATATGGTACACTTGAGGGCTGGAGAGATGGCTCAGAGGTTAAGGCGTTTGCCTAGTTAGCTTAATGACCCAGGTTTGATTCCCCAGTACCCATGTAAAGCCAGATGCATAGAGTGGCCCATGTATCTGGAGTACATTTGAGTGGCCAGAGGCCCTGGTACACCTCTTTCTCTCTCTCTTTTTCTGTATGTATCTCTGTTTGCAGAAACTGCCAGGCATGGTGGTACACATATTTAGTTAAAAAGAAGATACATTTTTATCTTTAAAAATTTATTTTTACTGTATTTTATTTATTTGGGAGAAAGATGTAAAGAGAGAGGGGGTGAGAGAAGAATGGGTGCAGCAGGGCCTCCAACCACTGTAAATGAACTCCAGATGCATGCACCCACTTGTACATCTTATGTGTGTCCTGAGAATCAAACCTGGGTCCTTTGGCTTCACAGGAAAATGCCTTGACCACTAAATCATCTCTCCAGACCCCCCCTTTTTGCCTAGTCTCAGGGTAGCCTTGGATTCATGGCAATCCTCCTATCTCTATCCCCCAAGTGCTGAGAATAAAGGTGGTGCCACCACACATGGCTAAAGAAAAGGATACCCTTGAACAAAAACCTCATTATGAAACTCAATGCTTTGTATAACAAGTATGCATCCCTAATAATGTTTTACTTTTAGAAGTCTTTCAGATATTTAATTTATTTAGTAGTTTAGGCACTTAATATCTTATTATCTCAAATGTAAAACAAAGGTCCATTTTAGCCCAAAGTTCACATTCTAGCAGGGGGAGGGGGCAGGGAACAACAGACCATCAACAACTTACTACATCAGTGCATTCTATAATAGAGTGTCACTGCAGAAACAGTAGAGTCCAGTAAAGAAGAGGTGTGAAGTGGTAGTCAGGTTGGTCTCAGAAGGAGATATCTGGGCAGTCTTGAGCATAGTTCCTTGCCCCTCCCTCTGAGCCTACTATCCTCCCTTCCTCTAGTACCATCTACTTCCTGAATCCTGAAGATTTATTTAGCACCTACAATGTGTCAGGCACTGTAATAGGTCCTAGAGATTCAAGGATCTATAATAGAGTCTATTTCTGTTATTAGCTCACAGTTAGTGTGACTGAATCATGAAACAGACATCTGCATGTGTTAAGTGTTATAATAGAAGCATGAATATAAATCATAGAATTTCACTAGAAGTAACAACTAACTCTACTTACTAAACATTGACTGTGTGTGAACTCTAAGAAAATATGGTCTCCTCCCAAGATTTCTACTTTGATCTTGTTCTTAACCTGTCAGTTATTTTCTGTTGTTCAAATAAATACTGAGGGTAGTTATACTAATTACTCTCAAAAGACTTCTGCAAACAATCAGATGTTTGAAGCTTTCTAACTTTCTATATTACTTGCATAATAATATCATGACTTGTTTTTAAAAGCATGCCATCTTTTTTGATGGTATGAAAATTCTACATGTTTCCTTTTCATTAAGGAGCTCTATAATTGTTTTTCTTTGTCAAGTTCTTGGGATTTCAGGTCTATTTAGAAATCTGTTTATCAAATGGCCTCTCCACTTTTTCTTTTCTATCGGGTATTTATGTTGAGGAGTATTTCTTATTTCACTTAAAAATCTATAAGACTCAGTTTTATCTCTGAAACAATATTTATTTCTTTATGTTCAAATTTCCAGCTTAGTTTGATTATTGTATCTTCCTATGGTTTTACATTTCTGTTACTTATGCCAACAACTTATTGAGCACCTTTATCCACTCTGTGCTTTAGTTTGGTCATTTTCATAGCCTCCACAGAAGATAGTCTTCAATTTTAAACAGATGTTTTTCTTCTTACTTATTACATTTCACCTTAAAAATTATAACTGTGAGTCAATTCCTATAAAACATTTTTTTCAAGGTCTCATGAAATATATTCTAACTCTGATTAGGAATATTTCATAACAGCACTATAATTGAGTGATTAGTCAACTCAGCAGTGAACTTATTGTAAACAGCTTTCAAACCTACACCAGCATCCTGAAACACCTGTGACTCATTTGTGCAGTCATGTGAGACACACTTACTGATGAGCATGTATCATATTCCTCAGGATGAAAAGAAGTGGGAGCAGGCAGAGAAAACCAGGACCATGACAGGGAAATCAAACACTATTATTTGGTTGCAAGTACATAGCCATTAGAAATATATCAAAGCGGATTTTATGCATGTTCATTTCATTTTTAATTTCACCATTTAATAAAATCTTCTAGTCACTAGCTCTACAGATGGACAAAGCCCCTGTTTATCTATGAGGAAAGTATGGGCTGGGACCAGAAGAAATGGTCACACAGGCCAGCACCTTCACTCTTTTAAATCAAGAGAAACTGCCAGCAAGACAGGCTGTATTCCTACTTTTAAGCCTTTAGTAGACATTTCAAATCTTGTCTTTTAAAATAAGTCTGCTTTTTATCACAGACTAGATATCCTTAGAACAATTGTGATTTTATGCAAGTAATTTAATCTCTCTGTTCTTTTGTTTCTTTTCAAAAAGAAGATGGGATAGCTTTTCCATATTGTCCATGTCACAGGACTCCTTTCTAGCTTGCTGTTTTAAATTTTGGGGTGTTTTTCTCCACCCTCTATCCTTGTATGGGGTAAGAGTACATGAAATTGCCTGAAAGTTAGGTTGGCTTACCCATTAAATATTCTCCAAACACCCTGGTCAGATGTTTACTTCCTTTTCTCAGGAGACAGTATGGAACAGTGGTTGTAGTGTGAACTCTGGAAGATATTTGGGTATATATCCTAGCTTTTGCATTTCTGAGCCATAAGACACATTTGATCAATTTCTTAAACTCTCTAAGCCTTAGTTTTCTCATCTGTAAATAGAAAATAGTAGTGATTTTATTGGTGGTATAAGAATTATTTAATAGTGAATATATGAAGTTCTTGACATATATATATATATATATATATGGATATATAGTGAATATCAGCAAACATTATTATCAGTATGATTTTCATTGTTTAGTAGTATTATTAGACATAATTTAATGGATTGTTCTTTCCCAACATGAACAAGGCAACTAGTCTCATCATAGATGCTATACTTTCATCTTAAATGTCCCTCAAAGGCTCATGTGTCAAGGGTTTTTTCCTCCAGTACAGCAGTGTTTACAGGTGACTGGGTCCTGAAGGCTATACCCTGGTTAATGGATTAGTCCTCACTTGATGGAGTTTTGTGATATAGCAAAAATTACAGGTAGTGGAGCTGAGTTGAAGAAGGTTGTATCTTGTCCCTAATCCTTCATAGTTCTTAATTTGCTTCCTGGCCACAATGAGATAAACATCCTCTACCACTTTCTGGCCACCAACATATTACACCTTACCCTCAGGCCCAAAGTAATGGGGCCAGCCCAGCATGGACCAATAAATCTGAAACTGGGTGCCTAACTAAGTCATTACTCTACTTAAGTTGTTAATTTTGAGAACTTTATTACAACCGTGTAAAGCTGAATAAAAATAAATCTATTTTTAGATTTCTAGATCTAGGTGAATGGTAGGTTAATCAAAACTATATAGAGCCAAGTATGGTGGCTCACACTTTTAATCCCAACACTCAGGAAGCAGAGGTGGGAGAACTACCATGAGTTTGAGTTCACCTTGAGACTACATAGTGAATTCCAGTCAGCCTTGACTAGAGAGAGATCCTACCTCAACAAAACAAAACAAAAGCAATCAGAGAGGTTACAAATAAACTATATGGGAACCTAATACTTTTTAGTTAATTAAAAACCTATATATATTTTTTAAAAAGGTGAGATTTTTGTCTAACATAGCATATATAGATAGGTCCACTAAATAGGGTTTTGTGAACCATGTTTATGTTTAAAAAATAAATGTACATGTAAATAATTGCTCACAAACTTTTAGCCAAGTGGTTAGATGTACTCAGAAAAAAAAAAAAAAATGCTCCCAAATGATTTTGCTGTGCTTCACCTAGCATTTTCCTGTAACTGGAATGGCAGGCAAAGTCCTTCCATATTGACTACTCCTGTCACATTTATTTAGAACAACTTTGTGGATTTAGGACCATTTCTTTAAGCTATCAAACTATTGGCTTTGTCCTCCTATTTACTCTTTTAAGAAGTTGTTACAGAAATTCTCTATAAAAACCACAAGAGCAAAAATTCTGCTTGATAATGTAGGCCATTGCCAAAGCACTTTGTTACCTGCCAGGGTAACTGTTAAGACCCCATAGCTAAAGACATCACAGGACATGGAGAGATCATGCTGGAACTCATAGTGCTGGACAGTCCTATGTGAGCTGCTGGGGAACAATGGCCAACAACAGTGTGAACAAGCAGAGAATCCTATAAGCTATCATATCAGTCTGCTGGACAAGATAAACACACTTGTGCAATAGTGACACTCAGCTTACTTGGGTAACCACTGGCTCTCTGTTGGATATGTGGTATGCACAGTGGGAGAGGACTTCTAGCTGGTACTGAGAACCAAGTCAGAATCCTGTGGATAGGAAGGTCAGAGACTCCAGACTAAAGCTCCCACAGGTCTTTGGCTAAGAAGAGTTGCTATACTTATCAAAAAGTCTCTTAATAACCTTGCTTATTCTCTTTAACCCATGCTACTCTCACTATTGGTCAGAGAATCTTTTTTTTTTTTTTTTTTTTATCGATAACAGTGAAAACTAGGGAGAACCGAGATCCACCATGACAAGAAAAGATAGCTAGCAGCCTAGTATGAGATGAACCACCTCTATTGCATCTTCCAGGGTCCAAGAGTCATTACAGAGGAAGTGGCAGTTTATACAAGAGTGCTGCTCTCACTGCTGCCTGACAACCTGCTCCAGGGGGATGGCAATGGGCACTGAGGACACTCAAAACTCATCAAAGCAGAAATTTAGAGTTTGCAGAGAGCTTAACACTAAAGTAGACTTACAACATGCCCATCAAAGCTCAGAAGGGGCGGGGGAGATTTTAAGAGCCACAGGGCTAGGAGTATCCTGAGGAATTGTCTTCTCCCTCCACAGAGACTGACTGATATATTCATGACCCGACAATGAATACCAATAACTCTACTGAGGAGGGCCCTCAATAGAACTGGGAGGGGGGATATAAGCTATTGGAAATAAGACTAACATGTGATACAGTCATAGAGTAAAGTTCATAGTTAATAAAAATTTTAAAAAGTATGTTTGGGCCTGAAGAGATGGCTTAGTGGTTAAGGCACTTGCCTGCAAAGCCAAAGGACACAGGTTTGACTCCCCAGGGCTGACATAAGCTAGATACACAAGGTGGTGCATGTGACTAGAGTTCGTTTGCAGTGGCCAGAGAACCTAAAAGTTTTTTTAAAAATATTTTTGAATGTTTTGAAATTATTTCCAATAGGATAGTTACTTCAATTATTGCCCTTCATAGATTAAAATTAGAAATGTGTCTATTCCTGAAACTGATGTGTTTATAGCAGTACTCAGTACTTGTGTTGAAAATTTAACTGTTCTTGTTAAAATATTTTTTATTTTGGCTTTTGAAGGTAGGGTCTCACTCTAGCCCATGTTGACCTGGAATTCACTATGCAGTCTCAGCATGGTCTTGAACTCATGGTGACCCTCCTACCTCAGCCTTCATCAGTGCTGGGATTAAAGATGTGTGCTACCATGACCAGCTAAATTCAACTGATTTTAGAAGCCTCAAATGTTATCTTCACTTAATATTCATTTGTTCACTTTAATAGACAATGGCACTTGAGCCATAATATACTTATGATGATATAACTGAATGTAAGAAGTGTAAAGTTTGGGCTGTGATGCATCTCACTTTGGAGCATCTGCACAGAATATACAAGGCACTGGATTCTATTCTCAGCATTGAATGAAGAAAAGAAAGAAGAAAGAATTTGCTGTCTTAAAATCTTTCTTTAATTTTTGGTTTTTCAAGGTAGGGTTTTGTTCTATCTAGCCAAGGCTGACCTGGAACTGACTATGTAGTCTCAGGTGGCCTCAAATGTTCCCACACAGATGTTCTTGTTTAATTCTTTTTTAGGTTTTTTTTTTTAAGACAGGTTTTACTATGTTGAACAGGTTGGCCTGCAACTTACTATCCTCCTGCTTCAGTCACATATAGTTAGGAACAACAGGAGTATGCCATCATGCATGGCTCTTTATAAATTCATTTGTGAATCATTCACTTAACATGATTAAAGTTTGTGGTAATTAAATTGCATATAATCTGCCAATTTTCTTTTCCTAAAATTGATTTGCTTCTAGTAAAAAACCTTTGATATTCATTTTATGTTAAATGTGTTATTATTTTATGTTCTTTTGTTATCAGACCTGGTAAATCTTGCATTTGGAGGACTTGAAAAGATGACAGTACTATAGGTTTGAAAATGTCTAGTGTGGTACTAGGGTAATCTCTATCTGCAAGTACAATTCACCATGGAGGTAATCAATTACACTTCTATTTAGGAAAACTATTTCCCACCATGCTGCACTTCCAGGACCATAGAAGTCTTAAGGAAGAGACATTTCCCTTTACACCCTATTATATGCAAATTCTTAGTGAATTACAGAAGATTTGTAGTGACTCATTTCTCTCTGTATTTATTACACTGCTTCAAATGTATATTATGGACTCAACTGCATTCTCACCAAGTTCAGGTATTGAAATTCTCACCCTAGTATAACCTCAGACACAACCACATTGGATGAGAACTCACCTGTATAAACAGCAATTAATAACCATTAGGGTGGATCCTAATCCAACATAACTGGTGTCCATATAAGACATAGAGAAAATTTGTGTTGTTTAAGTCACATATTTCTGGTTATTTTTTGGGTAGTCCTAGCAAAACTAATATAATACACTTTTAGAGGGAATAAACTGTCCTACAGCATTTAATTTTACAGTATTTCAAAAACTTCTAAGAGTCTCTCTTCTAAAAGTGTTATGTAATATATTTAGGATTGTTTTAGTTGATTTAGTGAGCTTCTATAACCTGCTATTTTAACACTTATAGGATATATTAAGGTTTGTTAAGGAGGAAATATATACATATAAAAGGCTTTTTTTTTTTTTTTCATTTTTTCAAGGTAGGGTCTTGCTGTAGCCCAGGCTGACCTGGCTATGTAGTCTCAGGGTGGCCTTGAGTTCACAGCCTTCTGAGTGCTGGGATTAAAGGCATGTTACACCATGCCTGGCTGTGAAAGGCATTTTAACACCTCTTTTTAAGAAGTTTTCAAATTAGCCACTTTACAACTTAAGGAACTAGAGAATGGAGAACAAACAGAACCCCAAACTAGCAGAAGGAAGGAAATAATAATCAAGATTAGACTAGAGATAATCCAAGTGAAAAAGAGTGGAGAAGAGTCAACAAAAACAAAAGATGCTTCTCCAAAAGATTCAGAAAATAGGCAAAACTTTAGTTGCTATGACTGAGGAAGAAGAGAGAAAGGGAGGGAGGGAGAAAGGAAAAGAGAGAGAGAAAACATGAAATTTACTAAATTTGGAAGTGAAAGTGGGGACATTATAATCAGTGCCACTGGGTGTAGTGGATCACATCTGTAATCCCCACACATGGGAAGCTAAAGTCGCAGGATCATCATTAGGGCTGGGCTAGCTATGGAGTGAATTCCAGGTCAGCCAGGGTTAAAGTGAGACCCTGTTTCTAAGAATAAAAAAAAAAAAAAAGGAACATAAATGGGTACTATGAACAAACATATTAAAATTATACACACACACACACACACAAACACAAATTATCAGAAACATACAACATACTAGAACAGAGTCATCAAGAAATAGAAATCTACATTGACCAATAACTAGCAATTGGATTCAATCAGTAATCACAAATCAAAGGACACTGGATTTGACAGAATTTTGGTTAGATGGTACTAAATAGTGGTCCAACTTCATTATATGCCAGTGGCTATCATTTTCCCAGCAGCACTGGACACTAGGATTGCCTTTCTCCACGGGTCGTTCTACAGGCAAGGGTTAACTACTGGGCTTCGAGGTATATTCCTCAGTATGCATATCTGTCTTTGTCCCAGCATCAGTTTGGGGTAACTTTAAATTTGCAGTAAGTTTGAATCCACAAGTATGAGCTCTATAGTTTTATTCTTTTTAAGGTTTAGTTTGACTGTTTAGGGTCATTTGAGATTCCATATGAATTATAGGAAATTACTATATTTCCTATTCATTTCCAGTATTATATTATTGAGATGTGAATATATTTCATACCACGGAACTTACTGAATTTTATACTCACAAAGAGTTAAGATGTCAAATTTTATGTTTTCTAACATAGTAAAAAGAATGTTAATGACAGAAAAATTAATTTGTGCCAGTAGTAAATATACTTTCCTCTTTAAGCAAAGGTAAGTCGATTTCTTAAAGTTATACCTTTGTCAAGATATGAGCTTCAATGATGACATTAGTCTTAAAAACTATTTTTATTCATTTACTTGGGAGACATAGAGGAAGAGGCAGAAAGAGAGTGAATAAGGGCATACCAAGATCTCCTGTCACTACAAACAATACCAGACAGACACATGCACTACTTTGTGCATCTGGCTTTATACGGGTACTGGGGAATTGAACCCCAGCTTTCATGCTTTGCAAACAAGTACCTCTAACAACTGAGCTACCTCTTAAGCCCTTATTAAATTATTATAATTCCCAAGGCCTACCACTGTGATTAGCATACACCTCACTGATTTGCTCTGGACATTTTTTATCTCAATAAATTTTGATAAAAGAGATGTACATCACCAACTATTGTTCTGAAGAAAGTATTTTAAAATTACAACAGTCATTACAAGCCGTTAGAATAGCCCTGAATAAGACATCTAACTATGATAACTGTGAAGACTGGATTTTGAAATGAATTAGTTTTCACTAGAATGCTGAACCACTACGTGCAAATTCTGTATTTTGATATTTTATTTATTTTTTTGGGGGGGGGGCTTTGAGGTAGGGTCTCACTTTAGCTCAGGCTGACCTGGAATTCTCTATGTAGTCTCAGGGTGGCCTCGAACTCATTATGATCCTCCTACCTCTGCCTCCTGAGTGCTGGGATTAAAGGCATGCACCACCACACCCGGCTTGTATTTTGATATTTTAAAAGTTCTAATTCATTCAGTCATAATTCATTCAACTCACCAGAGTAAGTGGGTGCTCTGAGCCCATCTTTAATACCTTCCTTTATCAGGAAGCAAATCAAAAGTGAACATATGTTCTCACTTTCATCATCTGAAGCATTTGGTACTGGAAGCGTGGATAACTTTCTTAAGCATGGAATACATTTAAAATTAACTATGTCATTGTCTAGCTCCTTAAATGTAAAATAAACACAAAATCCTACACTCTAAAATGCCTCAATTTAATATCATTTACATCTGTGATGTGTATTCATGTCTCTTAATTGCATTTGATTTTAATTATGTCCTAGATATTATTAATAATATATAAGTTATATTATATATATATATATATATATATATATATATGTTAAATTATTTTGAGAATTTTGTGATAGCTCTGGAAAAACAGAGAAACCATAATGGTTGTTACTAATTACACTAGAAGTACAGATTGTACATAGCAATTTAAAATTCTTAAAAGTACATATTTGTTATATTTGTCATATATAAAAAGAATATGACATAATGACACAAAAACCCAATTAAATTCTTAAGTCAAATCAACCAAAAATGGACAAATGACCTAAGTAAATATTTCTCAAAAGAAGACATACAAATGACAAAGAGATACCTGAACAAATGCTCAGCATCATTATCATTAGGGAAATGCAGTTAAAGCCACATGAAATAGCACCTCAAGTCTGTTAAACAGATTGCATAAAAAGGGAGAACAAGCACTGTTATGGAGGGTGCGGAGAAAAGAAAATGCCTTCAAATACTATTGATGGGAATGTAAATTATGGAAAATGACATGCAGGTATGGAAGATCCTCAAAATATTAAAAATAGAACTATCCTAAGACTCAGTAATCCCACTTCTGGTAATATATGCAAAAAACAACACAAAACAAGATAAAGATGCCAAAGAGACATCTGTACTCCCATGTGCATTCATAATAGTAAGATGTGAAAACAACCTAAGTTACCCAACAATAAACAACACACTAAAATACTATTAACTCTTATAAAGGGGGAAAATTGTATCATTTTCAATAACATGGATGAATTTGGAGAATGTTGTGTTAAATAAAATAATTCTGGCACAAAAAATCCACATTGGCATAGTTTTAATAGAAAAGTATTTATTAAACTTGGCACCAACTCTGATTTTTTTAAAAAAATGGCCAGTATTCCTTTGTAGCCTAAGTCCTGGCTTCTGCCCTTATTATCACATGTCTGGACTTCTCAGCCTGCATCTAGGCATTTGTGCCTTTTCAATGCAGCTTACACATTTTTGCCAGCCTTAGTTTCTCATAGATCCTGTTGATTAAAAATCATGTACCTTCCTTAAAAAAATAAGAAACAAGCTCTCACTTGGTTGACAGGACAAAGTCAAATCTACTGTGCTTGGAACTTTTGGTTTCCAATCAGAGTCCCTCAATTCCATCTCCACTTCTTAAATACATACAGCTTTAATTGTCTCACTGTTTATTCACTGCACTCCGGGAACGACTCTACTTCTTATTCAATGTTTCCCTTCAGTCCAAAGCTACCTGCCTGCTGTGCCTAGAGCTTAGCTTTACTCTGACTATTCTTTTCTTCTAGAGTTGATTATGTTAGTCCTCATGCTCTTATTCTCTGGACCACCAGGATAATAACAGACAGGACTTATGGTTTGACTATGAATATTTTATCCAGGCAGTTTCTCTTGTCTTGATTTCCTCTTCTTCCTTTTACCAGGTAGAGCCATGGTTTATTACAGCCCTATTTGAGAGCCAATGTTAGGCTGTGAGTGAGGATACTCTGAAGAAGACCCAACTACGGCATTTCTAACCTCACCAATTTTAGTTTATTTTCCTTCCAACTACACTTATGGATTTATGGCCACACTGACCTTACCAATGCAGAGTCTGATAATGACAAATTACTGAGTGCTTCTCGCAGAAAGCTCCCCTATGTTCATTGATAGACAGCCCATCCCTCAACATTCAGTTTAAGTCCAATGGCTTTCTGAATCGCCTGTGCTGCCGTCCTGCCTTCCCACTCTGAAATTCCTTATCTTACTCTTTGCATGCTTGTCATACCTGCTAAAGAAGTTAAAAACTTGCCATGTTTGCAATATTGATGGCTTAAGTTAAAGGATACTTATACAGCAGGTGCAAGAAAGGTCATCCTAACCTTCATGCTGTCTCTTAAGGGAGAAGATATTCCAGCATCAAAGATGTTCTCCCTATTCATCTCATCACCAGGATGGGAACTTGAAAGGAAAGATTTGTTAAAATGATGTTTTGGCTGAAGAGATGGCTCAGCAGGTGGACGCGTTTGCCATGCAAGCATGAGGGCCTGAGAGGGTCTGATGCACCCTGAGTTTGATTCTCCAGGACACATGTAATCAGCAGGGAATGGTCATACACACTGGGAACCCCAGTTCTGTGGGGTGCAGAAACCGGAGGATCACTGGAGCTCACAAAAACAGCAACTCTTGGTTCAGAGACTACACCTCAAGGAAATATGCAGGTGAGAAATAGAGGAAGACAATTCACATTCTGCTCTTATCTCCACACACGCATGGGCATCTGCAAATGTGTGCAATGTGGGTATACAACGCGCACGCGCGTGCACACACACACACACACACACACACACACACACACACACAAGCTTTTAAGGCTCTTCTTCATAGTTTACTGTTTGTTGTCTAATTGAGTATATAAGTAGTGATTTCAAATGCTTCTTTTGGTCTTCATATCCTTAGGAAGTCCCCCAGATCAAATAAATCTGTGTGCTTCTGCCTTGTTAATATTTCTGTTGATTAACTCGGGGCTTAGTTGGGATCCTAACAAGAAGGAGGTTGAATTTTGTGGTGTCAAAATCATATCATTATACAACTTTTTTTTTTCAACTATGTTGCAGTCAGCTTCTTGTTCCTGAGACACATACCCACTCAGGCACAGCTTATGGGAGGAAGGTGGTTTATTTTAGGCTTACAGAGTCCAGGAGAACACTATCAATGGCAAAAGAAGCTGATTCTTTCATAGAACTAGGCCAACACCACAAATCACAGACGGAGCTCAAACTGCTGCAGCAGGGATATATCTGCCTGCTAGGGTGTCATGATACAAGCTCAATTTAAAAATATATTTTATTTATTTACTTATTTTGGGAGAGTGTGTGTGTGAGAGAGAGAGAGAGTAAGGAAGATAAAGAGAGAGAATGGGCACAACAGGGCCTCCAACCATGCAAACTAACCCCAGATACATGCACCACCTTGTAAGCATATGGCTTATGTGGGTAGTGGGGAATCAAACCTGGGTCTTTAGGCTTTGCAGACAACCACCTTAAGCACAAAGCCATCTCTCCAGTCCTGAAAGCTTAATTTTAATGAAACACCTGAGTCTATGAGGCCACATATTGAAACTATCACATTCAAACTATCACAAACTGCCTATGTAAATCTCTTGAAAATTTCTGAGGCATCTCAACTTCAGAATATCCCCAAATGTGTCATCCTTCTTGCCAAACTTGCTCCTATTCAGTGTTCTGTAACACTACTCCCTCACACACTGGGAATCTCTTGTCTTCATCTTCTTCCCTTTGTCCATATCCAATTGACATCAAATCCCAATTCATACTTTCTAAGTACCTGTCAAACTGATTTTACTTCATCCCCAGTAGAGGCCTTATAACACATCACTTCCAGTATATAATCAGTACCTTCCAATCCATCCTTTTTGAAGCCAGAATGGCCTATTTAAAAGCACTTTAATTCATGACACTGCTTGCCTTAAAAACTATTCATCCATTTCAAGAAATGATTTTTAATAATTAATGAGTGAATACATCAAGTCGAACCTTAAGAGGAATTGTGTTGTTTTGAGTTAATTTTTATTAACTTTCTGTCTTTATCCTATGTTTAGCCCTATCTTTTATACATAGTAATATCATAAAATGTTTCTTAACTTATTTTTATATTCAGACTTACTGCAAATTACAAAGAATTAAAAATTTATATTTGTATATGACCATGCAATATAAACAGTGTCAAATGACCAATATTTGCAAATTCTGCTATTAATTTTGGTATTTTCAGAAACATGGTCCCAAACATGAACAGAAGTCACAATGTGTGAAGATGACAGAGATATCATATGCGATGTTGACTCAAGTGTAAAGGTACATTAGAGTATTCTGAGAAAAAACAAACTCCCACATAACTGATATTTGCTATGGAAAACTACTCTAAGCAGTCAGACAATAATGTAGGCACTATAAACAAGGTCACTAAAAGATCATCACCTATTCTAGACACTCAAGTTAATGGTGACTAATGATTAAAAGCCGTGCTTTGAAATATTTTGGATTCTTCCAGATCTTGCTTTATCATAATCCTAATAAAAATCGCCACAACAATAAAAACTTTCAGGGTGAAGACTTTTTAAAGATCTCAATTCAGATAGGGATTGCTATCAGCAATTCTTGAAAACCAAAAAAATAATGATGAAACCCCAACAGAAATACAAGCAAGGATAAGGAGCAAGCAATTTACCTAGCACAGACTTAAATATTGACTGATGCAAAAAGAATCCCATCTCCTTAGTTAGCAAAAAAAATACAAGTTAATCCAATACGATACCACTTATGTTAGTAACTACTCACACTGACACTGCTATAAGCCCATTAAAAGTGTGATGTAGTGCCCGTTGTCAAAATTCAGGGGTGCTGGTGATGTAGAGGACTGATGATGCACACTTCTGATGGGAAGGTAGACCACAGCAGGCAAGCTGGTGGAGAAACTGCAGAACTTCGATTAACTAACCAACTCCACATTGAATGTTCAATTCTATTAATGTATTACTGGGCATAGACATTGGTCAAAAACATTCTCACCCAGGATCATAATGAAAGAATATTATTGGTGGTGGCAGTCGTGGGAGTTTATCAGGGCATACAGCATTAGAAGAATAAAGAGAAAACAATGTAGTAGGTATATACCATTTCTCTGTTTCCTTGTACTGATTGCTTTGATGTCAATAGAAAGTCCCTTCACACTGTGTGCATTAAATCTCTTTATGTTATGAGCCATATGTTGCTAGGTAATGCTCACAGGTTGGACTCTCTTTCTCCATGGCTGTATACATAGTGCTTGCACACAGTAGGTACTCAACTATTGTTGAAAGCATAACAGGTAAATTTGTGCATCAAGGTTACTTAATGCTAAATTTTTTCAGCATAAAATTCCGTGTTTCACCTCAAGAAAGATTAAGTTTTCTCATTTCATACAAGTGAAATAAATAGAGCAGAAATTTTTTCCCAGTGAAACGTATTTGTGGCACTAGCTGAACAGTCACATTTGAAAGGCTAACACTTTTTTTTTTTGTTTGTTTGCTTGTTTTTTGGTTTTCAAAATAGTGTCTTGCTGTGGTCCAGGCTGATCTGGGATTCACTAGTCTCAGGCTTGCCATGAACTCTTAGCAATTCTCCGATCTCTGCCTCCTATGTACTGAGATTAAAGGTGTGTACTGCCATGCCTGGTCCAGCTAATCTATTTGAAATAGAGAAAATATTTTGAGTTTTCATAGTGTAAGGATAAAAAGATAGCACTGTTCAAATAGTAATGGATGGTCTTATAAAATTTAAGGTATAGATATTAGAATTTTCCTTTCAAATTAGTTGCATGCTTTCTTGCAGTAAAAATCTTTAGTCCTTCAGGTACTTTATGTGCTATGAAAAAGTAGAAAAACTATAACAAATGACATCCTAAATTACGTCTTTACTTACTGTAGGTTTTAGATGTTACTTTATAGTATATTCTTTCTACTTATATTCTTTCTATGTCAACAGCAACCTAATACCCCACATGTTTATTGTGTCTTGGTCACATTAACTAGCTAGACAGTGATTGTTCACATCATCAAGGTTTGTGCAAGCACGCTCTCTCTGTGAAGCTCATAAATGATTAAACTGACTAATGGCACAATTCTCAGAACACATTTGCATTGTTAAGTGATACATATCACATAATGGTTCATAATGTATGGAACAAATCACCCCATCCTATCAGTGCAGATACTGTTGCTCTTAATTTTCATGGGGTTTTCCCACAAGGATTGGTAGGCAGCCTATTTACTACTGCTTCTAATATCTTTTGTTTTTGTTTTCTTACCTGTGTGTGCCCCTTTAGCCTTTTGCTTTTCAACTCAATTTCTTCTTGAAGAGCACATAACTCACTCTAAATATATATGTAAAAGAGTCTTCCCTTATTAAAAATAATATATATGTGTGTATATATGTATATAGGTAGATAGATAGATAGATAGATATACAAAGTATATCTACCCAGTATCTCCTTTACTAAATCATATAGGTCTAGATATATCTACCCAGTGACTCCCTTTATTAAAATTAATATAAATATATATGTATATATCCAATATCCCCTTTACTAAACTATATATATATATTCTATATATGTGTGTGTATAATGTTTACCAAGAATCTCTCTTTACTAAATATAATATATATTAGACACACTGGGCATACATATATGTATACATATATATATATGCCCAGTGTGTCTCCTTTACTAATATATATATCATATATATATAAAACATATATGTATCTAATATATATCCAGTATCTACTTTACTAAATCTGCTCTGAAAGCCAGGATCCTGGGACTTATTTACATGGAATAGAAAAATTAGAGAAAGGTTATTTTACCAGAGATACATATTAATCAAAGCTTTCCAATACATAAAAATAGGAATTTATAAATAGTTGAAATAGCTATACTTTGTTAGTTTATTCACTTCAGAGGTCGGAGCTACAGCACAGTTTTTGGAAAAGCAAGAGTTTAAATGGACAAAATATGAAGTTTCATTATGTTGAAAAACCCATGAAACATCTCCTGGGGGGTTGGGGGGCTTACTGGTTGAGGCACTTGCTTGCAAAACCAAAGGACCCAAGTTCTGTTCCCTATGACCCACGTAAAACCAGATGCACAAGGTGACACATGCATCTGGAGTTTGTTTGCAGCAGCTAAAGGTCCTGGCATGTCCATTCTCTCTTTCTCTTTCTCTCTCTCTCTTCCTCAAATAAATAAATATTTTTTTTAAAACTCCCAGGAAGAGAGACTGTGCTTTATATATCTACATTAATTAAAAAATTTAGTAGCAAATAATAAAAATAAGACCTTCCTAAGAAAGACTAAAAATTCACAGTAATTTAGGCAACAAGTCTTTGCCTCCTCCAGCTATTCTTAAATGACTATACACTTTGCTTGATGTGTTACAATCGCCACCCCCAATACTTCCCACCTCAAAAAATGGATTAAATAAAACAAAAAAGAGAGTTAAGTATAACATTCTTAAAATATTTCAGAAAGTAAGAAACCACCAACATAGGCTTTTAAATGGTTATAACCTATCATCAAAATTCAATTTCTGTTTTAAAGAGCCCCTCCACCATTGCTCTGGACTACCCTGTGTCTTCCCCAAATTCACTGGAGGCCAAAACTCCAGTGTGGTAGTATTTGATGAGGCCTTTGGGAAGGGATGAGGCCATGAGAGCTCTGTCAGTGCCTTAAGCAGAGATAACAGAATGCTAGGACACAGTAAGAAAGAGGCCACCTGAATGCCAGGGAAAGGCTCTCCACATAGGACCATATTGGCTGACATTGATTTTGCACTTCCTATTCTCCTCTACTCTGATAAATAAATTTTTACTGTTTAAGCCACACAGCCTTTGACACTTTTTTAAGTGGCAGTGCAAGCATCTAAGATAATAATCAAATTAATCATATAAGTCTCAAATATGGAGCATTCTCTGGATTGTTTCCACTGATATTCCTCTCATACTATGGTTACATAAAATGCTAGCAGTGGAAATCTTGGGAAAGGGTACTTGAGACTCTTTATATTAATTTTGCAAATTGTGAATTCAAACTACTTCACAGTAGAAAGTAATCTCCAGTAATAAGATCTTCTGGCAAGATGATAAAGGAAAGTATCTTCTGCTGAGAGAAGCACTGTTTTTAAAACCAAGAGTGATAAAATTTATTCAAGTGAAGTCTTAAGAGTTTGGTAAGTCTTAATTCTATAGAATTTCTTGATTTTTAAAAGGACAAACAAATTGCTTATAATGATATTATATTTAATTCTCATAATTATAAATAATTTGATAAAAATATAAAGATAGAAAAATTACAGCCAAAGAAAACAAATTATATTCTCTCATATTAAATCTTAAGAAAGCAGAATATATTTTTTTCAATGTTGAAACCAAGAGATTTTAGTTTAAGCAGATTCAGATCTACATAAAATGATTACATGCTAGATAGGGATAAAATAATAAGTGACTATAGCTTTGAAATATTTCTACTTCATCTACAAGCTTATTTTCTGAGGCTGTGTTTGCTCACTGTGGTGCCATTTTACCACCGGCAGGAAGTTTTGTCATTCCACTATGTTCTTGAGATTTATTCTCAAACACACTGCTATCATTCGTTATATTGCTGGTTTTATAGGTACTGAAACAAGCTCTCACAGAGAAGAGGAGCTAACCCAAAATAACAAACAAACCCAAAAAATGCTTACACAAATTCTTATGGAATTTATATTTTGGCAAAGATATTGACCCATGAAATCCATGAAGCAGTACCTGGAGCAAGCTTATTGAACTCTCCTAACTTGAGACCAAAGATTGTCTCTGGGGATCAGGTCTACTCCTTAATCTGCCAATTCTGCTTCACAAGCTTTGTTCTCCTTACACCTGCTTGGGAAAATAAGTCCTTTTCTCTGTTTTCTCCCTTGAACAGTATCTTTCCCCACACTTTGAAAATCTAGCAAATGAAAGGTTATGGCCTTTTCAGCATCTACAAGGGTATTTTTGGCTCCCAACTCCCTCCTGGAATAGGTCATGGAGTTGGAATAGCAAATGTTATCTAACATGAATAAAGGAAATAATCTGGGTTTAAGTGAGGAGAACCTTGCAAGTCAGCAATCTAAAAGTTTGTTAGACCTGGAATAACAAGTGTGTGGAGCTGGTAAACAACGTTAAACAAAAGCCACAGGCTTGAGTATCTACATGAAGAGTCACTGAATGGGGAAATAGGATGGCCCTCCTGCAGAAAAAGAGTTAGCTGGGGCTGGAGAGATTGCTTAGTGGTTAAGGCACTTGCTTTCAAAGCCAAAGGACTTCTGTTCAGTTCCCCAATACCCACATAAGCCAGATGCACAAAGTGGCACATGCATCTGGAGTTTTTTTGCAGTGTCTGGAAGCCCTGGTGTGCCCATTCTCTCTTTCTCTCTCTCTCTCTCCCTATTTTCCTCTCTCAAATAAATAAATAATAAAATTTAAAAAATAGAAAAGAAGTTAGTAACTTTAATCAAATTTTTCTGTACAGTCTACCTCACCCTGTCAATGCTAACAGACAACAAAGAGTAAAGAGTAGTGGACATATGTTTTGAGCAATATTTAGTGAGGGAGATAATAACTGATTTATATTGAACATGTAGAAAGTTGTATTAGCTGCAGGGTTTTTTTTTTTTTCCAAAGGTCTCTTGTAGCCCAGACTCTTAAACTCACATACTGTATAACTGAGTATGACCTTGAACTTTAGATTCTCTTGCCTTGACCTCCTGAGTGCTGGGATTACAGCTGTGTGCCAACATGCCTGGTTTATGAGTGTTAGGGATGCATGACAGGCAGTCACTACCAGTTGAACTGTGTTCCCAGCCCTATTTGTAGTTTTGATAACAAAGGTTTTAAATTTCTCTTTACATTTTTCTACTTAAAGACCTCTTTAAAATAGTTTTCTGCTTACTATTTCCATTAGTGTCTTTGGTCAGGATTCTGACACATCATTAATTTGGGTAAATCTTGTAAGGATGAATGGCCTTCTGTCTTTTGAGAAAATTGATACATAGTATATGGGTATGTTGAATGGCTCCTCATTCTTGGATAGCTTCGGAATGTTACAGTTATATGGGGTGGTTAAATTTTATACATAATCCATTATTACCAGAAAGGAAAAGCAGCAGTTTAATGAATCAGTTTTGTTTTCTATGAAATGTAATTAATTACTGGTTTAAATAAGATTTTATGCTTATTCCTTAGGGGTATTGAGTTAATTAGGTTGTTGGCATGGAATAAAAATATAACTGTAAATCTGAACTCATTTTTACTTATTCATGTGCATAGGCAGTATAAACAGGCAATTATACTCTACATAATTGAGGGTTATTATTGGAAATATGTTATAACCCACTGATGAGAACAGATATTAGCTAGTAATATTGGTACACCACATATCACAATAGTTAAGCAAAAAGCATTCCATAACCATGAGTTTTCTATTATTTCTTTTGTATCACAAATTTTCTTATGATTTGACTTTTTACCATGAATCAATCAATCTATCTATATCTATATCTATATCTAATCTATATCTATACACACACACACACACACATATATATATATATCACAAACACAATGCTTTAATAGGAGGCAAATGAGTCTCAATTGGCTTGTTCTTCTAATAAAAGAGAAAAACCTTAATGTAACAAGAGTTTTTAGGGAGATTACCATGGCAATTGTATTTTTCTAATGCCATGTTTTACTCAAACTTTTGGTATTAACTAAAATAAAATTTAAACAAATAGCAATTGCTGAAAAACATTGAAAACATCTTGGATCTATTTGGAAATAGTCTTTTCTTTGAAAATGCTTTTACAGACAGCTTCCATATATATACACACAATGTACCCTGATCATAATCCATTACAACCCCCATTTGTACATCCTCCCTGTTGAGCCTCCTTCCTCTTCATTTGGAAACAGTTCTAAACCTTGATAATAAAAGACAAATTTCATACATATAGGTCTATAATTTGTGAAAGCTTTCACTATCAGAAACTTTATCACAAATGTAGCATGAAATACCTGTTATGTTTTCCATTCAAAACATTCTTTTAGATACCATGACAGAGAGAGAAGAGTTAGAATAAACTATGTTCCTCTGTTAGCTTATAATCTAGCCTGGTAAATTACTAAAATTATATTTTAAGGGCTTACACATGAAGTTGAGTATACAAGCCTTACCAATTAGTTTATACACAACATACAATCTTTGCTCTTTAGAAGCATAAGACCTCACAAAGTCTAACTCTAGTATAGGCAGGATGGTTTGGAGAAAACATGGTCCTAAGAAATACCGGATGCCTGAATGGCATGAAATGACATTGTCATTTGCTTTTCTCTGGTCATACAGAAATCTTGCTTTAGAAAAGAATCACATTGTAAACAGTTTTGTACATAATTGGGGCAGAGAATGAGAACACGTTCTATAAGCACTGTAGCACTAATTGAAGAAATAATAGATTGCTCTTTGCCAACCCCTGCCAACTACAGGTGCATTGTGCTTTTCAGGAAACTTTTACCTGAAACATGTCATTTTTTAAAATTTCTCAGCTCTTACTTAGCTTTAAAATACATGTATATCTGCAGAATTTAATTCTACTCATTGATTTACCCAAAAGGCCTTCAATGATGGTAATATTGGATAATTAACAAGATTATCCAATGTAGACTACAGAGTTTAATTCTATTATACCTCAACTTTCGCTCTGACAAAAGATGTGGGTCTAAGCGCTAGGAGATAAAGTCATATTCTCCTATAGTCAGAAGAACTGTTCTGAATTAATTTGTTGAAAGAAGTACTTGTATATTTCTCAACAGTTGGACTTTTTATTCTTTGATAACTCAACACTATCCTTAAAAGGGGCGAGATGGCTTAGCAGTTAAGGCACTTGATTGCCTGCAAAATCAAAGGACCCTGGTTTGATTCTCCAGGCCCCATCTAAAGCCAGATGTACAAGGTGGCACATGTGTCTGGAGTTCATTTGCAATGGCTGGAGGTCCTGACACACCCATTCTCTCTGTATCTGCTTCTATCACTTTCTCTTTCTCTCTCTCTCAGTAGAAATACATAGATTATTGATACCTCCTCAGAAGTTATGGTAGAACTTTAACTTTAATTTTGAGCTTCTTGGTAGCTAAGGTCAATAGCACAGAATTCAAAATTATACAGGAAAAAAATCACTTTTTATGGAAAGAGATTCTATCAATAATTTAATTCTTTGGAAAGTGAAGTGGCTTACTAAGTGAAATAATTTCTGTAGTTGCAGTCTACTAGACAGAGCAGAAAACAGAACAGAAATATTTTAATATAAGGTAAAAACTTTAGTTAACTGTATTCTTATGGCTTCCTATTAAATGTCTTCATTTATTTCCTTTTATTTGAGGCTTACAGGTAAAATATGATATTCCTTGGCTTATACTAAGGGTATCCAATATTCATAAATAGCTAACAAAGTGGCTTTACAAACATTACACAAACTGATCTGCACATTAACCATGAAAATGTCTGGTATTCTATAGCTAAGGCTCAAGATGCATCATGAGCCTGAGCCCTGCCTGTTCAAATATGACACAGATAATTGAGTGCTTTCAAGTGTGGATGATTCCAGTAGAAATGTATTGTAAGTATGAAATATACACCAGGTTTCAAATACTTGGTATGAAAAGGTTAAAGTAAAATGTTTCAATAATTTTTGTTGATTTTATACTGGAATGGTCACATATTAGGTAGTTTAGTTAAATTAAAATCTATTACTAAAGTTTCATTTGCTTTTTAAATTATCAGGCTGCTGGCAAGTTAAGTTTAGATATGTGATTCCCATTGTACTTGTTTCGACATAGGTGTTGACACTGAATCTCAGAGCCCTATTTTACTCTCTTCAAACATGCTTTAACATTAATATATCTATCATTAATTTTGTTGATCATTTTTATAAAATTTTCTTGATTAGGGCCTTTGATAGCTGAGCTTTTCATTATCTGTGGTACAATTCTCACTTTCATGTCCTTCAAAATTTCCCCTAGGTCCTAAAATGCAACATAAGGAACTTTTAAAAATGATCATGACATTTATACTATGTTTTACCATCACAATGAATTTCAAATCATTAATGTCACAACTACGACTTTAGATTAGACCAAGTAACCTGTGACCACATCACTATGCCTTTATCCAGCTTGATTCATTTTTCTCTGACATTATACTTTGCTTCTCCCAGTCAAGTCCTTCATTTACTTATTGCCACCTAGCCAGCCCTGGATGACATCTTCATACTTCAGTTAAAAAATTGAACAGAGATATATAAAACATCTAAAAAGAACATTTTATTTCCTTACCAATTCATGTAATGAGAAATGCAACTAGAGGAGCATTAAGAATATTTTTCCTTCTTTGTGAATATGACATGATCAATCTTATCTAATAAGGCAGCAATCATTATCTTCAAATATTTAAAAGAAATCCAACATCTACTGCTTTCCTCGTCTCTGTCTCCCTCTGGCTGGTTTCCTCCCTTCCCCCAGTTCATCCTCCATTCTACTTTCTTACATGTGTTTTAGTGGGGGAAGAGAAAAACTGAGAACAAAACATAATGACACACGTGTTAAGATGCCATGATGAAATGCATGCTAATCTGAAAGTATTAAGTGTAAAAAAAAAGACAGAAAGAACCTCAAAAATAGAGAGAAATCTATGATCCAATTATGGTAACATTTTCAAGTTCCCATCAGATGAGAAAGACAGAGTATATGTTTTTGAAATTATTAAGATCTTTCCGAACTCTCCCAGTACTATTTTACTTTGTGTGCTGAAGACAGAACCTCACATGCTAAGCAAGTGCTCTATCATGAATGTATGTATATTCTCAACTCCTGTGAACAAAACAAATCAACAAACAACATTCTGCCTTTATACCACTCTTTACAGAAGGTTAGAGGTTTTGGGAACCTATAATAAAATACCATGAACAAAATCACAATCTTCTTCACTTACTCTTTGACTATCTTTTAAAGAATAAGCTAGAATTTTTGGCAAATGGTCCAGTAACTTACTTTTCATTAGTTTATACTTTAAAAATATTATATTATATTTAAGAGAGAGAGAGAGAGAGAGAGAGAGGGAGAGAGAGAGGAAGGGAGGGAGAGAGGGAGAGAATGAATGAAAAATGGGCACACCAATGCCTCTAGCCACTGCAAATGAACTCCAGACACATGTGCCACCTTGTACTTCTGGCTTTACGCAGGTACTGGGGAATCCAACCCAGGTACTTACACTTTTCAGGCAGGCACCTTAACCACTGAATAATCCCTCCAGCTGCAAGTTTATAGTTTTTAAAGACACAGAGATGAAGGAAATGTGCTATGCTAACATGTAAGCAGAAATTTTTTTTAAGAATTCTGAAAATCATACAGCTGTTTCAAGTTTGTTAACTTACTGGTGATACAGAACGAATGTTAAATTTAACTTACTACCCTAAAAAGCAAAGCAATGAACTTGTCTGTACTAAGTTAGGTTCAGTAGCCTGGATATAATGGGTACTTTTATATTTACTCTTAGAAAGGGCATCATTTAAAGGTGCAAAATATTTATCTCAGTGAATTCAAAACTCATTTTAAAATAACAAGTCCTCAATTGATTAATCCTAAATCAAGATCTTTGGCAAAATAAGTACACAATATCAGTATGTATTATGCCAATGAGCTCCCAACACAAATAACAGGAGCTCCACTGGCCTCCCTAATGAAATCAGTAAGAAGTCTAAAAGACCACCAAGGAAGAAATACTTAGAATACATTAGCCAAAGATGTGCAAAAGTTGTACTCTGAAAACTATTAAAAAACTAATGATAAAAGTTAAATTTCTTCATAGAACCCCAATAAATGAAAGGCAACCTTTTATAAATTAGGAAAAATACTTGCAAATCACTTATCTGATTAGATATTTGTGTCCACAAAGTATAAAGAAAATTTAAAGTGTCATAATAAAACAACACATAGCTTACTATTTAAAATTGGTAGAGGGTAAGATGTGGGGAGACCTGAACTCTCACATGCTTCTCAGGGTATAGCATTTTCCCAAATTACCAAATATAGTTACCATATCATCCTGCAATCCCACTCACACAGTGAAAACATAATACATGTATAAACATTTGTACATGAAAGATTATTCCAGCACCATTCATAAAGCTAAAAGATCAAAATAAGAAAAGTGTTAATTAATGGAAATATAGATTATCTACACAAGGGAATATTACTTAGCCACCAAAATGAAGTACCAAAACATAGAACAGCATGGGTAAATCCTGAAAATTTATGCTAAGTGAAAGACATCAGTCAGAAAAGACTGCCATCTATGCAAAAGCCCAGAACAGGAAAATCTATAGACACGATGATTAGACTAGTAATTGTTGAGGGGTGAAGGAGAAATAAATGGAAAATTTTTCTATAGAAAATTTTAATGTATTTATTTGAGATACAGTCAGAGAGAAAGTCAGACAGAGAGACATGGAGAGAGAATACAGGCATGCCAGGTCCTCCTGCCAGTATAAATGAAGGGAGTCCCTTTGTGAAGTTGTAAAAATAGTACTAAAATTGTGATGATGGCTACATATGTTTTTAAATACATGCAAACCACTGGGTTACACACTTTTAGTAAATTGTGTGCTATATCACTTATATTTTAATATTGTTGTTGAAAGAAATTATATTTTACACAGTAAAATGGTTTCTAAGAGAATTATAATGGCATTTAAATTATAGCATATTTATATGACAGAAATGTTTATAGCTAAAATGTATGTGATAAGAATATTTATGTCATAATATTATGAGCAATATGTACAGAATAAGATCAATCATATAAAAACATGCAAGTGGCTTACAAGAAAATACACTTCTTAGTCACTGTAGTTTGTGATCTTCAATATTTTTACAATGATAGCATATGTGTATGCAGATATGTATGGGTACATATGGACATTTGGAGGACAGATGTTGGCATTAGTGTAATCCTCAATCATTCTCCACCTTATTTTCATTTATCTATTTATTGATTTACTATGTTTGTTTATTTGTTTATTTTGTATGCAGTATGTGTGGTGGTGGTGGTGATGTGTGTGGTATAGTACCCTGCGTGCTTGCCAAGGGATGCTGGAGAAAAACATTAGGTGTTTCCCTTCCATCACTCACCCCCTATTTTTCCTTGCTTTGGAGACTCCTACAGACTCTAGAGCTTGCCATTTTGGGAGTCCTGGTGATTCTCCAGTCTCCACTCACCCACATGATTGGATGGCCAGAAGCTCTTGACTAGAACCAGCTGTTTTCACATGGGGTCTTCAGCTTCAAATTGTGGCTGTCTCAGACTTCCTCAGGCCTTCTTGCTTGTACAACATTGCTCTTGACCACTGAACCATCTCTCTAGCTCTCCACCTTATTTTTGGCAAGAGGTCTCTTATGAATGCAGAGCTCACAAATTTGGCTATATGAGCTAGCTAGGAGGTTCCAGCAGCTTTCCATCTGCTTCCCTCACAGGCCTGGAACTACAGTACACACCACTATGCTTCAGCTTTTATATGGCTTTGGAGATCTAAGCTCAGGTCCTTATGCTTGTGTGGCAAATGCTTTATGGACTGAGCCAGCTTCTCAGTGTGCCTCATTAACTTTTATGGAGGAATAAAATATGTAAATAAATAGGTAATACTGAAACATAGAATTATATTACAAAAATGTTGCAGGAAGATTAGTGCTGAAAAAC
This sequence comes from Jaculus jaculus, assembly GCF_020740685.1. Taxonomy (NCBI): domain Eukaryota; kingdom Metazoa; phylum Chordata; class Mammalia; order Rodentia; family Dipodidae; genus Jaculus; species Jaculus jaculus. The sequence continues at coordinate 175,192,166 of NC_059103.1, read as the reverse complement.
AAATTATTTTCATTGTAATTTCACACATTTATTAATGAGGTGACAGTATTTTCAAACACACCTGGTTTTGCCTTTATGGGTTGAATGCCATAATAATAGCAACCTCTCAAATACATACTGATTAAAAAAATTTTTTTTGAGGCAGAGTCTCACGCTAGCCTAGACTGTCCTCAAACTCACACTGTATCCCAGGAAGGCTTTAAACTCACAGTGATCTTTCTACTTCAGCTTCCTGAGTGCTAGGATTTTATGCCACTCCAACTATATAAAATTAATTTTTGAAAGAAAAATCATGGAAATTACAATATCATGGAATTTTATATGTTACCCTAGGACAAATTTTTCTCCAAAATTTACATTAATGATAGCATCTTTAATGGACTCAGTAGTAAAGTTTGATTAAACATGGGATATGTAGTATGAAACTACTGCAAACAGAGCTGCAGCTGACTCAAGGCCTTCCTGACCTACCTGCAAGTATTTGTTTCCCAGTTAGCTATAAGAAGTATAACTGTCTCATAGCTTGCAGTGACAAAAAGTAATACTTTAGAATGTAGAATTAAGCCACATGAAGGTTTTTTTGTTGACTCCTTAACTCTATCTTTTCTTAAAAATTCATGCTGTGATTTCATTTTTTGGATGCAATGGTTTATATCTTAAGCCTGTCCAAAACACTCATGCACTTAAGGCTTTGCTGCAAGCCTGCAGCAAGATTGGCAGGTGAGGCAACCCTTTGGAGCTGGGCTAAACCAAAGAAGTGTATGTGTTTTCTTATACAGTTTAAAAATATTAAAGTCTATTATATGATTATCAGATAAAGGGCTATTTGATAAGAATGAGTTCAGTTAGCTCATCTAGTGCTGAAATGTGCTACATTAGCTATTGGGGGAAAGTGGCCAACATCTGCCTGAGCAACTCAAGGTCTAAGCTACTCAGAAGAAAACAACCTGATGTGATGCTCACACAAGTGCAGTTGTGGCACACAGCTATGGTGGGTAACCAACTGCTCTTGGATTGGCTAACAGATCTGCTCATTGGAAAGGAAACCATATCTGGAACTAGGAAACAAGTCAGAATAATATCTAGACAATGACTTTGCTCTCCAATATCAAGCTTCCATTAATCTTGGGCTATAAAAGGGAACACACCCATTAAATCCTCCTTAATTTAATAATATGCATCCCATTTAATCTGGACTGACTTCACTCTCCGTTGGAGAATCTGCTTCACTTTCTCAGAAGACAGCAGTTCCAGAAGAGATAAACAACCCACCAAACTTCAGCACAGGCCCCAGATGAAACCAGAGGGACTGGGGAGATGAACAAGTGTGCTTTCTTGGTGAACCTGACAGTCAGTACAAGGTGAAGAAGACAGACACTGAGGACACTCAACACCTACCAAACTAAAGATCCAGAGGCTCCCTAAGAGCCTATCACTGAAGTAGACTTAAAACACACCCACCATGGCTCAGGGATCTTTGTGGAAAAGGGGGCAGAAAGATTGTTAAAGCCACAAGGTGGGACATTATGCACAGAGGCACTGCCTGTCACCCATAACTGACTGCTGCCTTCACAATGCACAGCCCACAAAACCCATGGAGATTACCTGCACCCCCAACAAGGAGAGCCCCTTCAAAAAAGTGGTAGGGATGAGGAAAAGGATGGTATTAGTATGTGTTGTTCACATACTAAGTATGTTAATAAGTAATAAAAATAAATTAAAAATTAGTTAGGGGAATACACTCTATTTTCTCAAGACTCTAGAGAGTCACAAGACTTAAATACAAATATAATAGGACTTTATGAAGTCCTGAAATTTAAAGAAAGATGACAATGTGTTATTTGATATATGTGTTAAGTGTGTCTATGTGTGTAGGTTTACTGTGAGGGTGCATGCATGTACAAGTGTGTGTTCTTGTGAAGGCCAGAGAATAGCTTTGGTTGTTATTGCTCAGAAGCAATGACCAACTTTTAAAATTTTTATTCTGATATAGAATGTCTTATTGGTCCAGAGCTTGCCGATTAGGTGAGATGGCTGACCAGTAAGCCCTAGTGACTACCTCTATGCCTCTACAGGTGCTTGCCACCATGGCTGGAACTTTTACATGAGTACTGAGTATGGATGGAACAAAGGTCCCCATGACTGCAAGTCAAAGACTTTATGGACTGAGCTCTTCTCCAGCCCAAAAATGGCTTATTCCGAATTTCCACCTATAGTTATTTGACCATGAAATTCTACTTTTATGCTTAACAGCTAGTGGCATCCAAAAGCCTATTATTGTGTCATATATTTTGAGAAGTGTTGCTTCAGGTGAAAAAGGTTTTCTTTTTCCATGACGCCCTGTCTTGCTCATCTTATTAAGTAAAACACCTAATGGGAAGAGTGACCATGTACTTCTAATTAGCTTTGCCCTTGTTCTTGTCTCTATGTTAAAACATTATTTTTTTCCTTCTCAAGTCTTTGAAAATATTGATAGCTGGAAATAGATCTTGGGTTGGCAAAAGACCCAATGTCATATTAATGCATTAAATACTGTGATGACCTTAAAAAGCAATAAATCATAGATTAAAGTTGGTACTTCAAAAAATGACAGAGAATATGATACAAATGGAAGTTAAATTTACTCTTTCACTTGACAGCATGACTTATATATTGATGATTTGTGATTGGGTGAAAACATGCTGATTCTTCTTCCTCCTTTTAAAATGTAGCAGGTCAGACTGACTCATTCTCTGGAGGAGCAGAAAATAAATATAATACCCTTTCTGAACATATTTCAAGTTACTGCTCCAATTAGTCCATGATGGATCTGAGCAAATGCATCTTGAAAGTACATTTGAAAGAAGAAAGTCATTATTTTCAGAAGAGCTGATGGAATATTTAGAAAATTCAGAGAGAGAAAGAACTTGTAGAATTAATGAGACAAGCAGTATTAAAACCAATCACAGTGCTGGGTGTGGTAGCACATGCCTTTAATCCCAGCGCTGGGGAGACAGAGGTAGGAGGATCGCCATGAGATCGAGGCCACCCTGAGACTGCATAGTAAATTCCAGGTGAGCCTGAGCTAGAGTGAGACACTACCTTGAAAAACAAAAAACAAACAAACAAGAAAAAACAACCAGAACTCAACATGGTGCTATAAGAGAAAATTTAAAACAATACTAAAAGCAGTAACTCCATATATACCTAATATAAGCAGTAAAAATATTATAGGTAAAATTATAATATCAGCATAAGATACCGAGTAATTAGGTGTAATATTAATATTATGTCCAGGAGATATATAATGAAAAACTATAATATTTACTGAAAGAAACAAAAGAAGTATTGAATCAAAGAAAACAGAGCATGATTCTGAATGGAAAGAATCAATATTCCAAAGATACAGGACTGGGCTCTATAATTACAGACACTTGTTTACAGACATACCAATTCTCCTTAAGTTAGAGTAAATCCCTTCAATGAAATTTTTTTAAGTGAGTCCTTTTTTTAAAAAAAAAATTGTTTTTTTTTTATTTATTTGAGAGCAACAGAGAGAGAAAGAGAGATAGAGAAAGAACGGGTGCGCCAGGGCATCCAGCCACTGCAAATGAACTCCAGACATGTGCGCCCCCTTCTGCACTGGCTAACATGGGTCCTGGGGAATCGAGCCTCAAACCGGGGTCCTTAGGCTTCACAAGCAAGCGCTTAACCGCTAAGCCATCTCTTCAGCCCTGAAATTTTAACTTTACATTCATCACAAACTAAAATACGTGAGATTACTTAAGATAATTTTTACATGTGTATGTGATGTGTGTGTACAAGTGTATGCATGTTGGCATGTGTGTGGGCACACATGTTCATTGAGAGGCTAAAGGTTGATGTCCCTTTACTCCCTCAACCACACCCTGGATCATAAAATTTTGAAGATAAATAATAAAAATCCAAATGAGTCAGAAAAATGAATTATAAAGCTAGATTAGTAATTGAAATACTGTGGTACTGTCTTAACAGTGTTGATGGGAAACAACTGAAAATCCAGAAATGGCAAAATTATGGGCAATTTATAAATATAGAATCCTACATCAACAAATGAAGTTCGAGTTATCAAATGAAACATCTCAGTCCAACTAGCTGTCCATCTACAAAAATTTAGATGCTTTTCACCATCTACAAAAGAAGTTCCAAATTCATAAACACTCTGTAAGTGTATAAGGAGAAAGTATAGTAATATTTTTATAGTTTTGGAAAGAAGTCATTACCACATATGACACAGAACCAGTTAAACAGTCTAAAGGAAAAAGAACAAAAATGATTGACTAATCAATACATGTAGAAATATTCTTCTCTTTAAAATATTGCCCAATAAAATGAAAATGAGAATTTTAACTAGACTTCAAGATAAAAAATTTAACAGTAGTATGGCCAAGAGTGATCAAAATGAATTTCAATATTCTCATGGGGAAAACATTTAATTGAAATTCTACTTTCAGAGGCTAATTTTTAATGTTCTTCAAAATTCAAGTGAGCATGCTCTTTCAGTTAGTTATGTTGTTCTACTTACAGATACAACCATCCAGGACACCACACACACACACACACACACACACATGATCCTGTATGCTCTACTCACAGAGATGATCCTCCAGATACAACACACACACACACACACACACACACACACACACACACAATTCTCAGTATATTCACTGTAAAATTGTATGGAAAAAGACTAAATGTGGGCTAGAGAGATGGCTTAGTGGTTGAGCACTTGCCTGTGAAACCTAAGGACCCCGGTTCAAGGATCGACTCCCCAGGACCCACGTTAGTCAGATGCACAAGGGGGCGCAAGCGTCTGGAGTTTGTTTGCAGTGGCTGGAAGCCCTGGCGCGCCGCTCTCCTCTCTCTCTCTCTGCATCTTTCTCTCTCTGTCTGTCACTCTCAAATAAATAAATAAAATTTTTTTTTAAAAAAAAGACTAAATGTTTTCCAATAGATCATTAAGTTAAATCTTTTCAATAGGAAAGTACTTTTAGAATTCTGACAGCTATATTTGATAATATTTCAGCATGTAAAATACATCTTAGGTGAAAACAAAATGAAATTGTAACAGAGTATGTAGAGTGTGCACTGGACTTCGTACAAGGCCCATGTGCTTATATAACAGGAGTCATTCATGTAGATAAGATCAGACAGAGAGCTAGATAAGTTAGTAATTTCTAAAAAATTCTTATAGCATCATTTTGATCTTTAAAATACAAGCAGGGGCTGGGAAGATGACTCACTGTATAAGAGCATTTGCCATACAAGCATGAGTGCCTTTGACAGCCTGATACTGGCAACGTTTGATCCCAGCACTCACGCAAAACACTGGGTGCAGCTATTCCCACCTAAACTCCAGTTCTGTGGGAGATGGAAACAGAAATATCACTTGGGTTTGCTGGTCAGCCATCCTGTCAGAAAATGGCATCTCCTTGTTCATCTCAAGGAAACATCACAGAAATGTAAAAGAGGAAGATATTTGACATTCTCCTTTAGCTTCCTCATGCCTGCTGTAGGGTGCATACATCACACACACACATGCACGCACACCCTCCAAGACACTGGATTTATAAATAAAAAAATATAGAAAAGGCAGCACGTTGGATGGATGAAAAATAAAAAGGCAATGACAATTTTTTACATAATAGGCATATAATCATTAGATATATAGCTTTGGTACTAATTTGCTATTATGTTATATTTTTACAGTGGCACCACTTAACTTCAGTGATTTAACTAACTAAAAATAGGGCTTTACTACCTCCTTCCTTCTCATGGGCATAAGCTCTTCATACTCTCTCCTGTTTCCTTCTCTTAATGTAATAAAATCTCTATAAACCTTAAAAAATTAATAAAATAGGCATTAAATCAATTGTAAAGGAGAACATTTTTTACATTAATTAATGATCACACAAACTCCCATATCTGATTTTATCAAGTAAAAACTGAGTCTTTTCTTAATTAATAGAAGACACATAGCTTAGATTTCATTGATTAATATGAGCTATTGTTTTGCTAGTTTTAGATCCCTTGTGGTCATTGACACAGAGACATAAAATAATTTTGTCTCAGATCTTATCAAAACTATGGGTTAACACTGAGCCATTTGGTGCAGTTAAATGAGAGAATTACTCTTTATTTTGGTACTCTCCTTCTCCTTTCAAGATTATTTGAAACTAGCAGGAAATTTCATATCTAAGCATCCAATGTATGATTCTTCTTGTTTGTCTACATCACTAATTTGAAGGGCTCACCTATAAGCATTTAATTTTTTTCTAGTAACTTACATTATGAAATTTTTCAGTAGCACTTCATCTCAATTGACAAAGTAAAAGTTAGAAACTGTTCATAAGCTTACAAACTCTTATTAAGCTGCTTTTGATAGGGTACTTTATCCCAGCAATGAGAAGGTGACAACAGCATTACCATCATTTTGTGTGTGTGCGTGTACGCGCACGCCATGGTGTCCCACATGTGGAGGTCACAGGACAACCTCAATATGTCTGTGCCCTACATTTTCCAAGACAGGGTCTCTTGATGCTGCAAATGAAACTCTAGAGTGCAAATGAATTTCAGAGCAGCTGGTCCATGAACCTCAGCCTCCTGGATCTTCTTCCTATTGTCACAAGTGTGCACTGGGATCACAGATGCATTGGCCACTTTGCTTCTGGTTAGGTGGGTGCTGGGGAGTTTAACCCTGGCCAACAGGTTTTGTAAACAGGTGCTTTTAACCACTGATCCATCTCCCCCCTTCATAAGCAACTTAAAAAACATTTATTTATTGCAAGTAGAGAGAAAGACAGAGAAGGTAAGAGAGAAAGAGAGAGAAAATGGGTGTGCCAGAGCCTCTAGCCACTGCAAACCAACTCCAGATGCATGTACCTGACTTTATGAGGGTGCTGGAGAGCCAAACTCAGTCATTAAGCTTTCCAGACAAGCACCTTGCCATAACCACTGATAACCACTCCAGTCCACGATAGCAACTTTTAAAGACATTTACTAACTACAATTGGTATGCTTCTTTGACATGCAGAAGGAAGTGCTAATGAATGAATATTAAATGAATGAATATTGAGATATGGAAGGCCAACAGACATGTGTATATAGCTTTTTCCTATGAGCTAATCGAATATAATATGTCCAAGTACAATTTATTTTGATTAACAATATTCTGCTTCATTGGCACTTAAATGAGTTAACCACGTGTCTTAAAACTTGAGTTATTTTTCTTAGTGGAATAAAACAAGTGGTGGGAACGTTTTATGTATGTAAAACTGAATTAAAAAGAAAAGAGATTGATTAAGAAAGGGAAGGAGCAGAGTTGAATTTTTTAAAAATGTACTGGTGTGAGTTGCAAAAGGGAAAGTGGGGGGAGGGAAGGACCCATGGCATATTGTCTATAATTATGGAAATTGTCAATAAAAAATAAATTTTTAAAAGTTAGGTGTTTTTCAAGGTCACATAATAAATTAATAATGAAGCAAATATAAAAGCCAATTACTTAATAGTATCTATTTCTATATGTCAATATCCATATGTTTATCAATCTCTTTATCTCTCTTTATATCTGTGGGTTATAGGATGCCTACAGAAGGTCATAGGAGGCAGAGAGTTTCCAAGTGGACTGAGAGGTCAGAGCTCGGGGAGGAAATGCAAGTCTCTGCACCACTGAGATGACAAAGCAAAGCCAGCTGCAGAAGAAGCTAAGGAAGCTACAGCGTGTGATGGCTGCTGGCTGTGGACTCAGAGTGCGGGGGACGGCAAGCTGCACGGGGCATGGCGAGCTGCAGGAGTGAGGCAAAGTGAATGGCAGGACCTAGTCCACATGAACAGACTGACAAAAGATGGCAGGTCCAAACAGCAGGACCAGATGAGGGGAACAGGCAGAGAGCAATTGAACAGACTGTGTCAACAGCAGGGAATGAGCTGAGCTGAAACCCTTGGAATAGTCAGGAGTTTCTTAATGCACACACAAGTGATTAGATAATAGGTGTGTGTGGGCCATCATCCATGTTGTGTTTCTTACATGTCCATTTTTTTGGGGGGCCCAAAGGAGCAGCTACATCTTTTCCTTGGTCTCGTGTGTCTGGATGAGTTCTTGGGCTTGTTTTCCTGATATGATTTTAGTATGCCCATGTGTACCGATATTCCCAATTCATCCAATAAATTTATGAGGTGTAACCTTTACCAGTCTGTACCACATGGGCAGTGCAGGCAGATGCAGCTGAACAGGTGTTGTCTCCAGCCTGAAACTTCATTTCTGTCAGCACCATATCCTTCTGCTCACACCAGTACATTTTTAAAAAATTCAACTCTGCTCAAATTCTCTTGACTTGCAGCAAGACTCTCAAACAAACTGCCTCTACCCCAGTCCTGAAAAAGCATTTTATTTTCTCTCATAAGCTAAGCATGCACAGTCCATGGTTCTTTCTGCCTTTAGATCTTTGAACTGTGACCACAATGGTCTATCAAACACTGCGTATAGAACTGTAAGGCATCACTTAGGCCAGTATTTCAAAATTTTCCACATTCCTCTCATAAATCAGTTCTACTAGGCCAAAAGCCACATAGTCAGGCTTCTCTACTGGTAGCAATTTTCTGTTATAATTACTGAGTAGTTACCTTATCCTTGCTGGGATAAATTACCTGACTAAGAGCAGCTGGTGGGAAGAAGGTTTTTATTTTGGCTTGTAGTCTTGAGGGGCAACTTCATAATGGCAGGGGAAAGAATGGCATGAGTAGAGAGGCTGAACATCACCTCCTTCCCCATATCAAGTGGACAAAGTAGCAGGAAAGTGAGCCAAACTCTGGCAAGGCTACCTCCAGAAACATACCAACTTGGGACCAAGCATTTAAAACACATGATTTTATGGGGATATCTGAACCAAACCACCACAGACAAAATAGGACCACATAAAGCCATGTGCTGTGTGGTAGTTTGATTCAGGTGTTCCCATAAACTTAGGTGTTCTGAATGCTAGGTTCCTAACTGATGGAGATTTGGGAATAAAATCCTCTTGGAAGCAATGTACTGTTGGGGGGCAGCAGGCTTATGGGTATATAGCCAGTTTCCCCTTGCCAGAGTTTGGCACACACTCGTTGCTATTGTCCACATGATATTGAGCAGGAGATGATTTACAGTCTCTGCTCAAGGCATTGTTTTCCCTTGCCATTGTGGAATTTCCCCTCGAGTCTGTAAGCCAAAATAAACCCCCTTTTCCACAAAATATGCTTTTGGTTGGGTGATTTCTTCCAGCAATACAAACCTGACTGCAACAGTAAAGTTGGTACCACAAGTTGGGTTGCTGCTGGACACTTGACTGTGTAGCTTTGACCTTTTGGAGCTGATTTTCAAGAGGAATGTGGAAGGATTTGAAACCTTGACCTAAGAGATACTGTGCAGTGATATAAGTACAGCTTGATTTGACTATTCTGTTCAGAGTTGAAAGACCTGAATGTAGTAGGAACTATGGACTGTGAGGTTTGGCTTGTGAGAGTGAGAAAGAGCTTTGTCTACACTGGGTTAGAAGCAGGCTGAGTGAGAGGCTTGCTGTTATGTACCTGTCCTGAGACTTTGTACAGGATTGCATTGCATAGAAATGGACTCATATTCCCCAATGAGGAGGGTGTCTGTGGAGGGGGGAGGACAGAGAGGAGGCTAACAATGGTACCAAACTTGACTGTATAAACTGAGTACAAAACTAACAAAAAAAAAAAAGAGAGAGAGAGAGAAATAGACTGGTGTGAGCAGAGGGATATGGCACAGAAAAAATGAAATCTTTGGGCCAAAACTTCTATCTGTTCATCTGCAATTATGTGAGAGATTACAACCTTTGAGATTGGACCAACTGACCTGCATTGGGACAGCAGGAAGAATGCACTCCTTTGAAGGGGCCTGAATGCTCAAGAAGTGTGCTATTCTTCACAGTCTTCTTTATTGCCCCATGGATTAACAAATTGGCACCCTACCTGGCATTATGGGATAAAAGAAATGCAGGAAAGAGAGGGTTTTTGAATTTTAACATGATCTTGTGTTTTGGAAATGGCCATGGGCAGTTTGTAGCAGTTTGCTGGATGCCTGCATGGAGACCCAATGGAGCTGTGAGAATGAACCATGGGTTGCAGTGATGCTGGGACCACAAGAGGGCAGCTAAGGAGAGCTGTCAGCCCAGGGATGAAGTTTTCCAGGACTGTGAGTAGCCTAGTCGGAGGGGAGGAATTGGAACTCTAGAAACGATTATGAGGATGTTTGAACATCATTAGGATTGATTAAAATATATGGGGACTTTTAGAGCCAGGCATGGTGGTGCATGCCATTAATCTCAGCACTCAGAAGGCAAAGGTAGGAGGATCTCTGTGAGTGCGAGGCCACCCTGAGACTACCTAGTGAATTCCAGGTCAGCCTGAGCTAGAGTGAGACCCTACCTCGAAAATCAAAAAAAAAGTGCGTGTGGGGGGGGACTTTTATAGATGGACTGGATGCATTGCATTTTATATCACGTATGGTTATCAGTTTGTGGGAGCCAGGGGAGGAATGTGATTGTTTGATTCAGGTACCCCCATAAACTTAGATGTTCTGAATTCTAGGTTCCCAGCTGATAGAGATTTGGGAATTAAAGCCTCTTGGAGGCGGTGTATTGTTGTGGGTGGGCTTATGAGCATTATAGCCAGTTAACCCTTGTCAATATTTGGCACACTCTTGTTGCTATTGTCCACCTGACGTTTGCCAGGAAGTGATATCCGCCCTCTGATCATGCCATCACTTTCCCTGCCATCATGGAGCTTTCCCTTGAGTCTTTAAGCCAAAATAAGCCATTTTTTTTCCCCCAGAAGATGCTCTTGGTGGGGTGATTTCTGTTAGAAATGCAAACCTGACTGCAACATGCCATTTCTCTCTCTGGGTTACAAATTCAAAACCGTGCTTAATTTCTGTAGAGTATCAAAGTACTGAGAAAACCAGTAGAAATCATATGGCTGACATTTGATTATTCATGTTTCATTTTTTCCTCCATAAAGAAAAATACTGTTCATATATATTTCCTTCATTAGGTATAAAAAGGCTGACCATTCTTCTCCATGGATATGGAGATACTATTAACTAACTAAAAGCAGAAAGCACCAGGATTAAAGCCTGAGAGAATATAAACATGCTTGTTTTCATCTGCAGCCAGGCCAGTACTGCTGTGTAGTAGAATGATGTCAGGTGGACAAGGATACAATCCAGTTGGAGAAAGTTCCTACATTGTTTCTGGTTTTTCATTTCAGTATAATACAGGACAAATGCTTAGGGAATCCATTCATTATGTTTGTTCTTTTGGTGAGATTTGAATGGAAGACAGGAAAAGAAGCCACAAGTGGATACTTAAATGTGTACTTACATGCATTTCATTACTTGGGATGAATATTTCTCATTGATTATTAACTTTAATTAATAACTTTCCTTTCAAGGTACAGGTCCTTTAATTTATATAAAATAATTGAATTGTCTTTATTTTCGGGAAAAAACTGTCCAATGAAATAAAGCAAATAAATATACATTACTCTGAGATTAATCTTAAAACTCTTTTGTGCTATTTTTTATTTTAATAATACTAAAATAGGGCTTTATCAAGTTGGGGTCTCCAATAAGAATTTTACATCTGTCTGGTTCAGTGAAGAGAAACTAGTCTGGTAAAAGAATCAGAAATCTTTGGTTATTGTCCTTCAACAGAGGAGCTCTACTCCCAGGATAAGTGGACTGTGGGTAGAAATGGAGTGAGAGGAAAAGGAATAAGGGAATAAGGCACTTAACATATCAATGGGGCTGGAAGGAAGATAATAGGCAGTAAGTGGGCATTGTTTTTCTTTGGCAACATATGTCCTTTGTAAAAGGGGGATTTGGCATTAAAGTGAAAATGTCTTTATATTTCAGTTATGGCACAGCCCCCTGGTGGTCTTCTCTAACGTATTCTGTGGTTATTTCTCCTTCCTTGTGCCTTTATATTATTTTTTGTATGTGTATTTTTGTGTATAGGTACATGTGATATACAGGTACATGTTCACATGTATGTGGGTCTACATGCATGTGTGTGCATGTGAATGTCACAGGTAGACAATGGGTATCTTCCTATGTTGTTTTTCTCCCTGGTGATTTTCCTGCACCCACCTCTCCAGCCCTGGGATTACAGATAGGTGACACCATTCCCAGATGTCTTTTTGTTGTTGTTGTTGTTTTCGTTTTTGGTTTTTCAAGGTAAGGTCTTGTTCTAGACTAAGCTGACCTGGAAATTAGTCTGTAGTCTCAGAGTGGTCTCAAACATAGGACCATCCTCCTACCTCTGCCTCCCAAGTGCTGGGATTGCCTAGATATTCCCAGCTTTTTTATGCTAGTAATTGAAATCTGAACTCAGGTCCTCATGTTTGAACAGCAAGTCCTTTATTCACTGAACCACATTGCCAGTCCTAATTCTTTCTTATACTGCTGCACTACATGTTGACTTACAATTTATTTCCTTAAAAATTCTTATCTCACTCTTATTTTCTTAGCAATCACAAGACTTCTAGTAAAAAGAAATGACTTCCTCCCACACTAAAACAAAACAAATGCAAAATAAAGCCACTCTAAAACCTCAGAGATTGTATTATTATGTTATTCCTAAACTTAAATACTAGTGTATGTTAGAGTCCACTTTCTCAACATTTCAATTCTGAACATATTTCTAGGGTAGACTACAGTTTATTACTTCTCAACATCATATACACACAGTATACAAATTGAGGAACTAAACAGGTGAATTGAAATAAAAAGGTCATTTGAGTTTGTGTATAGGAAGATGGAGGAAACTAGGTCAGTACCTTCTGTGATAAACCAACATTTTCTGTCAAAGCAAACTTTGTAATTTTGACTTCCTATACCTTAATTTTTTTGTTAAACATCCATCTCTCCCATGAAAACATACATATTATACAAAGAGGAGTTAATACTATCAGATTAAGTAGTAAAAGTTCAAAAAATATTTACTTAATAATGGTATATTAAAATTTTACATGGTAATAAACAACATTGTTTGTTAAAAATAATGCTTCAATTTGGAATAAAAAGTTGGAAGAATCTTTCTATTTAGATCAGCATCAGAGACGTTAGATTTTGCTTTAGTTTTTTTCATTCAGTCTTTAATACAAAACAGATTCCAAAGCCCTTGGGGGCAATGAACCAACAATCCTACTTTTCTCCATTCATTGGAAGAAGAAGTTATTCATACTCACTACTCATAGTTTCACTACTTATTTACAGTTTTATTAAATTTCCAACGAGCAACTGCAGATGCCTCTTTGGAAGCTGATCTAATAGGTAACTCAAATGAATAAAACGTATCTGTCAGCTCCATGTACCATTCATAGTGCATGGGAACATCATTTATAATGCTCTCAATCTTAATATCACATTTCTGTCTTTACTCTGATATTTAAAAGTCCTTAAAGCATTTGGTTTTAATAAAATTAAAGACTTCTTTACCTTGTATGTGTTTCTTGGCTCATAATTATGCTCTTTTGGTACAGTTATTTACAGTAAGTAGGCAATTACTGATTATTACCATGAACAATTCCTCTTGGCTATGTACATTTTAAAATTATATTAATTAAAGCCTATGTTTAAAGCCTTATCTTGGGGAATTTTCATTTTGAAAGAAAGTTTTCTCTCTAGTGATATGAAAAGAGCTAATTATAAACAGCATATCGCTAATGGTAGCAGGGCCACATCAAAGGGACACGTTGGGGAGTTGCATCTGTGTACCATAGAACTTTTGATGTGTGAAATAGAGGTGACAATGTATATACCTCAAGTTGCAAAAATTTAATGAAAATTTCATGCCACTACTAATTCTATTTTTAATGCCTGGTAAATGATATTCTGACTTTTTATTAGAAAAAGCTTAAAGATTAAATCTTAAAGTGTGTGCAAAAGTTAGAAGATGAAATTTAACTTTTGTTTCTATTTTCATTACCTCCAAGAACATACACAAGATATAATAACTTACAAACCATGTCTAAAGTTCTCCATTTTCATCCACTATTGGTAGGCAGCACGATCTCCCAAAGACATCCAAACACTATTCCATGGACTGTGTCAATATGTCACATGATATGTCAAAAGTCCCTTTGCAGATGTCACTAATACTAATATTATGGGCCATAACATAGGGAGATTAGACTTTTGGATCATCCAAGTGAGCCCAATTTGTGACTTAAGGTAATGAATAAAATGTCATGAGAATTTTCTAGCAAACCAATGATTTTTCACAATAATTTTTATACTTAGAAAGAGAATGCAGGAAATTTGCACTTGCAGACACAATATATAGTTCTTTATAAAGGGCCTTCAAAGCTGTATTTATCCTTTGCATATGCAATCACAATAAGACACTAATTGCAAGAGGATGACAAATATTTAATATATGGTCATTTAAGAGCTTTTAAAACTTTAGTATAGCTGGCCATTGTGGTGCATGCCTATAATCCTTGTACTCAGCAGGCTGAGGCAGGAGGATTACTATCCAGGACTATAGAATGAGACTCTCTCAAAAATCGCTCCCAGGGCTGGAGAGATGCCTTAGCGGTTAAGCGCTTGCCTGTGAAGCCTAAGGACCCCGGTTCGAGGCTCGGTTCCTCAGGTCCCACGTTAGCCAGATGCACAAGGGGGCGCACGCGTCTGGAGCTCGTTTGCAGAGGCTGGAAGCCCTGGCGCGCCCATTCTCTCTCTCTCCCTCTACCTGTCTTTCTCTCTGTGTCTGTCGCTCTCAAATAAATAAATAAATAAATAATTAAAAATCGCTCCCAAAGCAAACAACCATAATAAAACACCTCACTGTAAAAGCTGGACATCCAGAAGCACAGTTTTATCTTTTGTATAATAGATTAACTGAAGTATTATTCATTAATTTTCATTCACTTGTTCATTCATTCATTAATTCAGACAAATATTGAACATTTGGTAGATTCTTAACATTAAATAGCTTAGCTACCAGGAATATTAAAATATGAATATAGGGACTGGAGAGATGGCTTAGTGGCTAAGGTGCTTGTCTGAGAAGCCCAAGGACCTAGGTTTGGTTCCCAGTGCTCATGTAAAGCAAGATGCACAAGGTTGCAAATGCTTTTAGAGTTAATTTGCAGTCACTAGTAGCCCTGGTGTGTCCTTTCTCTCTCTATATACCTCGCTCTCTCAAGTAAATCAGTAAAAAAAATATTTTTAATGAATATATATATATATATATATATATATATTTATATATTTATATATCCTCTTCTAGAAATTTATACTCTGATAGAATTTAGATAAATACTAAGTTATGTGTTATATTACATGTTTTAACACAAATATAACTAACAATAGTCTGCAAAACAGGTTATGTATTTTAATTTTTAAAAAAGGAGTTTTTCCAACTCAATAGCAACAACAACCTCTTTCCCAAAGAGGAGGACAAAGGACTCATACATTTCCCCAAAGACATCATACAAATAATCAATAAGTATATGGAAACATGTTTAACAGCACTACTTACATGGAGAATGAAAATCAAATCAATGAGATATAAGTCTCATATGTGTTAGAATGGCTATAAAATACTGTGTTGGTAAGAATGTGAAGAAATCAGAACCCATGTATACAGCTGGTGGAAAGGCAAACTTGTGTTGCTGTTATGTAAAACAGTATGAAAATTTCTCAAAACTTGAAAAAATACAATTTCTATATGATATAGCAACCCCAATCTGAATGTATTTTCAAGAGTTGAGGGTTGGAGAGTTGGCTAATTGGTTAAGGCACTTGCCTGCAAAACCAAAGGACCCAGGTTTGATTCCCCAGGACCCACATAAGCCAGACGCAACAAGGTGGTGCATGTGTATGGAATTTATTTTCAGTGGCTAGAGGCCCTGGTGCATCCATTCTCAATCTCTTCCTCTCTCTCTCTCTCTCTCTCTCTCTCTCTCTCTCTCTCTATCATAAATAAATAAAATATTTTATATTTAAAAAGAGTTGAAAGCAAGAACCAGACCATGATATATATAGACTCATTTTTACAGGAATAATATTCATGTAACTATTGACAAATGAATAGATAAACAAAATGTAATTTTACATTGTTCACCCTTAGAAAGAAAGTGAATTTTGAAACATGATGCAATATGGGTGATGAATCAGAAGAGTCAAATGCATAGAAAAGAAAGTAGACTGGTCAATGCTAAGGGCTGAAAAGAAGAGTGAATAGGAGATGAGTGTTCAAGGACTATAGTTTCAGTTTTGCAAGACAAAAAAAAAAATTGTAGACATGAATGGTTGTGATGGCCACACCACAAATAATGAAGTGAATGGTTCATTTAACTTGCTTGAGGTAAATTTGTGTTTTCTGCATTTTAACATGTGTAAAAATTTCCAAGAATAAGTAACTACAGCATGCTCAGCCACAAACAGAACACCTGTTTGAAAGTAAGGAGAAGGGCTTCAAATTGCTATGGTTTTTCATATGACATGCCTTTACACTCATGAATTCACAGTAGCTGTGGCTTACAGCTATGGTATTAATGTTCCTCAAAGAAATAGTATTAAGAAGGATAGGCACAGTCTGGGGAAATATATCAGCTGGTAAAGGGCTTGCCCTGCAAGCATGAAGATCTGAGTTCACTCTCCAGAAACCATGTACAACTACTAGGCATCTATATGTATACAAGGTATTGAATTTATGCTTATGGTCTTTATGCTTCTGAAGAACGCACTTTACTGACTGGACTTTTTTGCCATCATGTTGATTTTATTGTGTTGATAACAGATGTTTCAGTGAACTACTTGTTGAATCTCAAAATGCCACTGTGCTTTTCTTTTTTAAAAAATATGTTTTTTAAAATATTTTATTTACTTATTTATTAGAGAGAGAGAAATAGGCAGAGAGAGAGAATGGGCACAAGAGATCCTCTAGCCACTGTTAACAAACTCCAGAGGCATGTGCTCCTTTGTGCATCTGGTTTATGTGGGTCCTGGGGAATTGAACCTGAGTCTTTTGTTTTTGTAGGCAAGTGCCTTAACCACTAAGCAATCTCTCCAGCCCACCAGTGTACTTTTCTTGTCAGAAGCTGATGAGAGCTTGGCCAGATGAAGTTTCATTGCAGGAGTCTATTTAAGTCACTTGTCCATTTTCTGATTGTTGATTTATTTAAAACTGGCAAACATCTCCAGAAAGGCAGTTAATACATCTGACCAGCTAATATACAGACTAAATGAAGATATTAGTGTGAATTCATACATGAAATATTAGTAAAGCTTTATTTTGTTAAAAAGTTAGACAGTGGGGCTAGGAAGAAGGCTCAGTGGTAAAAGCCACTTATTGGAAGGGCCTTCTAGCCCAGGTTCAATTTCCACATAAGCTAGATGCAAAAAGTGACACAAGCATCTGGTATTCTTTTGCAGCATCAAGAGCCTCTGCCCGCCCCGACCATCACACATATGCACATAAAATAAAGAAAAATTAAGTGTCATGAGAGATTGCTCAGTGGTTGTAGGTGCTTACTTGCAGAGTTTGATGGCCCAGGTTAGATTCCCCAGCACCTATGTAAAACCAGATGAACAAAGTATCACATGAGTCTGGAATTTGCTTAAACGGCAGGAAGCATCGATAAGCCAGTACTCTCTCTCCATCAGTCTGTCTCTTAAGTAAATTTAAAAAAATGTTTTTAGGATTGGAGAGATGGCTTAGCAGTTAAGGCACTTGCCTGCAATGCCTAAGGACCCATGTTTGACTTTCTAGGTCCCACATAAGCCAGATGTGTAAGGTGACAAAGAGCCAAGGTCGCACATGCGCACAAGGTGAAGCACGTGTCTTGAGTTTGATTATAGTTATTGGAGGCCCTGGCATGCCAATTCTCTCTCTCTGTCTTCCTCTCCTCTCTCTCCCTCTCTCTCTCTCCCTCTCTCTCTCTCTCTCTCTCTCTCTCTCTCTTTTTCTCAGTTCTCCCCCACCACACACATTCTTAAAAAAAAAAAAATCCTGTCTGTTGGTTTGCCTAAAAAAATATTAAAAAAAAAAAAGCCAGGCATGGTGGTGCATGCCTTTAATGCCAGCACTTGGGAGGCAGAGGTAAGAGGATCTCTGTGAGTTCAAGGCCACCCTGAAACTACACAGTGAATTCCAGGTCAGCCTGAGCTATAGCAAGACCCTACCTTGGAAAACCAAAAAATAAAAATAAAAACATTAGAAAGTCGACCATGTAATCAACAGAGTATATGAATCTCTCATTGAACTTCACTTTATAGGATAACAGACATGGTCCACAATATATTGAATAAAAACAATATAGCCAATTTGTCACATGGCAGAAGCTACGAGGTAGACAGCAGGGGGATTAGGTTTTGAATCAGATGTATTTAGTATACTATAAAGTCCAGAAAAAGCAGTAGAACATAGGTCTCTTTATGCTGTGTTCTGAATGATAATGCCTAACAAGTCGCCCTTAATTCTTTAGAAATTCTGATTTTAAAGGTGAGTTTCTAATTTATAGACAAAGTACACAAAATATTAGGTCAGCATAAACCGGATGTGATAGACCGCATAGCTTTATCAAGGAGTTCTCTATTGCCAGTTATAATTTTCACATGATTACTGTGATATTATCCAGAAATATTTAATTATTCTTTAGGAAACATCCATTGTGTGTAGTTTTTTTTCTTCAGAAAGTATGTAAGTTGTCTTGTTTGATCTTAAAATCCTTACTGGTACAATGATATTTATTTTTACAATGGTAAATAATCATCTTAAAATTGAAAATGCCATAATATGTCCTTCATTAAATAAGTCTTTAAAGTAATACTATGCAGATATCATATAGAAGCAAGGAAACATTAAGATATAGTAAATCAGACACATTCCACATCCTTCTTTCTCAACTTGCTCCTTCTCTGTGCATTTGATAGACATTAATGGCACTACCATCTACCCAGGAATGCAAGTAAGGAATTTGGAAAACAGCATAAACCTTCTCTTTTTCATCTCATATTCATCCAGTAGTCAGGTGACTGAGTATTAATTGTTCTTTTATAACTTCCCTTCATAGAGTACTTCTATACTTTCATTCCAACTGACTTCAGTCCAGAAAGATTCTCCATGGCCTGGTTTCCATTTACCTCTCAGCCTCAGCTTTAGCTGCTTAGCCCAGTGTTTCTGTTAAGTTACACATAACTGCCTACCATTTCTGTATACACCACAGACCTTGCTTATTATGGCTTCTATCTTGAACACATTTACTAGTTTATAGTCACTCTAGTCACTGAGACAATTCTTTAGACTCAAGGCTATCATTTCCAGAAGTTAGCTCCTAGATTTTAGCTTGGGTTAATGTCTTTCCTCTGGGTATCCAGAACACCATCCATGAACTTCTACTTTCACTGCTGATGGAGAACCTAGAAGTATCTGTTTCTGATTATATTTTAAGCAAAATTGAGTTATAATGATTTTTTTCATCTTTGGGCTCAATATGTCTATTTATCAAAATATTCAGTATTTACCAAAAATACCAGTAAATGAAATAATTATCTCAGTAAATATCACATATTCTTTAAGTTGTAGTCCTATTTCTGCTTTAAATTACATTTATTTTTAATGACTTAAAATATAAAAACTGTACATACTGAGTGCCTTTTGAAGTTTCAAAACACATACACATTTTGCAACATGTCAGCCAAGTTAAACCTATCTATGTCCTCACACCCATATCCTTTCTTTATGAAAAATTTAAAATTCTTTCCTATAGTTTTATGAAATGTGTAATACACTGTTGTATCTATGGTTACTCTACTTGAAAGGGCATACCAGACCTTCTCATGTCTGTCTAATTGCACCTTAGTAGTCATTGGTTATCTCTTCTCCATCCCATCTTTCCACTAATTGCAGTTTTTTTGTTTATGCACATTTGAGATTTCTTGTCTTTTTAGTTAGAACATTATATTTGTAGGGGAATTTCAGATTTGATGTTTTTCAAGTATTAAATAAGAAATTACAATAAATTTTTAACTGTTAGGAAAGCATAAAACATCTCTCAATAAAAAAGCATATCAGTTATATCTGTATAACATTTAATTATGTTCAAATATTAGCAGTTTTAGAACTCAAGGATAACCTTACATCAGTTAAACTTGTGTTTCTATATCAAGCAAAAAATAATATTTTAAAGCACTAATTACTATAATGAAAATCATAATTAGCATAATAAGTTACACACAGAATTTAAGGAATATTATGAAATTACTATTCCAATATGATCTTATAATATCTAATTTCCAGAATTATAGTAGTTTATAAAACCAAGATTAGCCGGGTCCAAGAATTAACATAACCTTAAATGACTATGTGCTGTAGATGCATACTCTGACTTGTGTGGATGCGAACCCTAGCACTCAAACAGAAATTAGATTTAATCCAGTTGCCTATAATTAATTTTACTATAAAAGCAACACCACATTACATGCCTTTGTCGGGTAAGTAGAAGATATGCTATTATTTTCAAAATACCAGGGTTTTAATGTTTAATTAACAACATCCATTTGAAAAGCAACATTGCTTTGACTCACAAATTTCCTAATTGCTAACAGTGGCTTTTCTGAGTGGGTGTGTTGTATATAATTTATTTTTTGCAGATGTGATTTAGAAAGCGAATTTTAAAGTAGCAAAGCCTTGAATATCTTCACTGTCAGCAGAAAATCCTTCCGTCTCTGTGGCTGAAGAATACTGGTGCTTGAAGCTTTAATAGGGAAATGAAGACTGTAGTGAGAAAATGAATACTACTGGTAATATTGCTTACAAACTGAAAAGGAAGTTAGGCTGTCAGCAGTAAGTTTAAAATACGAGGTGTCATCTTCATTACAACTTGCTGAGAATGAAAATGAATATGGCAAGTTCCAACTTGAGGAACCTAAAGGAAAGCAAACAGCACACAGATCAGCGGTCCCTTATCAGCAACCAGCCCACGTGCTCCACAGCCTAACACCTCCTCAAGGAGGAAAAGACACGTTTCAGCAACAGTGGCCAAGAAGCAGACTGATCACTGCAAAACAAACAAACAAAAGTTTTCTGAAAGGTGAACAGTTGAAAATGCTTCTTTTCCTCTGGACCATGTCATCATCTACACATCACTGCAATAAAGGAGGTAGGAAAAGAATATGTATGATAATGACAGCTTAAATACAAAGTCGAAAACAACGTAAGAATTCCTACCCGTTTGGCTGAGCTGAGAAGCACTGCGACTTTTCCGAGACAGACCCACAATAGCTACCATTTTGGCCCCAATGCTAGAGCGTCTCTTCTTGCCACTGGTTCCCAGAGTGCCCACTGCAGTGTCAGACTGGCTGCCATCGTTCTTCTCCAGTGAACACATGTCTCCGCTGATGCTGGTGCTTTTGGTCATGTTCTTCCCTGACATGCCCATTTGTCGGCTTTGCATCTTGGATGTAAAGTCACTGTCGCAGATGGATCAATAAAAGTGAGGAGAGGAAAAAAGAAAAGATAGAAAAGACATCTTAGATGAAACATCTGAAAGAGAATAATTGAATTTGATCACCTATGGTGCATATTTTTAGGGTCTAAAATTTTCAAATACTATGGTCTTGAATGTGCTTTACTTATCCTCCAGGGCCAACCATAATGCAACTATGCAACAATCAGACTTTTCTACTGTGAGAGAAGGTCCATGGACATGGCCTCAGAGGTACATGCATAGAAACAACAACAACAACAAAACCTATGGGCTCATTTAAGAGACTGCTGTACTTCAAGGACAAATGTGCTTCCAGGCAGTGATACAGCATCAAGAAGCCTCCAGAGCCTCTTCTTTAATCACTGTACTATTGCCTTCCAACAGAAATTAGACATGAAAGTGGCAAAAACTGTGATGTCCATTTGCTAAAACAGGGCCTGTAAAGTGAATTTTCTCATTGTATGGAAAACCATTAAGGATTATCTAATAATGGCTAACTCTTCTAATATGGCTTGATATTTTCATTAGCTTTAAATTAAAAAACCTTCACTTTATTGAATTACATGATTATTGGTTTAAATCAATATCTCAAAGATGAAAAAGTATTCCTTCTTGCACTCATTTAAAGAAAAATCATTATCAGATTTTTAGGCAATGTGGTCAAAAGCGATCAATAAACTACGGATTCTGAGTGGACTGGTGGCTGCCACACCAACATTGCAAATGGGAATAATTAAAGAAAGGATACAGGAGGGTTTTCTACAATTACTGGGGTGTGGCTGGAGGTAGAATGGGAGTGAGGAATCTGGACAAGGTTCTCCAGCTGGTTCCTATAAATCTGAGAGTACGTGAAGAAACCAGTGTATTTTGCAAGGAGGGGAAAATTTATTTACCTATCAATTTTTGACTTGGTATTAGAAAGTTGTAGTTTAAGAGCTCTTACTGCTATCCTGACAACCAGCCCCAGGTTGGTTGGTGACAAACACTGTGATCAATCAAAACAGAAATCCAGAGGCTACAGAGAGCTCAACCCTAAATCAGACTGCCAATAGGCCTGGCATGGCTCAGGTAACATAGCAGAAGAAAGGGCACAAAGATTTAAGAGCCACAGATGGGTAGGAATATCCTGAGGCAAGTCAGTCCCCTGATACCCAATAGGAACTCACTGAGGCTCTCATGACCCTACAGTGAATACCATAACCCCACTTAGGAGGGCCTCCAGGGTAATGGGAGCTAGGGCAGGGAGATAAAAGAGAATAACCTTTTATAATTCATATAAAATAAAAATTAATATTGAAAACAGGAAGTCATAGTTTAATTTTGTTAACTTGGTTCTGAAAATATGAGTGCTTAACACATAAAGTAATAAAATTCAACAAATAGAAATATCTTTATATCTCATTTAAAGTATAACTAGATAATTAAAGACCTATTGAGGTACACTCAAATCACTAAAACAATAGCTTGATCTTCTAACCTAAAATAAATAAATAAATAAATAAATTAGGACCATGTGTGAATTTGTTTAAATCCATGTACATTTTTTCTTAGCTTTAAAAAAGGAAAATCCAGTGTGAAATTAAATATATATATATCACCCAAACTAATAATTTTCAATTTTGTTATTATTTGATTAGCAAAAATAGAGTAAGTCATAATTTTGAAGGCAAACATCAATGTTGCTCCTTCACTGACTTACTTTAAGATAAATCTACTCTGAGCCATAGGTTCCTCATTTACAAAATATGGATATTTTATTTTCCCATTTTTATTTATAAAAACAAGGTCTCAGTTGAAAAGTCAGTTAGTGAACATTATAATAATTATTAAAAAATATGAAGACTTGATAAGGTTAAAACCTTTCAACATGTATTATGTAAATATTTAGCAGCATTAATAAAATGACATTTGTAATTGTAAGGAGATTAAGATGCGCAGTATAGCTTAATGCAGTCACATTATGTAGTGGAGAGAAGCCAGTAGTCAGTCAGGAAGGACATCAGGGGTTGGTCTTGTGCTTCACTGACAAACCATGTGATCGTGGCAAAACTATTTCAACTCTCTTTAACTTAGATTCCTCATTTAATAAGAAAACATAAGTGAGACACTAAGCAGAATGTTAGGCTCTAAGAATTGTTTTTCCTTTTCATTGTTATCACCACCACCATCTTCATCCATTTAGCACCCACTAAACATACTGAAGAGAGTTATCTTTAAAACTCCTTTCATCTCTTCTGCCAAGGTTTAGTTGAGTAAGCCTTTAAAAGTAAAAATAAGTCCCACAGTTTTATTAACTTTGTGCTCCAGTTGTATAGGAATTTGCACTGAAAATCTAATTTTTCCCCAGAAAACATCCAATCTATTGCCTTCAAAGGATGTCAAAGATATATTCAAACATTATTTTCTTTTGCATCTTGTGATTATTGCACTTATATTGTTGGATCTAAATAACAATTAAAATCAAGAAAAATTACTAACTGGAGCTGATAAAGCAATATATAGATAAATATTTCAATGACAATATTGTTTGAGTGACATGCATCTCTTTTTAACCTAACAGCATTGATAACCTAAGAAGAAAGTAATTAAAAGTTTTTAAGATGGATCTACTTCTCATTTCCTTGAAACTTAGAGATCCCAGTCAGAGGTAAGGTTATGAATTTCATTCAAGTGAATTGTTTTGAGGATGGGGAGACTGAGGAGAGGTTTTATTGTCCTTCCTCACTAAGCATCATAAAAGTGCAAGCAAAAAAGTACCAAACAAAACTTAGTTTTGAAATTACTGATTTTCTAGAATATTCTGTGGTAAAGAATAAATGGCCCAGTGGATAAGAGACTTTGTTGTGCAACCATAAGGACCCGATCGCTAGCACCCCAATAAAAAATCCAGGCATCACCATACATGCCTGTAACCCCAGCTCTGAGTGTCACTGTGGAATTGCCTGAGATCACTGGTTAGAACTGCTGGAAAAAAAAAAAGAGCTCCAGGTTTGGAGATGCTGTCTCAAAGAAATAAGGAGGAAGAACAATAGAGGAGGATACCTGATATTCCTCCTTTGATCTCTGCACATGTGATCACAGGGCCCATGCATCAACATACACATGTGCATAACACCTGCATCACATATTATACACAAATATACACTAAAAAAAAAATCTCAATGTGGTTAGGAAAACAGATGCCACATGGAAATTACTTTAAAGGAGAAGGGGTTCTCAGTACTTTATTTTCTTATCTATTTTCTTTTCTTCAGCCTTTCTTCTCCCTCTCTGTTTCTTTCTCCCTCCCTATTATAATTTTGGGGACAGGGTCTACTGGCCGGCCTCAAACTTTTGGGTATTCCTCTTGCCTCTGCACCTTGAGTGCTTGCATACGTGTTACTGTGGCAAGTGATCAGCGATCAGGTTCTGGAGAGAAATTTGGCAATTAACAGGCCTAACTTTTAACCTAGAAATTCTACTTTTTGTATCTTTATGCTAAGGGAAAATTCAGTCATGTATGCAGATCTAGCCATGAAATTTATTTCATAATTGATACTAATTGCAAAACAAACTGATAACAACAAACAAAAATTAAGGCTGAAGAGATGGCTTAGCAGTTAAGGAGCTGCAAAGCCTAAGGACCCAGGTTTGATTCTCTAGGTCCCATGTAAGTCAGATGCACAAGGTGGTACACACATCTGGAGTTCCTTTGCAGCAGCTAGAGGCCCTGGTATACCCATTTGGTCCTCTCTTTCACTACCAGCCTCTTTCTCGCTTTCAAATAAATAAACAAAAATAAAATATTTTTAAAAAGAAAAGATAAAGAAATTTAAACACCCCCAAATAAAAACAAAAAATATGAATGTCTATATTGAACATGTTCACCAATAAAGCAGAATGCACTTTGGAATGTGAATATATATAAATAAATATTCATTGTCATGAAAAATATGCTTGATAGAAGATGGGAAGCAGAGATCCATCATACTATGAGGGGACACAGGAAAATTCAAACTCTGGAAACTTCCCATTTATACAAGTAAAAAAGAAAACAGATTTGGGGAGATGGCTCAGCAGTTAAGGTGCTTGCCTGAAAAGCCTAACAACCTGGGGTCAATTCCCCAGTATCCATATAAAGTCAGATGGACAAAGTGGCGCATGTATCTGGAGTTTGATTGTAGTGGCTGGAGGCCCTGGGGCACCCTTTCCCTGCTTGCAACTAAATAAACAAAAATATAAATACAGGAAAACAAATCATAAACATGCAGAAGTACTTCTTGCTAAACTAGACAGTTAGGTTCATGAGATATGAACCAGTTAGCTTCCTATGAAAACACACTTGATATTAGGTCCCCAGTGGTGGAGAGGGGCTACTGACCTGGTATCCGAGTTCCAGGCTCCTGAATAAGCAGGCTAACTCTTAGGCAAGAAAGAAGGGGTAATGTGTTTTTAATTTGTTTGTTGTTTTTCTTTTTACATAAAGAGAATTTTATCTTGTAAGTCTATTTAAAGTGCCTATTTCTAATAATCTACACAATGGACCACTTTTTCTAATTTGTTCCACTTGGTTCTCAAGGTTCCACTTGGGCCAGCAGTAGCTTTAACTTCACAGTGAATAAAAACAGTGAACAGGATAGCCATTATTTAAAGAGAGCATATTTGAGACTGCAAATGACAGAATATGTTTATAAAACTTGTAAAAGAAAACGCTAAATGATTCAGAGAAGGGGCCTAAAATACAGCAGAACAATTTTACTGATTGGGAAAGAAACTGTTAAAAAATCAGAGGTCAGGAAAACTTTAATGTGTAATGAGTACAAGTTATGGTATTTTGTAAAAGTTATAAAGAGAAGAGAATATTATAAATAAAAATACAGAGATGAAGTGTCGGCTGGGCCAAATTATGAGGTGTAGTAGGCGAACAGCAATAGTCGTAAGTCCTTAACTCATGCGATTCATTTAAAGCTCTGACAGAAGAAGAAGCTGAGGTCAAGAGAGAGCAAAGGAAAGAATACTAGTTTAGGAAATAATTAACACTGGAATGGATAGAATTTTCTGACAGAGAGATCCAGTAGGAAGCTGTACTCTTTAAGTCACGTGCTCAGGGGAATACTCGGAACTATGAAGTCAATAAATATTTGATCAAGAAAGGACAGATGAAGTCAGGAGGCTGGCTGCAGTAGGCTAGCCAAGAGTGCAGGAAGAGGAGAAATGAGAATGTCTGTGAAGGCAGCAGAAAGGTCAGGAAGAAGAGGAGCGACTGACGGGCAGAGACATGTTTAGTCCGGCATGGTGGCGCACACCTTTAATCCCATCACTCAGGAGGCAGAGGTAGGAGGATCACCAATGAGTTTAAGGTCACCCTGAGACTACATAGTGAATTCCAGGTCAGCCTGGACTAGAGTGAAACTCTACCTCGGGAAAAAGACAGAGAGACATATTCTCAGATGTTAAAGAAAATCTAAATAATTTACAAAAGTAAAACAATTTTCTGAGTATCACATTATGCTAATGTTTTCACCTTACTCTCTTTAGGACACACTTACTATTAAATCAGTCAATTTAAAGAAATTTTTCTATCAGTTTAACTCAGTTCTCCATCAACACATAAATATGAAGAACACATACTGTAGTTCACTTACTTTCTAAAACATTTCTCAAAATAATTATTTTTTTGCTTGCTTAAGTGTATGTGCATGCGTGCATGCATGCATGTCTGCACTCATGTGGTGCTATTGAACTCAGAGTCACAAAGAACACGGGTATTTACCCACAAATAAAAATTATACTAAAATGTACTTATCTTAGTTCTATTTATTTTAACATGCAAAACATAAAAAGGAAAATGAATACCTTTCAAAATTACTTGTATGTATATCCACTGAAAAGGTATGTGTTTACAAATTTACTAATTTGTTAGCTGTAATTAAGCACTAGCATCTGTGCACTCATCTTCTCTTCCATCCACTGTACTTCTATTCTAAAATTGCAGTGAGATAAAAGCACCAGTTATATCTCATTATTTAATTCTTTTTAAAATCCTATAGTACTTTGTATTATTCAACACAAATAATCTCTTTGGTTTAAAGATAATGCTATTTTGAAAAGGTTGGTTTCAAGGGTTGGGGATATAGTTCAGTAGTAATACACTTGCTAAGTCACTAGGTTCAATCTCTATCATGGAAAAGAAAAAAAGACTGGGGCAGGGAGATGCACTAGAAACATTCCCTAATAAGCTCAAATATTCTCTCTGTCTAAGTGCAATTTAGTTGCTTTCCATTATATGTAAGTTTTGCTCTCTTGCCCTTTCCATCACTCAAACAATATTTTCTTTCTCTACTAATTAAAACCACTGCTTCTCCGATTGTAGTTGGATATGCTATATGCCTCCTGAAGCAGTAACTCTATGGTGTCTTCTAACTCCTTACTAGTTTTCCTCATGGTAAAGAAACTCAATTTGATTTCAATTTCGTGTGCATATTGGTATGTGAAATGATTAGTTTCTTGCTCCAGGTTTTCTATATAACATCACATACATGTTTCTAAAAATTTATTAATGTATGTATGGATTTATGTACACTTCTCCCCATCTACTTCCTGATTAAAAGCATCATCATATTCAACAGTCTAAATTAGAATACAAGAAATTTAGCCCTCTCCAATCAATGAAGTTTCAAGAGATTTAGTAACGTGTCTTTAGCCTTGCTCCTATAATCATTACAGTAATATTAATAATAATGCAATAATACAGGTATTCAACACTGTATCCAACACTCTGGATTCTATGGAAAATAGCTCACATATTATGCCTATAATTAACACAGCAATACCAGACACAGCTACATTGCTAACCTGATTTTAGAGGTGAGAAACTAAGTTCTCCTCCATTATAGTGGCCTTTACAGACAAATTTCCTGCAAAAATTTCGTTAGTGGCGCCTTTATCTATAAAACAAGTCAGAAACTCTGTCACATGGTCTACCAAATGAATAGTGTTATGATACATGCTACCATTTTAACTTTCACTCCTGCTATCTTCCCTATATCTCTGACAGTCTGGAAATATGCATCTATATATAATACTCTGAAATGCTGATAGATTTTGTGCCTTAGCATTTTCCCAATATTCTTTCACATGACCACTCAGTAAATCATGATATTTCACTGAAGTTGGCTTGGGTAATAGTCTCTCTAAGCAGCCTTTCCTGAGATCCCTCCCCAAGCTTTGATAACTTTAATACACCTTCAGTAATACTTTTCTATGACGTGTAACATGAAGTCAGATGCAACACCTTACATTTGTCCCATCTTCTGTTTAGCTCCAGTTGACAAATAGTGGTGGGTAGTAACTGTTACCGTCTAAGAGGTGATGTGGAATGAAGGCAAAACTCCTGATTCCACTTTGAGAGGAGGAAAGTGCAAAGTAGGTTTTCTCTAATCCTCCTGTGTAGGGTGGGAAAAGCAACATGAAATACAGGGACTTCTGCCACTATACTCAAAGTCTTACACAGAGGATTAAGGGGGCACTTAGAATGCAGAAATGCCACTAGGTGGTGACAAATGGCAGTGGGAATGTGGGCAGCAGGAATTACTAGCAGGGTGGCTAACTACAGGTTCACCAAATCATTTCATGAAAGTAACAGCACTGATACACTGCAACATTTACATCATTGTTCTGTAACGTCAAGTACTGTATTTTCTCAGTTTCTTCGGCAGACAGTATTATATTCTAATTTCTCTATTAAAGAAACCTCTTACAACTGTTACTCTTCTCATCCACCTTGCCTAGTTCACTTTTCAGTGTACCTCACTTGATATTTATCTATAAGGAATCTGCTAGGCAAATAAACTTAGCAAGTTTATCATTTGAATGAAAGCTCCTATCAGTGTTAGCATAATTAAGTACTAATGCTCAAACTGTTTCTAGCAAGCTTTATAAGTTACTTAGGTATTTAATACATATGTACTAATGATAAAGAAGAAAGGCTTTCTAGCAAATTGTCTTATCAATTAACATATATTTGTTTGCACATGTACCATCTAAAAGTCACTGGTGTCAACATTATGCTTCTTATAAAGGCATATTAGTTTTAAGACCATTTATAATGTCTGTGCTAGATAAAGCCTAAGGATAAAAGATAATCCAAGAGAGAATATGGTGAGATTCAAGGAAATGGTAAAGAAATTAAATAAGAATTTCAGGGCCTACAGAGATTGTTCAGTAATTAAAGGTTCTTGTTTGCAAAGCTTAACAGTGTTATTGAAAATTAAACATGCAGCCGGTTGTGGTGGTGCACGCCTTTAATCCCAGCACTTGGGAGGCAGAGGTAGGAGGATCGCCATGAGTTCAAGGCCACACTAAGATGACATTGTGAATTCCAGGCCAGCCTGGGCTAGAGTGAGACCCTACCTCGAAAAAAAGAAAAAAAAGGAAAGAAAGAAAAGAAAATTAAACATGACATAGTCTAGAGAAAATTATGTAACTTTTTGATTGAAGAAATCTCAGTTATAATGGACATAGTTTCTGTGACCACATCCTATTTCTGTTAAAAGCTAATAATTCTAGTTAGTTTACTTCTAAAGAGTCAATATCAGCTAGAGGATTTGTTTCTATACATTGTTAGGACGAACATTAAGATTTTATTGCTAATAAGGTAAAAACCTTGTCTCGCCATTTATACTATGCGACACAAGATTACCACTATATATGCAAATACTAGAAACAAAAATTTTAATGCCTCTGTAAATTGAAAGCATCAGGCATACTATTGTTAATCTAAGAGAAGTTTGTCTTTGACCTAAGGGAAAAGTACATTATTGAGTAGCAAACTATTTAAGAGGGGAAAATGAAATAACAAGTAACTGTTATTCTCATGCAATTTATTTAGCTGAGTGTAAAATTGAAATCACTATTACACCTTAGAGGTTATAATAAATTGAATGCAAATTGAAATACATTTTTAGTCAGCTTCACAACCATCTATTACACCTTGTTTTTACAGAATAATTATTATAAAATCGTTCAGTAATACTTTGGGACAATGTATCTAGTTATTTCAGTTCATAAAGACATATCAAGTCATGGGTGCTATTAGAATTTAAAATTTTTCAGTACTTCAATATAAGCTTTATAAAGTTAACAGATAGTAGGCATTCATGTAAATGAAAGCTTAAAATGATTTAAAAAAGAAGTTGAACACCAAAAGCACTATAGGCATTTAGAGGTTTCACTGCTACCCACTACAGGACCATGTTAATGGTTAAATATGGATATCTAGTCCATCAATTTAGATTAAAAAAAACTGACAGTTTTCAAAATGAATGCTTTATGCCTCAGTTCTTACTTCAGTTAATATGAATATTCCCAGTAGAAATAAAATTTGAGATAAACAAGGAATTCTAGTTGCCAAAACAATTTATTTGCTCGAGAGAAATTCAGGTATTTAATAATATAGATTGGGCTAATTTAATTATTAAAGTAACATTACAGGGCTGGAGAGTTGGCTTAGCGGTTAAGGTCCTTGCCTGTTAACACTAAGGACTTAGGTTCAATTTCTCAGTACCCACATAAGCCAGACTCACATGGTAACACATGTATCTAGATCTGGGGTTCATTTGCAGTGGATAGAGGCCCTGGCACACCAAATCTCTGTCTCTTTCCCTCTCTCGCTCATAAGTAAATAAATAAAATATTTTAAAGTAACATTACATAAAATATCTACATGATTACTGATAAAAAGACATTTTCTCACTTGTGGTTAATTTTTATCAATTTTATCCTGTTATTCAATTACCTTACTTCAACTGTGGTAGGAAATCTTAAACAAAAGTGACTAAATTGCTTACATAACCTGTGGATGTCAATAAAATTTGCTAGTATTTTCTACTGAAAATAACACATAACTTAGGGCTATTCATCTAGGGCTAACATATAAAAAAAACTACAAATCATGAAGAATAATAAAAAATATATTTTATACATGTATATTTATGAAATGTGCAGACATTTTAGTCAGTTGTTTAAGCAGTTGTTTGTTTTGCATATAAGTGAGTTAAAATATAAAATATAACTTGGGGGTTGGAGAGATGGCTTAGTGGTTAAGCGCTTGCCTGTGAAACCTAAGGACCCCGGTTCGAGGCTTGATTCTCCAGGACCCACATTAGCTAGATGCACAAGGGGGCACACACGTCTGGAGTTCGTTTGCAGTGGCTGGAGGCTCTGGTGCCCCCATTCTCTCTTTCTCTATCTATCTGCTTCTTTCTGTCTCTGTCACTCGCAAATAAATAGAAATGAAAAAAAATTTAAAAAAAAATAGCTTGGCTTGATTCCAAGACAATGTCTGACATAACTCTGCTTTTTAGTTTTATTTTCATGTCTTTAAATTGTGAAGTGTCATATATTAAAGGAATGTACAAACTATAAGTTGGAAACATAACGTGATATGAACACAATCAGAATCATTCTACTTGTTACAGCAGTGGAGTTTCTTTAGCTCACTGGCAAACAGGACTGGCATAGTTGGGAAAAGCTTCTAATAACACCTGGCCCAATCTCAGTGGTGGTAATCTCTCAGACAGTCTCATAAGGGAGTGTTGAGCTATTCAGCAGCCTGGTAGTCAACTATCCATAACATTATACAGAGTTACTGCTCATCACATGTAATTACATTCCAATAGAATCCTCATGTCACAGCCAGAGAATCTTTTTTTTTTTTTCTTTTTTTGTTGTTGTTGTTTTGTTTTTGTTTTTCAAGGTAGAGTCTCACTGTAGGCCAGGCTAACCTGGAATTCACTATGGAGTCTCAGGGTGGCCTTGAACTCATGGAGATCCTCCTACCTCTGCCTCTGAAGTGCTGGGATTAAAGGTGTGCACCACCGCGCTCAGCTCAGAGAATCGTTTTTTTTGTTTGTTTGTTTGTTTGTTTGTTTTTTAAGAAAGTCCTCCCAGTGATTTGTAAGACTGGTTTGAGAGCTCTAATATAGAAGTTCTACTGTATTTATGAGTATTAGATACCTTCTAAAGGCCCTGTAGCTTTGTCTGGAATGGGCTAAAAGCACTTGGGTGAAAGGCTAGCTGCATTCAGCCCATGTTTTACGAACTTGTGCAGGGATGAGTTTAGAAGAAGTGGACTGGTATGAGCATAAGGATATGACACAGAAAGTTTCAGGCTGGAGGTAGTGCCTGTTCAGCTGCAATTGTCTGAGAGATTATCACCACTGAGATTGGGCCTGTTGTTTTACATTGGGACAGCAGGAACAATGAATGCTAAAGGAGTATCCAACTTTTCAAAGATAGCTTTATTTCCCTGCCTCAATTAACAATTTTGGTAGCCCATGAAGTACTATAGGAGTATAACAAATGCAAATGCAAGAAACAGAAGATCTTTGGATTTACAAAACAGTTTTGATTGTTTGGAGATGGCCACTGGGCATTGTGAGGCAGGGTTGTTGAAATCCCTCTGGGGCGACCTGATTGAGCCATGGCATGGATGAACTGGGTTGCAGTGAAGATCCTAGGATTTTATTGAAATACCAGGACTGGTGAAGATTGAGTCATGACATGGATGAACCATGGGTTACAGTGAAGATCCTAGGATTTTATTGAGATAGCAGGACTTGGCTGTTGCCAAGCAAAGCTTCTGGCTCAAGATGGATTATTGCTTGGGCTTTGAGCAGCCAAGCTGGAGATGATGGACTTGAAAGCCCAGAGACTTTTTTTTTTTTGAGGTGAGCCAACAGACTGGCCTTTATATGAGAGTAAGAATGAGAGAGAGAACAAGAGTGATAGAGAGTGTATGAGAGAGAGAATGGTGCATCACGGCCTTCAGGAATTGTAATCAAACTCCAGACACATGCACCACCTTGTGCACATGTGTCAGCTTGTGTGTCTGGCTTATGTGGGATATGGGGAGTTGAACATATGTCCTTAGACATTGCAGGCAAGTACCTTAACTGCTAAGCAATCTCTTCAATATAGAAACTGCACAGCTTCCCCAGAGATGATTACATTTATGGGAAAGAGTATAAATATGGGCTTATAGAAAAGCAAGAAAATGAAAACCTTTACTTGGAAATGAGATCTGCATTTATTCCTTCTTGGCACCATGAGATAATTAAAATTCATGCATGAATGAGAAGAACTTTACAAAGAAATGAACATTCTAGGGAGAGGAACTCTTTAAGGTTGGTATTAAAGAAAATAGGTTTGAGAGAATAACCCTAAATAAAGTGCTGTCTGAATTTTCAAAACTATACATGTAACATTTATTGAAGATATTTCCTATCTTCAGCATTGAACTTTACCCTTTTAAATTTATGAATACTGTTCCATTGGCAGTCTTTCGTTATTCTGTCTTCATCTCATCCCCTGGCAATCCATAAGGCACCATTTCTTTCCATGGATTTTTCTACTCTGGACATTCATATATGTAGAATAATATATGACCTTCTGCATTGGCTTATTTCACTTGATACAAATTTTGAAAGCTTCACCCACATTGTAGTGAATCAGTCTTATAGCTGAATAATATTCCATCAAATGACTATTTCATATTGTTTATCCATTTGTTAGTGAAGACAACTTTTCCCATGAAGCCTTTACAAATAAACTGCATCATAAAAATTTAACCCTCAGCCAGGTGTGGTATACCAACACACTTTTAATCCCAGCACTTGGGAGGCAGAGGTTGGAGGATTGCCATGAGGTCGAGGCCACCCTGAGACTACATAGTGAATTCCAGGTCAGCCTGGTGAGACCATACCTCAAAAAAATTAACCCTCATATTTTATATTATTATAGTACTAAGTTAGATTTATGTGCTACTTTTTAAGTATAAAGTCTCATATTTGTGTACATAATGGATAAGTGATTAAGTTATGGAAGCAGAAATGAGGTTAGGGAATACAAACATATTTAAATGATAACTGAACATAAGAATTAGTTAGACTTTGTGACTGGAGAACGGAATTATGTCCAGTTTCTCAAACCTGGCAAGTGTGATGCCCAGATTCCTACTTTAGGCAGATATGAGGGTGTGAGTATTGTATCCTGGGACAGAGAC
Organism: Jaculus jaculus; assembly: GCF_020740685.1. Classification (NCBI taxonomy): domain Eukaryota; kingdom Metazoa; phylum Chordata; class Mammalia; order Rodentia; family Dipodidae; genus Jaculus; species Jaculus jaculus. Next base: position 175,157,608 of record NC_059103.1, on the reverse strand, counting down.
TACAAGTAGAGTAAAAACTATTTATTTTTGGTTGCTAACTGGTTGTCATTTCCTAGGACAGCCAAAAAATGAGTAGAACTCAATTAGTTTTGATAAATTATTAAGAATGGAGACCTTGGCTGGACATAATGACTTGGAATTCATCTATCTGACTGTTAATCCACCCATCGACCTTTCCACCCATGCTCTTGAAGTCATGAGACAGAATACACAACCAATATAGAATGTAAAAGAGTGAATGGTATAGTACTTAGAATGTGATCTGGAAAATATCAGCAGAGAAGGATCATACAGAAAGCTCATAGAAGAGAGCTGACAAGAGAGATAGATGGAAAAGTAGAAAATGTTCAATCCCAAAACCCAGAGAAGATCATATTTCAAGGAGAGAGTAGTAATGGGCTCAAATTCTAATAAAAGCTGCCCAGAGAAAACATGGAACCATTAGCTCAATTTAGCGACATATAAAATTCTAGACAGTTGTAATAAACAGCTACATAACTCATAATCATAAGGAAATAGAAAAGTGAAGCCCCCAAGGAAGCAAACAAGGGAGTATATTTTATGCACTCTTATCACAAAAAGGTGAGGGTATGGGGGAAGAGAAAGGCAATTATATGAGATAATTTACATGTTTACTTGTATGACTATAGTAATTACATCAATATGAATATGTTTATCCAGATAAATAAATCAAAACATGTTATATACTTTAATATCTAATAAAAAAGGGAAATACTGCCCATTATTATATTAGTATAATGAATCCCAAGATACTGAATACAATTCAAATGTTTTTGCATTTAAATTGAAATTCCTGCTAGACTGGAAACACATGTAAATACAGGAAGATATCCTGTTTTTATAATCAATAAGACAGTTATATCATTTCTTTAAGAAAGATAATCCCAAAATTTTAAACAAAATTTTACATAGATTGCTGTAAAATGGGTGCCAGGCTTATGCATCTTTCAAAGAGCCTTTTTGTAGCTAATGCAAAAGTAATTCCAAATGGCTTTTAAAAACTTTTTCCAGTTACTTCTCCTCAATTTTGTACTGGTTTTAGCCATGTGAAAGAGGAAGGAAAGAAGGAAAATAAAAGCATTCAGTTGTGAAAGAGGAAATGAAATTATCTTTAATCCCAGATGACATGGTGTCTTATTTAGTTACAGCAAGATGCTTTGCATACAAAATCAATATACAAAAATAAATATTATCTGTAGACACTAGAAATGAATAAGAATTGATCATTTCAATTTATAACAAACTCAAAATAAAATGTTTAGAGTAAGTCTAATATAAAAAAAGTGCATGACGTATGCATTTAATACTACAAAACAGCCAGGTGCAGTAGAGCATGCCCTTAATCCCAGCACTTAGGAGTCAGCGGTAGGAGGATCTCTGTGAGTAGGAGAGGTAGTCAGGTAATTTTTTTAGGTAGTTTAAGGTGACAGGGCCCCCAAAATAAAAGGCAGAAATGTCCTTAAATCTGCTCCTACAATTTCCACTTTACTAGAGATCAGAAAAGGATCTCTCTTCTCCTTTTCTCTTCAATTCAGGAGTTACCTAGACCTGTTTTGCCATCAGCAATCTGAGCCCCTCCTGGGAGGGAGTTCCCTTTTCCTAGAATTTAAATCTGATTCTGGCACCGTGGTTGGTTAAACACAGTCCCAAAACTTGGCTTCATGGCTGGCCTCTTGTGCCATCCCCTAGCCCAGACCAACAAACCCTCACTCTGACTCACCTGAGCCTGAAGGCAATGGCCACCATAATACGGTTATAAGTAGACACGCAGCAGGCCCCCTTTTTGCTGGCCTTTCATCTCTCCTGAACTTTCAGATTCCTGGTAAGCCAAGCCCAAACCCCTACTCACACATGACCTTTCTATCCCCTCCCACCCCCACATGGTGGGAGCTTGCTGCACTTTCTTCTCTTTCCGTTCTAATCCCTTTTTATATTTCAGGCCCACGGTCACCTTCCAAATGGGTTCTCCGGCCATGTGGGAGAATCCATTTTCCCTTCCTGGGTTTGTGGACTCTCCCTCATATATTCCTGAATAAATATGTAATGGTTTATAAATTATACGTCTTAGTATGGTTATCCAATTCCTTGGTTAAAAACAGAGACAGACTCAGGGTTTGGAGTTCAAAGACTACCCTGAACTCCGAAAACCTTGTTACAAGTTTGAGGCCAGCCTGAGAGACTACATAATGAATTCCAGGTTAGCCTGGGCTAGAGCAAGACTCTACTTCAAACACCATTCTCCCTGAAAAAAAAAATACAAAGAATAATTGCAAAGAAGAAGAAAAAATGGAACTTCTTGTTTATGTACTAGATTAACTATTCCTAGGAATAACAATAATCATTCAATTGACTGAATTAAGGAGAATCTTTATTGAAATTCTACACATGGTTTTAAGTAGAAATTCACGGGCTGTAAGGATCTTTAGAATAATAAGACACCCACAAAGAAGATGAATTGCACCTATAATAATATCTGCCTCAGGTTTCTGTTTTAGACATGTAAATTTCTGAGCCCCATTTACAATAACAATGTCACAACATTAGGACTGAGGTTCAAATATTTTTCAGTTACTAGATGAGGAACTTGTAAAAACATAGAATAGAGTAGGAGTTTATTTGAGGTTATTCTCATGCTATTACTGAGTAGACAGACTCAGTGAGAAAGAAAAATGAAAGCAAATCACCAGTGTGACTCACTGGAGGGAACAGTGTCCCAGGCCCTCTGTGGTGACTTAGAATGCAAATACACTTCCACAAAATAGGGCAAAACAAAAAAGCTGAACAAGTGCAATATTAAATACTGACAACATAAATTTTGGAAACATCTTCCAAATGACAAAAGTATGTTGAACTCTTTTCATGGTAGTAGTCACACAATCAACTATCTCTTGGGTTTCTGATAATAAACCAAATTTCCAGAATTACAAACAATGCTTACTTTCCTATTTCCTGTGTATTATGTTCATCTAATTACAGAAAATAGTGTAAATCATTCAACTATATGTTATTCAAGTTTACAAGCTAAACAAGACCAGGAAGATAAAATAGGTGCATATATATGTGTGTGTGTGTGTGTGTGTATACACACACACACACACACACACATATGGGACAGTCAAGATTTATACACACACACACACACACACAAACACACACACACGGGACAGTCAAGATTAGAATCCACATATTTCAATCCTGATACAAATTGCACAAGACATCGTGCTTCTTCTCTGTTGTTATTGTTGTTTAAAACAAGGTCACACTCTGTAGCCTGTGCTGGCCTTTAAGTCACAATGTAGTTTGAAATTCATGGCAATACTGCTGCCTCAGCCTCCCAAGTGCTAGGGTACAGGCATGAGCCACTATATCTGACATACTACTTCCTTTTAAAGTTCAACAATATAGGTATAAATATGCTATATAAAAGTTACATAGTTATATTAATCTGTTTTCATGTTTTTAAAAGGATGTAAAACTAATATGCCACCAGCAATGGCTATGCATATTTAATCAAAAACAATAATTTTGCTTGCCTCAATAATTTAAGTGTAAACTTTTAATTAAAAGGGCCCATAATGAAAACTTGACTTGGATAATTTAAGTATAAACTTGTTATAAAAAGAGCTCATGGGCTGGAGAGATGCTTAGTGGTTAGGGCACTTGTCTGAAAAGCCCAAGAGCTCACATTCAAATATCCAGATCCCGCATAAGCCAGATGCATTGTGACAGAAGCGTGCAATGCCACACATGCACACAACATGGCATATGCATCTGGCATTCATTCACAGCAGATGAAGGCTCTGACATGACCATTCTCTCTCTCTCTCTCTCTCTCTCTCTCTCTCTCTCTCTCTCTCTCCCTCCCTCCTTCCCTCCCACTCCCTCTCTCTCTCCCCCTCTCTCTCTCTACCTCCCTCAAAATAAACTTAAAAAGAGATCATAATAAAAACCTGATCTTTATCTTCAACAATGTCCTTATCACAAAAGTAATTTTTCTTGAAGGAAAACTAAACAATATTACTTGTAGATATGCCTAATAGTTAAAAGCATGCAAAGAAAGTTTCCTGTAATTTTATATTTATTTTATCTCATATGATAGAATAGGACTTCAAAAACTGGATAGTTTAGTTTCAATATAAGGCCTCCAATATGGTTGTCTTGACAACATTTTGCTTTTCATGATAGGATTTTCTATCTTCTATTATAGTTTACTTAAGATAAACTATGTGCCAAATTAATTCTCACATATCCTCATGAATTTTTCCATGATATAGAACTAATCTCACACATGCATACAACTTCTGGCTAGAAACATTTAATTTCATTTTTATATCATTTACATCCAATTATTAGTACCATGCCTAAGAAATTTTCTAAATACATATTGGATAAATGATTAATTTCTACTTATCTCTCAAAACATTTTCTATTCCCACATTATTATTTTCTCTATTCATCTTCTTATCTATCACTTACCATCTATTATGTAATCAACAAATATACATGATATAAATTTGGACATTTTTTGATTCATTATAAATAATAATTAAAGATAAAAGAGGATCTATATATAATTGTGTAAACATAAACAGCTAAGTATAAATTTTATCACTCAAATTAGATGAAAATAATATTTGATAAAACATTTTTGAATATATATTGTGCTACTCATTTTTTCTTAAATTTTAAAGTAAATTCACTTAAATGTGAGTCACAATAAACATACAATACAATCATGCAACCAGGTCCAATTCCTGTAATGATAATCCTGTGACTAGTGAGGCTGAGGTTGAAGGATTGTTTGAGGGCAGCATGGGATACACAGCAAACGTAGGCCCAGGTGAAGAGCTCCACAGTGTCGAAATAACCAAACCGTCAACAAAACTGAGAGCATGGAAAACAACACTCTTGCTTCCTTACTACTCTCAGGACTCACACTGCACTAGAATTGTGTAGGAACTAAGGGGTAAGAAAACTACAGATGGAATAAAATTTTTTCCAATTTGTTACTCATTTCTGCAGTTTGTTTCCAGTAAATATTATTTATCTATTAAGTAGGTTGAATGTTTTTAGCCCCTTCACAATCTATTTTTAGGATTGTTTCCATTATTCATAATTTTTTTTCAAGATTCTACTTTCACTCCTCTTATTCTCTGTAGCTGGGGAATATATCCAGTAAATTCATAATAAAAGAACTAAGCAAAAAATTATCTTTGATTCAGCAAGTTGTAAAGATCTTGTAGACATAGGAATCAATCACTGTTTAGTCATCAGTATAGTTGACAATGATTTGTCAATGCATTAGTCAGCTGTATTAGAAAATAATACATAAGTAAAACAAATCAATAAAACAAGTATAAATGACAATATATTTTTTAGGAATAGTAAAGAAATTACTTCTAATGGGAAATGGGAAACAACTACAAAAATAAGTATATTTTACCTGTCATCATCTTGAGAGAAACTCCTTTGCAAATCCTCTTTACTCCACTGTTCTTTTTCTTTCCCCTGCTCAGGTATATCTTGTGGCTTTTCCTCATCTCCTGATTCTCTGCTTTTTTCCTTATTAAATGGTTTTGTAATTTCTTTCCCTTTCCCATCCTCATTCATTCTTTCTTCCTTTACCTCTTGTTGCTCATGAACTATCTCTTCATGCTTATCCCCTCCTTCCCCTCCCTCTTCTATTCCCTTTGGCCTTTGGAATGCAACACAAATGGAAGGCATGCAAATAAAGACAAAAAGAAAAGAAAAGAAAGTCAAGAAAAATGCAAGTGAAATTAAACAGAAAGACAATGAAAACAATCAAACATAGGTATAAATTATATCATTTAAATGTTGTTTTTTTTCATTGTATACCTAGAAGCACTGTGTAGATAATTCTTAATTATAATGTTTCTAAAGCATATCTTCCTGTTACAAAATCACACAGACAAAAGGTAAAACCTGTAATCTCTCCACTAGAGAGCTCAAGTATCAATAAAATTAGTGAGACAAAGGAAATGAAAATTATACTACCTTATATAGTAAGTGTTTTGAGGTGAATACATCATATATATATTACATATATATATATATATATATATATATATATATATATAAATAATAAGGAGTGTTGTAAAGCATACTATTAAAAACGTAATATTCTTGGTGTCTAATTTACTGAAATGCATGCAACTAGGAAAACACTTCTAAGATATAATTTTTCATATTATTAGGAACATTAAAAAATTCCCATATTACTTAATCATCACTTCAATTTTAGTAAAGTCATAAAGATGGCAGTTTAGTTTTTAAATTACAAACACAAATAATATTATTTCATGTAATTTGGTATAAAAAATTACCATTGGTTCCACAAATTTTTTATGGTAAGGAGTATGAAGAGTGGAACAAAATAAAATTTACAGAATATCCTATTGCCTTAATGAAATATGGTAACCTTTTAGAATTAAAAGATTTTGTGCTTATCAAGAGAAAAATGAAGACCATCTAAAATACTTTCATGAGAGTTTACTGCTCAAGTCCCCTTACCTGATTTTCTTGTTTCCTCTTGGCCGTTCTGATTGGACAGACATGTAGCTTGTGCTGCTGAAACGAGAAGCACTACTAGTCCTGGAAACCGCAGATATATCACTTACATCACTGTCCGAAGATTTAGTGGAAATATTATCTGCCCCTCTATGTGGGTCCCATCCTGATCGATACTGTTAACACAGATTGACAAATACGCAGGAGTTGTCAGTATGACCACACAAAGCAATTATTAGCTTTCTCCTATTTCAGTACTTTAAGTGTCCATGGAGGTTACTGCAATGCCTCACTCAGTTGCATATAAAAAATGTGAACAGTAATTATCCTAAAACAAAATTTAAATTTATATGAAAGCTTTGTTTTTAGCAAAGTAATTAAAGGCTTTTTTTTTTTAAACCACACCCTAATGAAGGCCATTAGAAGTTTCAAAACAGCAATAGCCTTAGGGAAAAAATCCTCTCTGCAAAATCTGGGAAATAAACATTTGCTTAATATTAGGAAGTACACCTTTTAATTTTCTTATTAAAATTTGGAAAAATTTGATAAAGTTGCCACTGTAAAAACCAGTTCTAGAAGCCAACGAATTTTCTCTTGAATCCACTGTGTTTCACTGGAAACCTAGAGATAACGCAAAATCTAATTAATGAAACACTGTCCTTTTAGAAAAGCAAAGAGAAAAGAGGTTTAATTTCTGAACAGGTACTGGGATACTGATGAATCCTAGAAGTATTAGAAAAAGTCATTATTATTTACAATAGATCAAACTTCCTGGAATAGGAATACTTAGATAGTTAAATGGCACAGTCAAGAAACAGTGTTCTTAGGTGTTCAAATATTCTGGCAAACTGAAAAGCAACATAAATGTTTTATGTTAATGACTTATTCTCATAAAATACATCTAATGTAAAAACTAATGGACAGAACTTAATTTTATTACTGACAACAAAAGATCAGTTTCTAAGTGACCTTAAGATGAAATATTAAAAATGGATAGAATTTGGAGCCTGGAAACCATGAACAGAGAAAAGTCACTAGCTGGGTTAACTTGAGCAAACTTCTTAATTTATAAAACATTATTAGAAGATGACCATAATTATGCCCTTCTTTCATGACTATGCTGAAATTTAAAAATATGTGTTATATAAGTAAGTGAATCAAGGATCATGGTTGTCATTACCACTTGCTGGTATAAGTGAATTCTTTCTGTAAAAACATTAAATTCAGTTAATGCTGTGAACATATTACTGGGTGACAGTATCTACTAATTTTATTTATATATATTACAAAATCATGCTTATCCTTATCTAATAAATTTGGGAGAAGTTTTTATCATAGCTATTAGTAAATTTTACAACACTTAAAAAAAAACAAATATCTTACATAAACCACTTGCTGCGATCAGAAGACATATTACTTCATTAAAAAAAAATTCGCAGGGGGTGGAAAAGATAGCTTAGTAGTTAAGGCATTTGCCCACAAAGCCAAAGGACCCTGGTTCGATTCCCCAGGTCCCACAAAAGCCAGATGCACAAGGTGATACATACATCTGGAGTTTGTTTGCAGTGGCTGGAGGCTCTGGCATGCCCATTTTCTCCCTCTCTCTCTTAAATAAAATAAAACAAGTATTTAAAAATTCTCCAGGAATAATGATTAAGTATAAATATTAGCTAGATATAAACATACATACTGGTCAAGATAAATTGAATGGTAACAGGATATACAATGAGCACCTTATTAAAATTATTATTTAAATAATAATTATTACTAAAAAATTTTAAAACAATGAATATCATATTAAAATTATTTGTTTTGTTTTTTCAAGACCTCCCAATTTCTAGCTATATTTGTTTTTAGTTAGTAACTGGTCCTTTCTTCAAATACATATATAAAATAAAAGGATCAACTGAAAGATACCATAAAACTTTAACTATTAAACCCATTAATCTAAAAGTGCAAATGTTCAAATTAGGTGATAACTGGCTTCTCTTATTCTACCTTACTTTTCTACTTTATTAAGCACTTAATTATTAAAAAAATAATTAAATACTTCTAATACTTGCTCCTTTTTCAAAGAAGCATCTATACAAATAAGACAATAGTGTTTGATTTTAAAAAATATTTACTTACAGCATACTTATTTGATAAAAATTTATAATTTCTTTCAAATAGTTATTTTAAAGCACCATTTTTCTTTTTTGAGGGGTAAGCCTGCTTTGGGACTTTTATTTATTTTTTTTATAATTTTTTTATTAGTTTTCTATTCAGCAAATACAGGCAGTTTGGTACCATTATTAGGTATATCCATGACCTACCCCTCCTCAATGGCCCCTCCTTGTTGATGCACGACCCGTTTTTCTTAAGTTGTACTACTGCAATGAGTAGATTCAAGATTCAAGATTCTCTGATATCTATTTACAAGCCTACCTATGTAATACATGTAGACAAATGAATTTTAAAAGTATATATTTGTATTTTTCTAAAGTCCTTAAAGTAAATTTGATCACAAGTTGAGCTACATATCATAGTCTATTTTTATTCATTCTTAATATGTAATTTGTATAAAAGTTTAAAATTATTCAATAGACAATGTGTCATAATTGGAGGCCTTTATATTCCTCTGTTTTTAAAATATTTTATGTTTTATTTATTTATGAGAAAGAGACAGATAGAAAGAGAAAATGGGCACACCAGAGCCTCTAGCCACTGCATACGAACTCCAGACACATTGTGCTCTTTGTGCGTTGGCTTACATGGGTCCTAGGGAATTGTACCCGGGTCCTTAGGCTTCACAGGCAAATGCTGTAACCACTAAGCCATTTCTCCAGTCCCCTCATTTTTATACTTTAAGATACTTCATAAGGCAGTCCTGATATTACATTGCTTATTTACTTTGGCCCATGGGAATATCATATTATCTAAGGTCAAACAAGAGTCAGTTTTAACTCTGTCAGGTAATAGAAGTATTAGAACCAATATTCTTGACTGAGACTGAAACACTGGTCAGATCATAGCTAATAAATTATTATGTTTACTTTCTTAGGCCAGTCACTTCTATGAGGTTCAATTTTCACCTGTTAAAATATATATCACGGGCTGGAGAGAAGGCTTAGCGGTTAAGCACTTCCATGTGAAGCCTAAGGACCCTGGTTCAAGGCTTGATTCCCCAGGACCCATGTTAGCCAGATGCACAAGGGGGCATATGTGTCTGGAGTTCGTTTGCAGTGGCTGGAGGCCCTGGCGCACCCATTCTCTCTCTCTCTCTCTCTCTCTCTCTCTCTCTGCCTTTCTCTGTGTCTGTCGCTCTCAAATAAATAAAAAATGAACAAAAATATATATCACAACAGTAGTTTTGCTGAAAGTATTAGTTCAATAATGCATGCATTAAGTACAAAAAATCTGACACATAATAAGAGTTTAATGAATGGCAAGTGACAGAAATGATGAACAGATAACAACTGAGTATTGCTTAAATCAGTTCCTAGAAGCCCTTTAGCTAAAGAAATACTAGATAGAAATATTCAATAGCATATTATTTTAAGACAATCTTAGCCAGGAGTGGTGGCACACACCTTTAATCCCAGCACTTGAAAGGCAGAGATAGGAGGATCGCCGTGAGTTCAAGGCCACCCTGAGACTACATAGTGAATTCCAGGTCAGCCTGAGCTAGAGTGAGACCCTACCTTGAAAAAAAAAAAAAAAAAGACAATCTTGAGCAATAATTAAGCAGTTCTACACATACTAAAAACATTGTTTTAAAAAATACACTAATTTTAAACTGTTTGCCACTGAATCTGAATATACCCACTAGCTTCATCTTCCCGATTATGCTATGTCAATACAAAGGCCATAATGTTAAAGGAAAATACTGATTTCTAACTGTAGGGTGATGAACAACTTTTTCTCAGCAGGAACTCTATACCTTATCCAGATATCCAAAACCACCTGATACTTACAGGTGCCTTTCTTCTCTGGTCCTTGTCTGATTTTATTTGTCTTCATTGCTGAATTAGAATTAATTACTTGAGTCTTAAATTTCAGTAATTAATATGTTGTCTTTGTCTTATCTAACCTTTATCTTTTTACGTCTGTCATAACTTTTGGCTCTGTTGTTACAATACATACACAGGTATACACATAGTAGCTTCACATTTAGGAATTTGCTTAGTTTTAAAACACATGAGAACATGGTATGTATTGCATACCTATTTGCTGAGGACTCAGATAATTCACTTTGCTGAGAAAAAATTTTAGATATGCCAATTTTCAAGAAAGGTAAGACTGTAAGAGTTGCATTCCTTTTATGTATCCATTAGATACTGTATGTTATCATGGGTGTATGTGTGAAGCTGTTTGTGCGTTTCTGTAAATATGCTCATGCTCAATTTCCAAACCCTATATTAGGAATTAAACTTCTGAAGTTTGCAACATCTTTGTTTCTGTTTTACCATCTAAAATCCGAGTTTAATTTATTTAATATCATCACAGCTTAGCCTTTTCACCAATAAAGTAAAGATAACCTATATCTTAATGATTTTTAAGTATATTTTCATAGCCAGACATGGTGACTTATGCCTATAATCTTAGTGCTTGAAAGGATAAGGCAGGAGGAGTGCTATAAGTTGCAGGTCAGGCTGGGCTACACAGGAAGCCACCATTTCATAAGTGTGTATGTGTGTGTGTGCTTCATAATATATATTATAGTGTCCTTAGCAAATAGTAGCTGCCTATTTCCAGGGCCTAGAGCATAAGATCATTCTGTGAAAAGGCAATTATTATACTAGTTTGTACAAGGAAGCGAAGTTACAAAAAATTCTAGTTTAATGGTATTCTACTCTCTACTTACTCAAGGCTTGTAGAAAATGACTACTCTGGGAATGTTTACCACAGAGATATAGCTAAGGCTTTAATTACAAATAAACATAACAAGAAATTTCAAATGAGAAAGAGTAGTCTAAATCCTTTGAATAGAATATCTTCACATATACAAATCAAAGTTCTCAACCCCAAACCTCTGGTATAATACTAATCTTTATATTTGAAAAGGTTTCATGAACTTTTGAGTTTACTAAAACATGATAACCAAAAGTTATAAACAGTGAAACAGAAGTTAAATTAATAGACCAAGGTAAAGAACTATGAGTGGGAATATAAGTTAATTTATTTGGGAAATGATTGGTGTTGTCTTGGCACTGCACAATAAATAATATTTTCCATAACTACCCTGCAGTAGAATACAGCTGACAGGTGAAAATTACTGACATGCTTATTATTCTTCAGAGTAGGACAAAAACATAAGATTTGTGATCTCAGCTGAAAACTGCTCTGAGAGAAGACTATTAAAAGCTTAGGGAAGGTGAAGAAGCTTTTCCCGACAGTATGTGAGGCTGTGAACATTACTCTCATGCAGATTAGAAGTAGAAGACTTTACAGGAAATTATTCTCAGGATGTTTTAGACTCTCAGGAGTTGCTAAATGGCCTGGAAATGTTATTGTTCTCCCTATGTATCTAAAATTAGTGAAAAGTAATAGCATATCTGCAAAGCTTTATTGAAAAGGCTATCATTAAAGTGTTAGGATGATAGACTTGAGAAAAAAATTAAAAATTTTAAATAAAAGTTTCATACTTTGGGGACTTCATTTCAAGTTCTTAAGCAATTTCCATGTCTGATTTTTTTTACATGATCTTATCAATCTGACTGTTCTATCTTTGTACATTAACTTCACAAAACAAAGATCAGGGTAGCATTATAAATTTGTTAAACATTGTTTATGTTGAAGTTAGCAAATCTTGTTAGAAATATATCATTTGTTGTGAAGAACACTAACATAAAGAATTGATGAAAAAAAATTAAAACAACAACAACAACAAAGAATTGATGCACTGGAGGGATAGTTTAATGGTTTCTTCTCCCCCTCTTCCTGAAACATTCCCATAATGACTTACAGGTAACACTACTGTGGTTTCTCTTCTAACCTCCTTCACTATTCCTTCTTGCTTTATTTTACTGACTTGGCTTTCCCTACTATTCCTTCTTGCTTTATTTTACTGACTTGGCTTTCCCTAACCTGATTTCAAATTAAATTTCCCCAGTGTTCCTGTCTGTAAACCTCTTTTCTTTTCATTATACATATTCCTCTGGGGTGATGTAATGATCAAATCCATTATTCATTTATTTTAATGACTACATAATGACTAATAGATCTTTATTTTTTGGCCTTACTTCTCCCCTAAACTTCAGTATTTGTACATTCTACTAGTATAAAAGAATATAGTAATACAGATTTTAACATAATATAGATTTAAGGATTATTAAAATATAACGTGCATATAAAACACAGATTTTCAAGTATCTCCTAAAACAACATAGAAGACAACAAAAATAAAATAATCAAGAACATTCTATTTCAACTGAGAAATTGAAAGCTCTCCATAAACTTGTTTCTGCTTTTTCTCATTGGAAAAAAAAAAAAAAAAACAACAAAAACCAAAAACATATCTGAGCTGGTCATGGTAGTGCACTCCTTTAATCCCAGCGCTCCGGAGGCAGAGGTAGGAGGATCACTGTGAGTTCGAGGCCACCCTGAGACTACATAGTGAATTCTAGGTCAGCCTGGGCCAGAGTGGGACACCACCTCGAAAAACCAAAACTAAACAAACAAACAAAAAAACCCACCAATTTTATTGTGTCTACCTTTCCTGGGTTCTCTCCTGTGTCTGACATGTGCTTCACCACGTATATTCTACACTGATTAACAGAACAACCTAGAATGGATTTACTCATTAGATAGATGAAAACACAGAAACAGAGGAGTTAAACAAATTGACCAAGATCACAGTACTTCTCACTTCACAGTTTTTTTGGGGATGGGGGAGGGGATTTGGTCTTTCAAGGTAGGGTCTCACTCTAGCCCAGGCTGACCTGGAATTCACTATTAAGTCTCAGGGTGGCCTGGAACTCATGGCGATCCTCCTACCTCTGCCTCCCAAGTGCTGGGATTAAAGGCCACCACGCCCAGCAACTTCTCAGTATTAATGCCTGATTCTTTTAAGTTAAATATTTCTATATTTTGTATTACTTTTAAAGAAACAATAAAATAAATTAATTTTGAAATGAATTCACTTATTCTGAAAATAGGAACACATTACTTTCTACTTCAGGAATTTCTTTAGAATAAAGGTTTTGCTTTGGCAATTTTGAAAAATTTACATATATATCAGAATAAAAACATCAAAGCAACTTAACAATAACCAGCAACAATATAAAAACAATAAAGAGTTGATATGTTATTTAATTAAACTTCTTTATATGCTAAAATTCACTTGGTTTAGGATGAGGCATAAAATAGAAAAGAGCTTGATAAATCTTATTTTCTTTTATGACAAGGTCTGCAAGTTTATTAGCTCTGTTTATAAGCATTATCATAGTCCAGAAAATGCCCAATTGTAAAACTATAGCTAATTTATTAGGAAGTTGTATTGAGCTGGTGGTTTTTATGTTTTCTACATTGAAGTGGGGTTTAGATCTAACACTTATTTTGAAAATTATTACTGTGTGACATGCTACAATAAATAATGCAAAATAGCTACTAGGTACTCACACATGCCAGATCTTATGCTATATTATAATTACATATACTATTTCTAGTGTTACATTTCAGCCCCATGGTAGTATTACTGCCCAGAATTCTTTTTTCATATGATATATATCAAAGTTTGGATACATTATTTCTATTGCTAATGTATTTCCAAATATTTAGGATTTATGACATAGAAATAATCAAATTTAATAGTTTAGTAAAACATTAATAGATTAATTTTACTCTAATATTTATAATACTTTCAGTTGAAGTAAATTTATAGCTAATTCTATTCTTGTGGACAAAACTATTATAAAACAAAACAGTAAGTATATTTAATCATAATTAGTCAAGCTAGCTGAAATTCTATATGTGGATGGCTCCATGATGTCCTACATGTTTATACTAATTGTCTGAATATGTTATTAAAACTTAACTATCAATTATATTATGTAAAATAATAGCCAAATATTATGCATATACTTTCTAAATAATAACTATGCCATAAGTAAATAAAATTATATGGATGTAAGCATATAAAAGGATACTTTCAAATGCATCAGAACTAAATACATGAAATATAGAAAGCTGAATTAAAAATTTGAATTTTAAGTCATACAATTCAATCATTTGTTTAACTAATGATAAGACTCCCTAAAACTTAAATGTGAATACAGTAGTCTTTGCAGTGCTAGTTTCTCACTTTATAGATAGAATAAAAATTATGTTGTAAAGGGCTAAGACACATATCCAAAATCTACTAATATACATGGTAGAATCGGGCCTATGGAAATGGCTCAGCATTTAAAGGAGCTTGGTTATACAGCCATTCAGCCTGGTTAGATTACCCAGTACCCAAGAAAAACCAGTTGTACAACATGCAACATGAATCTGGAATTCATTTGCAGTGGCAAGAGGCCTTGGCATTCCTATGCACACACATATTCTCTTGCTCTCTCTTTTTTTTTTAATCTCTCTTAAATAAATAAATAATGGTATAATCAAAATCAGAATAAAATATTTCCATCCCTTTTCAGTATCATTGCTATAATGATTAACTCTGAATGAAAATCAATAATAACATGGCCATTAGAAAAACTGAAGTAAGCTCATAAAATAACCTATTTTTATCTCCTCAAAGATCAGTATCCTTATATTTATACAAAATACTCAAAATTTACAATCTCTAAAAACGAGTTCAATTCAGGGCTGGAGTGATGGCTTAGTGGTTAAGGAGTTTGCCTGTAAAGGCAAAGGATCCTGGTTTGATTCTCCAGGATGCACGTAAGCCAGATGCACAAGGGGGCACATGTGTTTGGAATTCCTTTGCAGTGTCTGGAGCCTGTTATGCCCATATACTCTCTCTCTCAAATAAATAAATAAATGAAATATATTTTTTAAACTCTGGTTCAATTCATCCTATCCTTACTATTTGACTAGTTTCTTTCACCATTCATGCCTATGTTAAAAAAGAATTGAAAAATTAATAGCTCTCACTGAGTACTCATTATAGCCAAAGTAAACTATGCCACTGGGGAGACTACAAAGACAAATAAAATATATTCTGCACTCTTAAGAGGTATATATTTTAGTTAAAAATGTAAGAAATAGGAGCTAACTGGTATGTAAAGAAGTGTATGTATTTTACCAGGTGATAATGCCATAGCCAGTATATATACAGAGGGCACAGATCCTCTAACATGTTTGTTGACTTGAAGGTTCTTATATTTCTATATTTATGCAGAGTATACTTTATTTTGTTAGAATAAATGGAATGCTTCTACCTTATTTCCTTATGTTTACTTTTCCTTACCTTGTGTATCCTTCCTGATTAAATAAAGAAAAATTTATTTCCCTTTTTGACCCATATTGTTCATTCTGTAAAGAGTACCCTAGCTGTTAGCAAACCAGCAACTTTGGGGATTGCTAACAGCAAATATACATGCATAACTTTTTGTTGGAGGTAAAATGAAAATGCTCCTCTGTGTGCTTTTATGTAATATACAGAAAGAAATTATGGTCTTGGCAGTAACAGCTATTGCTTCTCGATCAATCCTTTTACCGAATGCCACCAGATATAATTTATTAAAAATTCTTTCTTTTGGCAGCTGGAGATATGACCTGTCAGTTAAGGTGCTTGCTTGGAAAATCTGATGGCCTAAGTTCTATTCCCTAGTACCCACATAAAGCCAGGTACACAAAGTGATACATGTGTCTGGAGTTCTTTTGCAGCAGCAAAAAGTCTTGGTGTACTCATTCTCTTTCTCTCTCTCTCTTTCCAAATAAATAAAAATATTTCAAATTTCTTCTTTTGTTAGTTTTTAGAAACAGTATGCTTACTAAGAAAATGAGCACAACTTCTTTGTTAATCTATAGTTTTCTATAAAAATATAAGTTGTTATTTTAGTAATTTCAAATTACTTCTTCAAAAAAATATTCTTTTGCTATTTCTTAGCTGAAATTTTACTATATTGTAGGAGGAAGAAATTCATAAATACATGTAAAGAATAATATCCCTGCCTGAATGTCAGCATGAAACTGTGGCTTAAATGTTATATTTAAATGTGTTTTTATAGCGAAGACAGAGAATTCCTGAAATGAGCATTCAAAAAAATCCAGAATATTTTTAAGAATTTGAGAGTGAAATAGAAATATAGAAAAAGAAAAGTAACAAAGTCAATCAAAATGTTTAAAACAATATAACTTCTGTTAATTGCCTTAACATAATTACTCACATTGTAATAAAACTTGCTTTTATAAAGCACTCAAATGGTAAAGACCATTAGCTACTTTATGTGATATACTATGGGCCAGATTGAGTTCCTTTCAAATTCATATGTGCAAGTCAGGATCTCTGAATGCAACTCATTACTAAATGGAGACTCTTAGAGATAATTTAAGTAAAATGTGGTCATCTGGGTGAGTTCTAATCCAATGTTAGTAGTGACCTTATAGAAATGGGAGATTAAATTTAGACACAAACTGGCAAGACCATGTGAAAACACAACCAGCAACCGCCATCTGCAAGTCAAGGGAGTACTCAGAAATAATCAAGCCATTTAACCTTGATTTTGAATTTTTAGTTTCCAAAAACTGCAAGGAAACGACTTTCTATCATTTAAGCTACTGGTGTATGATTTTTTTTTTTTAATGGCAAGCCTTGAAAAATAATACAAGTTATTAAGGGAAAAAAGAAAATTAAAGATAGATACTTTTAATAACAAAAGATTAATCATAAATAAAAATTTCTTAAAATTGATGAAAATGATTAATCAGCAAGTTCTAAACTGTATGTCATGTATTTATTATTTCTATGGAATAAAGACAATGTGTAGTGACTGTTTCCATCAACATAAATACTGAGAACAGAAATTCTCTGGCTCAGCTTCATGTGTGTCCTTGGCGTACAGATATATATTTACATATACACATTATATGAAAATATAATCTTAATACTATCTATACAAGGAGATATATATTTCACTTAAAATTGAAATCCATCCAGCTCAATATGGAATATAAATAATGAAAGGTAACCGTTGGGTAAAAGAATTTGATCAGATTGGCAAAAATAAGTCAAATCATCAATTTTTAGGCTATGTTTTTTGGTGTGTGTGTGTGTGTGTGTGTGTGTGTGTGTGTGTGTGTGTGTGTGTGTGGTGTGTGATGCTACTTGATATATGCACAGATGTGTGCAGGTGACCAGAGAAGAACATCAGTGTCCCCTCTGTTTCTCACTGTGTGTATCTTGAGGAGTGTTTCCTTCAGTACAGAGCTCTGGTCTTTGTCACCATTCCCTCCCTGCAGAAATGGGGACATGGAGCTGTGAGCTCCAGAAATTCCCTAGTCTTGGGCACACACCCTGCCACCCCTGAGGACCATGGTTACAGATATACATGGCCAAACCCAGCTTTTATCAAGAGTGAATGGGAATAGAATTTGGGTGGTCTCAGGTCCTCGTGCTGAAGTAGCAAGTACTCTTAACCACTGAGCCATCTCCAACCTTTAGACATCTAAAATATTATAATTTAAATTTTTTTCTTTATTCCCCCTTATTTACTTTGAAGAAATATCTTGAAAATAAACTTATCTTTTGATTCTTGATTACTGGAGACCCCAACGAAACCTTGACCCCCAAGTGTTTTGGTATAAGTATGTTACCTGTTAAAACAGTAAATATTTCTCTTTCTTTAGCATCATCACCACCACCATTGTCATATTGCAGCTGACATATATTCATTATTATGTATCTACCCTCATTTGAAAAATTATATATGTACATAATTAGGCTTATTAATAAACACAGTCCTATGTGGTAGGTACTATTGTCAAGATATCTCTCTCAATAAGAAATTGAGGCATAAAGATGGTAAGTAGTTTGTTCGACAGAGATAATAATAGGCAATAGAGAGAGTGATAGAAGTAGAATATGAATCCCAGCAGCTTAGTTCTTAATACTAAGTCTACATTTAGTCATAATAACTAAAGAAAGTGAAGAGTGATTTTTGTCACTGCATATATATCTCTATCACTATAACCAAGATGTCAGATGTTCCACTGTGAAATATTCCTGCTGCTATAGGTCCTGATGAATAAATTATAAATTCAATGACTCCTTCTTTCTTGAAAACATACCAATCATCCCATTCTTCAGATATCTCAGATAAACAGAGAGATTATATAATACCAATGATTCCTTCCTTTAGCTATCCAAGATAAAGGGAGAAATTAGATAAATACATATAAAAATAGTTACTGTTAAACTAAAGCTTGATGGATGTTTAATAAAAATTTTAAAAATGACTTTGACAAAAATGAAATAGACAAAAAAATATTGGAAAGCCTGGGTAGATGGCTCAGTGATTAAAGGAACTTGGTGGCAAAGCCTGACAACTCAGGTTCAATTCCCTAGTAACCACATAAAGACAGAGGCACAAAACAGCACATGGGTCTGGAGTTCACTAGCAGCAGCAAGAGTCCCTGGCATACATATTCTCTCACCCTGCTCACAAATTAATAAAAAAATATTTTTTTAAAAACTGCAGAGGTGGGAAAAATATGGCTTTAAAATATGATTTAAAGATAATTATGACTGATTAAATGGCCTTGATTAGGTATCTTACCGCGGTCTTAAATTCTTTATGTTTTCTTCATTGTATGTGTTTATTAATATCAGATTTAATTAATTTTCTTCTCAATATAATATGAATGCCATGACACATTTCTCAATTTTAAAAATGAGATTTAAATATTAGTGAACCAGCGTTTGATAAGAATACCATCAGATTATTTGCATTTCTAGAACTATACTGATTATACTTGCTAGTTCAATAATCAAGTTTTTAAAATGTAGTCTTATTTCTCTTCATAAATAATTTTGGTAAAGTACTACCATAGAGTGTGTCCAAAAGTACACAGTAGGTGTATAATAAAGACAGAGAGGCTGGCTGAATTGGAGAGCAAAGCAAAACTGAGAGGGCCTAGATGGGGTGATCTGGCTTGGGACAGGAACCAATCAGTGCTGTTCCACACTTGGTGAGGCAACCTCAGCTGTGCCCACCTAAGAGGTGCAATAGCACCTGGGACTGAGCACATGAGCTTAATTGGGCCTAGTGGGCTGCCTCGTAAAAAGAACTCGTACAATCAACGTAAGCTGTCTTCCTCCCTATGTGCCTAAAGAAATTTCACTGATTCCCAGAAACTATAGACCCTGCTGAATTAAAGGTTATATGGAAATAAACACAGAAGAAAAATCTGACAAAGAATGGAAGATAGAGATGGTATACTGTTCTGCAGCCACTGGCTTCAGATTCACAAAAACAAAAAAACATTCTATTGGATATTTGACAAGAATAAGCCAAAGAGGAAGGTGTTTTTTTTTAATTTTCTTATTTTTTGAATTTTTTATTTTATTATTTTTATTTTAGAGAGAGAGGGAGAGAGAAGGAGAGAACTGGCAGTCCAAGGCCTCAACCACTGAAATCAAACTCCAGATGCTCGTGCCACCCAGTGGGCATGTGCTTGCCTCACCCTTGGGTGTCTGGTTTACGTGGGATCTAGAGAGTGGAACATGGGTCCTTAGGCTTCTCTGGCAAGAACATTAACCACTAAGGAATCTCTCCAGCCCTCATTTCCATGTTCTAAAATTATATTTGACTAGGTTACTATAGAAGTAACTAAGAGTGGCTGGATCATTTACTGAGCACTCACTGGACGCTAAGCCATTTATATACAGCTCATCTATCCCTCATCACTTTCCTATGAAATTGCTACCATAGTCCAGTTTAATAAAGAAGCTGATAAGAAAAGGTTAAAGCTACACCAAACCACCCAGGTAGAGTCTGCCTGACTACAAGCAGTAGCCACAATGGCCACACTGTACTCATGAACTGCTGCCAAATTTTGATGATGTTGAGGCCTTAAGCATATTTGTATAACTATTAAATTTTTAAACAGTTCATATACGGCTACTTATAACCAATCTCAACCTGTCTCCTATGTCACTCCACTACCTGTTCTGTAAAAGTCAATGTAAAACATGCAATCAATGTGTTTTCTTAGTTTCAAGAAGAGAATAAACTCAATAAAGTAGAATGCTTTAGTTTAAAGTAACAGTCTACACAAAAATGTATTCTTAACTATGTAAAATACTTTATTTTGAGCTTGCTTATAGTTCAATTTTCTTAGTTTTATTATCTTTAAAAACAACTTAATATAATATTATAATCCATATTTTATTCAAATAGCTTCATTGTACTACCTTATTGTTAATATATCTTGCATGTTAAGTGAATGATGAATAAGTGTTTAGAGGACTAGAAACTCAAGAAAAGGGGTGAAGAAATATAGGTAGGAAATGTCTGGGATCAGGAATGCAGCATGAATAGAGAAAAACTCTTTATCCTTTACTATATTGTCCACATTTAGAATTAATTCATTCCACTAGATTAATAGGATAACCAGCTAGATTATAGGTTAAATTAACATTACAATGCTTATAATTGTTGGTATACAAATCACAAAACATTACAAAGTGCTAAAATGGGATTAAGATACCTTTCTGATGACTTCTGAAAGAACATTTCTATATAATATCCTTTACTACATAGAAATAAACTTTGAGGCCCATTATAAATACTGTGCCAATCAATCATGTAGTATAATTTGTTGAAATATTTAAAAGCATCATCATAAAGATATTGCTCTATAAATATTTTAAGATATTGACTATAACTAATTTCAAAAACATACATGCAACTATTATGAAATCCTTCATAATAATTCTCATATATATATATATACATATATATATATATATATATATATATATTTCACCTTTAATTATTAATGGCTATCATATAATTCTTACACAGGTGGCCTATGGGAAGCTATCAATTGTACTATTATGTAATAGACAAGTTACATTTTTCTGAATCAATGAAGAGGAAATGGATTATATAGAAAAATACATGAAGTTACTGACAATGCTAGAAGAGATGAATCACATTTAAGCTGTTACACAGAGAGTGCAATAAA
Organism: Jaculus jaculus; assembly: GCF_020740685.1. Lineage (NCBI taxonomy): Eukaryota > Metazoa > Chordata > Mammalia > Rodentia > Dipodidae > Jaculus > Jaculus jaculus. The sequence goes on along the minus strand of NC_059103.1, from coordinate 175,135,942 downwards.
GAAGAAAAGTGCATTGACAACATAGTTAAATTCAACTTTGAAGTAAAACTCTGGGATAATTCACTGATCAATTAAAACTCAACATCTTCACAAGACAGTTGCACACCTAGATGCTTTCAAAGAGAGTTACTAATATATATATTTTTAATTTAGTAAGGGTTATTTATAGTTTGAAGAATTTAAGAATTCACAGAAGCATTTAAAATTCAGCCTCTATAGATTTTTTTAAAACTAGGCTAACACTGAATTAGATCTACAGAGAGTATCATAATAACACCATTGGAACTTCAGGACTACATACTGCATGGTTTGCTTGTCTAAGACTTTGAATTGATGGTCAGGTTATCTCAAATTAATTTAAAAACTGAAAAAAAAACTGGAGCAGCTATAAAAATAAGTTTTATGAGTTAAAAACAATATAAACTGAACTTGGGTAGATTACTTAACCTTTTTATATTTTATTTTTAAACTAAAAATATTTTTATTCACTCATTTGAGAGAGAGAGAGAGAGAAAGAAAAAGAGACAGACAGAAAGAGACTGAGTATGGGCATGCCAGGGCCTCTTGCCATTGCAAATAAACTCCAAAGGCATGTGCTATTTGATTCCTCTGTCCTTATGTGGGTACTGAGGAACCAAGCTCCTTTAACCTCTTAGCCATTTCTCTAGCCCCAATCTTTCTAAATTTTATAACATTTCCTTCATTTGGTAGGTGAAAGTTTCAAGAATTAGATCTATGGTAGTAAAATACATAGTTCATTACCAGGCTTTACAATTGGCTCTTTTTATCAAAATAAAAAATTAATTAATGAAAATTTAAGCTATGTATACTGCCTTTAAAAAGAAAGGAATGATTTAAAAAAAAAAATGTTTTTTGAGGTAGTTTCACTTTAGCCTAGGCTGACCTGGAATTCAATATGTAGTCTCAGGTGGCCTTGAACTCACAGTGACCCTCCTACCTCTGGCTCCGAAGTGCTGTGATTAAAGGCGTGTGCCACAATTCCCCACTGATTTTTAAAATTTTAAACTAAGAAACTATTTGCATGGAAATTAATAATAACCCTGACTTATGACGAATCCTCTGTAATTTTTCCTTTAACCCCTAAGGTAGCAAGATCAACATAGGTATGATGAGGGATGGATCATCCACAAAGACATGGTAGAATTTGTTGATTTACTTTGAATAACTTGATTATATTTTGAATACATAACCCTAGCAATAGAAAATAGAATCACATGTTTTTATTACACACTTTTAGAATTTACTCATTTACTTAAATAAAGCAACTTTTACAATGATTTGCCTTTGAGAAGTAGTTTAAAAACTTTGGTCTACATGAGAATCAGTTAGTGTGCTTGCTTAAAAAAAAAAAGTTGAGTAAATACAACAAAAGGTTTTGAGGTCATAAAAGACAGAGAACTCAGAAGAATGCACTGATAAATGCACCAAGTGGTGGGAATGGTTCTGCTCCAAGATCATAGTGTGAAAACCACTCGTTAGAAAGTACCAATAAAATTATCTTGCTTAGTATGTTTCATTCTTTATCAATACTTAAAGGTTTTCCCAACCTAAAATATCTGGTTTCAAAAGTTAAAAGTAACTTAAGGTCTTGAGCATTCACCAGTAAATTAGAGTAGCATCCCCACTTATGATTTTAAAAAAAAATCCTAACCATGTTCATAGCATTCCTTGGGTCTAACCCTCTGTAATAAACTGCAGGTATCCATAATAAGAGTCATTGCTAATGTTCCTAGATAATCTACTTTTAACGGTATGAGCAAAGTGAATCATATAACTAATTTCCATTAATGCCCTTCCCTCCCTCTTTCTCAGCTTCTCTCTGTTTTTCTTTCTTTCCTTACTTATTTATTGTGTTCGTGATCAAGCTCAGGGCTTTGCACATGTGAGACAAGCACTCTATCACTAAGCTAAGCCCCCCAGAACACCTTTTCTGATTTTTAGGATGTAAATATGACTGAAATATGTTCCCTACACATGGTAGGTATACAGGATCTCACACTATTTATATTGTTTATAAACTTTATCTCAGGAGCTACCTTGTTTTACAATGACTTTATTTCTAAATTCATACTATTAAGAATATACTATGTGATATTCACATAGTATACTCATTTATAATATTGTCATGACCCTAAAATTGCCTTGAAAAATATAAAGCTAATGAAAAACAAGAGCAATGAATACTATAATTTCCTCTAGTAGTTGGACCTCATATCTTAGTCTATTAATAAAAGAAATTTAAAAATATTCTGTCTAAAGGACCTTTTGAACTAAAAATACCTTATGGTTATGAATTTTATTTTGATAACTCAGCAGTACACCAGATTTCATTAAAATACTATAAAGTAGAATTTCCTGAACATTTTTGAGGGGATATAGGTTGTATGAAATAAAAAAAAAAAATCTAAAAAGTTGCCCTTCAGATCTCTAATTTTTTATATTATATAATTACATGTTTAGTTAATAAGGCAAAGTCTTTCCCTAAGAGCCATTATACATATTATACATTTTGGCACTTATGATATCATGGGGCCATTGCATTATGTTTGTGTCATACTAATCTACATTTGGTATTTCAAAAAAGAACTAGTGGTTTAATATGATCAATTGGCTATTTTACAACTTTTAAAAAGAAAATTGTCTTGCCTTTGAATGGTAATCTTGTTCCAGTCTGGGATCTGATCCGGCTACCTGTTTGTATTTGTTAATTTTCATTTGGCGATTTCTCTCCTCTATATCCATAGCACCTATCGAGTAGAAAAAAACCCATAAAATTAATGTTCAGTTCTTATTTCTGAGTCCTACTTAGGATGTATAAAATAAGAAATGCTAGGCTGATATATTACTTTCACTTTCATTCCACATGGTAGTATATATTAAATGTAATATTTGTATTTAAAGTATGCATTTTGATAAATAAGAATATGAGTATGATACATTTAAAAAGTGTCATTTTGAAAAAAATATCATTGTAGTAAAGAGAAGATAATTCATCAGAAAACACTTTCTGGTATATCTATGTCCAGAATAATATGTCTGCTAGTACACAAATTTGACAATAATTATAAACTTTGCTCTTAATTCATGGTTTTATTTATTTACTTAGTGATAAGTTAAGTACAGTTGTCTTCCCTGGTTTGTAATTGGTTTCAAGTGCAATTTTAGAGTTGCATTTAAAAACTACTGTCATAAAATTGGGCCCTGTATTAAAGCAGTTTTTCCTAATATACATTGTGGATCCAGATATCAGGAACTTTTGAACTTGAATTTTCTAAAAGACTTTTTTTTAGAGTAATACTCTTGATGTCACCATGCCAGCCAATGCACAAAATATTACTGAAATGAACTCAGAAAAAAAGTAGAATGTAATAAAGCGAGAAGGTGAAGTAGTAAGACTATTACCAAATGAAATCAATGACCTTTGGAAGTGGCACTACCAGATCAAGGTTTTTAAAATTCTTGATCAGTATAAGCACTGAATTCATCTAGCAAACTCTGGCAATTGCAAAAAAAAAAAAAGCATAGTAAGCATACGTTTATGATTTATATTAAGTAATTGATAATAAAATTCATTTTTAGTAAGTATATATCATGTAAATTCTTAATGACATATTACACACTTACACAGTAGGAAAAATGAGCTTAGTGGCCTCTAATGGTAGCTATAACATGCTGTCATGTAAATACCCAAGTGCTGAATATGAAGATAAAAATGTAAACATACACATGCATGTCCTTTGTGTAAGATGACAACTCTAAAGCTGGATAAAGTTATATAGACAAGATATTCTTAAAAGACAATTTTTAATACTTACCTAATTTTAATAATACAATAAAGTAAAAGGGATTAAAAATGTACCAATATAATTAGAAGTTACAGTATTCTCTCCTGAGTAAATGTTTAAATATTATACTCTGCCAAGCAAAAATTTCATTATGTATCATATATATTCTCCAAAGTAACAAATTTTAAGTAAAGATTTACTGATTTAAATACTATAAATTGGAGGGAAATGTTTCAAAAAGAATAAGAAAGTCTTGGATAAAAGTATACACAAAAATAAATATGTATTACTGGATGTCCTAAAACTTACAGCTTAAGGCCTTTTTTTCCAGCCTCCCAGCTACTTGGATTGGTACTACTTCCACCTTTATGTCAACAAATTTAAAGCAATTATTAAATAAGTAGCTAATAAACTACCAAATGGTCATATTTTAATAACAATCTGACTCTACATCAAATTTAAAAGTGGAGAAATTAATATCATACCTTCTTTTGAATAATTTATACAATCAGGTGAATGCTTTCATGATATGAAATAGATTAAAATATAAATATCTATTACTTTGTTACATGGCAACTGTAGAATTGTTTATATCAAAAGATATACTTTCAGGTAAACATATTTATTTACTAATGGCAAAGGAATAAAAATAAAGCAAGCCCAGGATTAAGAAAAAAACTGTACGAGCCAGGCGTGGTGGCGCATGCCTTTAATTCTAGCACTCAGGAAGCAGATATAGGAGAATCACCATGAGTTCAAGGCCACCCTGAGACTACATAGTGAATTCCAGGTCAGCCTAGGCTAGAGTGAGACCCTACCTTGAAAAACCAAAAAAAAAAAAAAAGTGTATGTACTAAAAGGACATTAGTTACACTGTGTTTGGGAAGTTTCCAAAATGAGCTTCATGTTGCTATCACAGTAGAAAAACAGATTGCTAAATGTGAGCAATAACAACTGATAAGGAATGTTAGACATGTAAAAATATACACATTTATATATTCATATAAAAATAATTGCATTTTTAGTATTTATAACTTGGGAGGAATGGTAAACTTTTATGACAGCTCTATCAAGTTTTTTCTAGTTACTAGGTTCTTGATGTGATGCACTGGTAAGGGTTTGCAAACTATACCATAAAGGTACCAATATAACATATTTTGTGTCCAGTGCAATCTTGATTTCTGCTATAAGTATAAAAAAAAAACTTCAAAAACCTAAAGCAATCATGAGCAAAAAGATCACTGTTGAAGATAGTGCAATATCTGATTAGAAAGTGTACTAGAGTGTCACACAGAAACAACACCGTTCTGACATAAAAGCTGACATGTAGTCTGATAGAAGAGTAACAAACCAATACATCTAGAGTAACTGGTTCTTGAACGGGTGCCAAAAACAACCATAAGAGAAACAAATGGTCCTGAGAAACTGGATATCCATGTGAAGATTGAAACTAGACCCATATATTTTGCTTTGTATAAAACCCAGCTAAAATAGATCAGTGGTTTTTTTTTTTTTTTGAGAGAGAGACTTGAAATATTGAAGCTATTAGTTGAAAAAGTAGGGAAAATTAGCACAAGCAAGAATTTCCCAAGTAGGACTCCTATACAGCAAGAAATAAAGCAAAAATTAACAATAGGATTACATTCATTAAAAAAAAAAAACAAAAATCTTTTTCACAGCAAAAGAAACCGTCAACAGAATGAATAAACAGCCTGAAGAGTGGAAGAAAATATGTCAGATATTTATGTAACATGAAATTAATAACCAGGATATGAAAAGAACTCGATAAAATTTTAATAACAAAGAACAAGTAACACAATTAAAAGATGGGCAAATGATTTGAGCAGACAATTCTCAAAAGAAGTACAAATGGTCAACAAGCACATTAGAAAATGCTCAATATCCTATCCATCAGGGAAATGCAAATCAAAACTCACACATAGAGGTCTCATTTCACTCCAGTCCTAATAGCCATAATTAAACAACAACAACAAAATGTAACAAATGCTGATGACTACAAATGAAAAAGAAACTCTGATCATCAGCAGAAATGTAAATTAGTACAGTTTCCATGGAAATTAGCATAGATTTTCCTCAAAAAACTCAAAAGAAAATCAACATATGATCCAGCTATAATATTCCTCTGGGTTATCTAACAAAAATGAAATCTGCATAAAAAAGATAAAAGTGTTTATCAGTTAAGTCATGGAACTGGACTAGGTGTTTCATCAACAAATGAATAGATAAAAATATGCTATATGTATACAACAGAGCATATCCAGTTATAAAGAACAATGAAATTATAACATTTATAGAAAAATGAATGGAACTGGAGAATATTACGCTAAGCAAACTAAGACAGACACCAGGAAGACAAGAATATTTTGTTTCATGAATAGAAAGTTAAAAAGAAAAGTGAGATTAACATAAAAGATGAGTTAAAAGTATGACAAGCACTACAATGGAAATGGCTGGGGATCAGGAACAGAAGGAGATGAAAGAACAGGACGGACATGATAAAAGCTTAATATAAGCATCTGTATAAACGTCACAATGAAACCCATTAATTTGTAAGTAAACATAGATTCTTATTAATAAAATAATCATTATATATGATTTAGGCTTTGGAATATTTGTTTGATATTATTTGCAAAAGTGTATTTTTAATAGTAATAAATTTATAATTATGTAGGATCATATTTATGTAAAGATTATAAATAATGGGTCCTTAGAATATACAAGAATATTCATCAATATTTGCTACATTAGCAAACAAAAGTGAAAGAACTATTTAACTCTATTAACCCAATTTCCATTATGAAAGATACATCTTATCACTAAACACAATCATCACATATCGACTGTATCCAAGTGAAAAGAAATCCCTATTATAACTATATTAATGAAAACACAATGGGCATTTTAGTTAACATACTTAAATACCCCTAACTTATAACTCTGTTAGGGAATAAACTGTGGGACCAAAAATGACCAAACTCTTTCCAAAATCACTTGATTTATATGAAGTCTTCTCTTCTTTGTATGCAAGTGTATAATCTTTTGCCATTAAGAAAATACAAAGAGGGCTGGAGAGATTGCTTAGTAGTTAAGGCACTTGCCTGCAAAGCCTAAGAACACATGTTCAAATCTCTAGGCCCCACATAAGCCAGATGCAGTAATACAAGCATGCAATGTCACACATGTGCACAAGGGGTGTATGTTGTCTGGAGTTTGTTCACAGCAGTTGATGACCCTGGTGCACCCATTCTCTCTCTCTCTCTCTCTCCCCTCGTCCCTCTCTCTTTTTCAAAAAAAAAAAAAAAAAGGAATATGCTTAGAGAGATCTTATGTTGATAAAAAAAACTACCATGAATAATTATTCACTAGGAAGTAGAATTTTCTTTGCTGGTTATCTGCTCATCTAAAGAAAATAATTCAGAAATGTGGTTTCACACATATTTAGTCTTCTTAAAAATTTCTTCTTAAAATACAAAAGCAATTTAGAAGAGTCAAGGAACTGTTTGCTGATTGAGAATTGGACTATAAAATTACCTTCTCATTTATTCTGTGCCAGATGATAGGTACGTAGGTAGGCCGTGAGATGATAGCAGATATATCGGTAAAAAGAAATAGATGGATAGATGTATACTGATAGTCTCTGATTTTTACTGTTGCTGTTGTTATTATAGCTTTGCGACAGGATTTAACTATGTAGTTCAAGCTAGTCTTGAACTCAAAATCCTCTTGTCTCAGCTTCCTGAGTATTGAGAATATAGGTTTGTATGACCCGATCCATATCTGCACTTACTTTATAAAAGGAAAAAAACTGCAAGTAATCATGTAGATTTCTGCTTTGCCTCCCCCACACCACTTTTTTTTATTTGAGAGCGACAGACAGAGAGAGAGAGAGAGAGAGAGAGAGAGAGAGAGAGAGAGAGAGAGAGAGAGAGGGAGGGAGGCAGACAGAGAGAGAGAATGGGCGTGCCAAGGCCTCCAGCCACTGCAAATGAACTCCAAATGCATGGAACCCTTGTGCATCGGGCTAATGTGGGTCCTGGGGAATCAAGCCTCAAACCAGGGTCCTTAGGCTTCACAGGCAAGGACTTAACCACTAAGCCATCTCTCCAGCCCCCCGCCTTCTTTTTCATGCATACATACCACACTACAAATTTTCACAGATATGGCCCTGACAATCATACATCAATCACAGAACATTTAGGTACTTACACACATTTAGGAAATGTCAATTGTAAGGAAGGCATGTTTGTCTAAGAATAACTAAGATTCATGCTCATTCAATGTGATGAAGTAGACTTAGTAAGAAGATATATTAGTTTGATTTGATTTTGTAATTTGAGCACACTTTACAGTTATTACATATTTAAAATCAAGTATGAAGATTTTTTCACATTGTAATAAAATTTGACTCAGCATAATGGGACAATAACTTCTTAGACAAACACATTTCTACAAAATGTTTATGCCTATTTATCTAGGTGACTGTTGAACTAATAATGAAATTAAACAAAATATTTTGACATAAGGTAAAAATTGTAAACTAAGCAAGCTAAGAAAACATGACTTCTTGTTTTATAAATCATTACATTAATGTATTATTTTATAAATGAAACAGATAATCTAAATTCTGGTGTAAACAGAATATGTTTTCTCATTATGTACAAATACAAATGTTCTAGGCTACATGAATTTCAGGATTTTTACTTGATAAGTGAATTTTAGGCAACATTCATCTCATTGGCTTTAAAAATAATACATTTAAATTTTAAAAGACATGTCCCTGCTACTTCACAAAGTTTATAGCAAAGAACAAAAGGAAGCCAAATATGAGTACTCTAAAATTTATATGCCTCAAAGTACTTTTTTTTTTAACTTGGAAGCTGTTCTTGGTTCATTCTCAATGTTTTGTTGATCCTGATTTAATGCATTTCTTGAAACTGTACCATATATCCTGAAGTTCTTATTTGATGTAAGCTACTACAGAACATTTGTAAACTGCCCTACATACCGGAGGTCATGGGTCAATCCCATCAGTACAAAGGAAAGAAAAGGAAAGGAAAGGGGAATGGAAAAGTTTACTTGTTCTTAAATCAATAAATTAGAGGCAGTTTAGGGATGATAGGGACTCTACATGAACTGCCTTCGCTTGGTTAAACATGGGAATTACCCTTGGACCTGTAGGTGAAAATCTAGGTCATTATACTTTTCAACAGGTCAGAAATATCAGCAGGGTCTGGCCTTTTCTTATCTCTGCCACCCAACCCCAGTTTCCACTCCCTTCCCAGAAGGCCCATTTTAGAAAATTAAGATTACTGGGAAGATTTTTTTCCCCAAAAAAACTTACCCTGGCTATCTATCCATGGAGCAGACATAAAAAATCTGAGTCTTAAAATGGGCTTCTTGACCCACTTCTTGCCTCCTTGGGCAAGAGCTATGTCTTCCTCCCTCCCTCCCTTAACTTCCCCTTCTCTTAAAGCTCTACTTCCTAAAGTTCTAGGATATAATAAAATCTGTCTAAACATATCTTCATAAGATAGGAATCCAAGGATATCCCAAGTTGTTGATACACAGCAGGGAAACCCCAATTACTGCATCAAGTTGATTTTGCTGTTATTTTTAACTTCTAAAAGACTACTAAATGATAATACTCTATTGTTGAAGACACCATATGTGGTTGACATGTAACATGGAGTGACATGGCTGGCAGCTAGAAGACAGTCAGTCCCCAGACAGTTAGCATGTCTAGTTCCGGAAGGTGCTACATGGGCAACTAGAGAAAAATGACAAATATCTGTCCAAGCAACTTATAGTCTAACCTACTTAGCAGTAAATGATCTGTTGTTATGCTCACACAAGTGCAATAGTGGTGCACAGCCATGGTAGGAAACCAGCTATTCTTGATTTGGCAATCTGATCCACTCAGTGGAATGGAACCCATAGCTGGAGCTGGGAAACAAGTCAGAACCATATCCATAACCACCCTCCATTGTCAAGCTACCACAAATAGTGGGTTACAAGAGGGCCTACACCTATTAAATTCTCTCTAAAAAAAAATAATGGTTATCCCATTAATCTGGTGCTGACTTTACTCTTCATCCTGCTTCTCTTTTTCAGATATCTGTACATCCTAAGGAGAGAACCACCCCATCTTACCTCAAAAGGGAACCAGCTAAAAGTAACAATAATTGGCGAAACAAGCAAGTGTGCTGTTTTCTTGCTGAACCCGGTACCAGCACAAGGGTGAGGGAGATCAACACGGAGAATAATCAACTCCTACCAAATCAGATATCCAGAGACACAGAGGCTCCTAAGACCTCATCACTGAAGCCAACCTAAAATGAACCCAACATGGCTCAGGGAAATTTGTGGAAGAGGGGGCGGAAAGAATGTCAGAGCCACATGCTGGGTCATGATACACAGAGACATTTCCTCCTACCCATAACTTATGGCTAACCCCACAATGCATGACCCATATACCCCAACAAGGAGGGGCCAGGTGGAGGGGGGAGGACAGGCAGGAGGCTAACAATGGTACCAACCTGACTGTATTCACAAAACTAATAAAAAATTTTTTTAAGAAGACTACTAAATGTGATCTTAAAATTAAAGAGTATGGCAAGGCTTTAATTACTCAGTGATTCATGTTTTATTTTTAAAACTTGATTCTTTGAATATCTCATGTATCCTAGTCTATCTCTTAAATTGCTAGGTCACCAAAGATTATCTTGATCTTCTTAACCTCCTGCCTCAACTTCTGAAACATGGGATTACAGGTGTGCATGACTGGCTTATGCAAGGCTGAGGATTGAACTACATGCTTTCTGCATTTTAGGCAAGCATTCTACCAACCAATATATTCTGAGGCCCTCAGGGCTCTGTTTAGTGAAACTTAAACAAAATATTAAAATCTCAAGATGTTAAGAGGAGAAACAAAAAAGGAACACCTTACTCACTATTTCATGATTATAAACACTGTAATTGAATGCTTTTTCTTTATGGTATGTGATCACAGAATTACTACTGTATTGAAATGGCCAAAGTTTAGAAAATAGATTCATGTTGCTCACTTTTTTCTCAAAATAATAAATCAAGAAATTGCAGATTGGACATTAAATGTGCATTTTATAACTGAATTTATTCTAAATTATGTATTTTCAAAATACATATTAAATTTGATTTACACTTAACTTTAAGAGTTAAAGACACATGTTTCAATATGTGTCTTTAGCATTGATGGATGCCCAATCCTTGAATCTTCTCCTAAAATATATGCAAGTACTTAATGATGAAAATGAAGTATAGCTTTAGCTAACCTACTTTGCATCAAACACATGTAAAGACATAAGATGCACACTATAAATATTAAATTAAATATTATTTTGGATGATTTATATTAACTGAAGCTAAACAAGTTTATTACCTACATTACAGACAATATATATATACATATGCATGACACATATATGTGTATTTGTATATACATATATATATAAATACATATATATGCATATATATACATATATAAAACTCGGGCTGGAGAAATGGCTTAGCGGTTAAGCACTTGCCTATGAAGCCTATGGACCCCGGTTCGAGGCTCGGTTCCCCATGCACAAGGGGGCACATGCGTCTGGAGTTCGTTTGCAGTGGCTGGAAGCCCTGGCATGCCCATTCTCTCTCTCTCCCTCTATCTGTCTTTCTCTCTGTGTCTGTTGCTCTCAAATAAATAAATAAAAAATGAACAAAAAATATTAAAAAAAAAACTCACTGTGCTTTATCAACCCATTAAGTATCAAGGATAGTAAAAACATTACTTTTAATAGATACCTGCTAAAGATCATTATATACACTTTTCTGCTAAGAAAATTCTACATAAATGTGAAAGAAGATATACAATAAAGATGACATGATAGAAATTAACTTAAAATTAGCAAAGTTGAAGGGTATGAATCATGTACCATGTGTAAAATATTACACACACTATTTCAGTAAGGAAATGCAGGGAAGAAAACATTAAAAACAGCATATGTGCATATTTGCTCATTTAAAATAACAATTACAGAAAAACCAAGCATAGCTATCCTTAATTTAGATTCAGTGGGGCAGAATTTTAAAATAACACGAATAGAAACTGTTAAGTTAAAATGTCTCATGAGGTATGAATATATAACACAAAGTTTCCAAGATGTCTTAAACTCTCAAACTAACTGTTTCAGCCTTGTAGATAGCTTAGATTACAGGCACTTGCCACTATACCCAGCCATAATTTTATTTTTATTTATTTATTTTAAAAATTTTTTAGTTTATTTTTATTTATTTGAGAATGACAGACAGACAAAGAGGCAGAGACAGAGAGAGACAGAGACAGAGAGAGAGACAGAGACAGAGAATGGGCATATCAGGGCCTCCAGCCACTGCCAACGAACTCCAGATGTGTGCGCCCCTTGTGCATCTGGCTTATGTGGGTCCTGAGGAATTAAGCCTTGAACTGGGGTCCTTAGGCTTCATAGGCAAGCATTTAACCGCTATGCCATCTCTCCAGCCCCTAATTTTATTTTAAATGGAAGTGAAAATCAAGAAGAAAATATTGTACTTGACTTTATTGAACATTTTAGTGTAGTTTTAAGAACTGGCAATCATAGTTTGGTGTCAGAAATTAATATTCATTTATGTTTACCAAAGTGCCTGATGTATAACAAAAGTGAAGAATCATGTACTATGTGCCATACTATTTGATATTAGTACTAACAGAGGAATATCCAATTTTAAAGAGTAAGAAAATTTGAATCTTAATGCAACTAAAATAAACTATTTTAAAATAATATTTATTTTCAACTCAATTTTCAGGATTTTTCTATTGGGATCTAGAAACACTTAATTCCAGTGAAATGACATTGGCTTGATTTAACTTGTAGTGCATCTGTATATAAATGATCTTTCTTTGTTCCTGTACTGTGAAAATTTTGAACTTCCTATGAGTTAAAAAAAAAATAATGTTAGGCTGGGCACAGTGGCATACACCTTTAATCCCAGCACTTGGGAGGCAGAGATAGGAGGATCACCATGAGTTTGATGCTACGTAGAGACTACACAGTGAATTCCAGGACAGCCTGGGCTACAGCGAAACCCTACCTTGAAGAAAACAACAACAACAAAAGACTTTTAAAAAAGAATGTTATTTATAGACAGATGATATAGGTTCTTTTCTCTATTACCAAAGGAAACTAACACTTGAACTACACCGTATTGAAGTTAGTAGGAATGATTTAATAATCTAAAAAAGTAGTGTAGACCGGGCATGGAAGTACACAACTTTAGTTCCAAAATTCAACAGGTAAAGGCAGGAGAACTAAGAGTTCCAGGATAGCCTGGGCAACATAATAACAATCTGTCATAAGAACCAAAGATGTGTGTCAGAGGAAGTAATTTAGTATTAACAAGGCTCTAAGTTCAATCCTTAGCATCAAAAAACTGTGTCTTTCATTGACATATAATTCAAGTGAAAAGACTAAAATATTATCATGCAAAAGACTTGAAGATTAGCACCATTTTACATTTTAACATTAAAAATAGGGATGTAATATGGTATATACTGTTTGTGTAAGAGGAATTTTTTTTTTATCTTTACCTGGAAAGTGCAATGAAGGCAATTTTCAAAACTTAGTAAGATTTTGACCTACCTATATTTTAGGTAATGGGTATATTTATTATATACAACATTAAAGAAAACTTACAAAGGGGAACTGGATTAGAAGTAAGAGAGAAGACTTAGGTTTGAATATCAATTTAACAAAACTTATTTAAGTACAAACATTTGTTTTTTTGTCTCATCATAAAATTTCTCATCTGTAAAATGAATAGTTTTCAATCAAATAGTCTATAATTCTGTAGTATAACTCTATGGTTGGTTGATTTTGAAGTCAGATGATGCTGACATGCCTACTGTTTTCTATTGCCACAACTATTCTATAAATATAGGCAAATATGCTCTTGGTATTCGTAAATTGTTTGACTTGATATTGCATTTATTACAATTCCCTCTACAAAATGCACGTGTGTTATAACAAGACAAAATGAGAAATGGAATAAAGGCAGAAATGAAGGAAGTAGATGGACACAGAAGAATGAGAGTAGGAATAAGAGACGGTACAAGCCAAAACCTGGGAAAAGAGATAGACAAAAATACAAGTTATTTTGGAAAGTTCATTAAACCAGGAACTTAGTACAGGGATGCTATAATTTAGAAGAATATGGTGGTATGTTGGATGAAGTGCAAGTGTTTTGCTATGTACACTTTTTTCCTGATAATAGGTTTGGGAGAAAAATATTACTTTCCAGTAACTTAGTCTTTACTTCTTAGAAACAATTTCTCTGTCTGAGAAAAAGCAAAAATTTTAGAGGGTGAATTGAATTTTAGAATGAAAATGCCTCAGAGAGTTAATGAAATAATTAAGATTGTTTCTAACAAAAGTATAAGAATTGCTGATAAAAAATAAAAACATGGGACTGGGGCTGTTGCTCAGGGTACAGTGATTAATGTGCCATACAAAGAAGGAAAAAAAAATGACCATGTGACTCAAGATAAGAACATGAATCAATTTAATTAAGCTAATAAACTATTCCTCATTATGTAATTTGGAATATTCTACCTTTTACCTAATGGCTATATTTCTACATCACAGTGAGAAATATTAATATCAAGTTAATAATAACTTAAACTTATCTTATTAACATTTGATATGACTTAATTACCATAATATATATTTGAGTTATATCCACTATTATTTGTAAAAATTTTAAATACAATTTACATTTATTAAAATTAATACATTTAAAATTATTTTTATAAACAACTTAAATATCCTGACACTTAACAATATTAATGTTGCCATATCATATAACAAATGAGAATGAAAATTCAAATTTTATAATTCCTCCAAATTCATTTTTATAGTACGATTATAGATCATATTAGTTACATTAGCATTTTATTAAAATTAATAAGGATTATACAAAGGGCATACAAACTAAATAATAAAATTGAAGGGAATTAAATTGAAAAAATTTCAGGTAAAAAGAGAAGTTTGATGCTTGAGGACACATCACTAAAAAATTACATGATTATCAATTACACATATGATGATTCCAATGCAAGAACAACTTCCTTCCATATAGCCATGACAATTATCCTATAAAAGAATTATACATTTGAGTCACTAAGTGGGGGACAATGAATAATACTTATGTAGAAAGATTTTAATGAAAGGAAACACAAGGGAAGGTGGATTTAAGTCATTACTAGAGCACTTGACTAACATGTAAGGCCTGAGTTTCAATCAAGCAAGTATGTTTTAAATTATAACATTTTGTCCACATTGGCTAAATAATTATTTTACAAAATGACTTTCAAAGTTTTCATAAACTTTGGAAATACCATTAGTTGAAATGTTTATTTATATGATAAGAAGAAATATATATATATATATATATTTGTTAATAATATTCATGCCTGCACACCAATTTTATTTCATTTTCTGAAGATATTGCTAATACTTGTTGTGGGTCAAGAATACAAGAATAGCTACACAGTCACATCATGTAGACAGAAATCAAGGGAATGTATCTTCAATTATCCACAAATAGGAAAATATCAAATATGTTTCTGTCCAACACCAATAATGAAAAGAAATACTATAAGGTATGGATTCTCACTGTCACAGAAAGAAATAGGATTGGTTGAAGATGCATCAGAGCAGACTAACAAACTTGATGGAGTTTTACAATAGCCCCTATGTGAAGGCCAGTTACAATGAAGGTCCTAAATAAAACTTCAAAATAGATTTAGTTGCTCTCCAATGCCGATACTAAATCTGTTGCCCTAATCTCAATCTTCTGGTATTATTTACTTCATATTGTCCTCACCTCAATGTGCCTTTCTTGGATTTCTATATCCTGCACTCTGACACAGGTAAGGCACTCATTTCATAAGGTTAAGGATGGGTTCTAGAACAAAGCCATATTACTTCAGTTTAAATTCCTCAAATGGCTTCGACAAGTTACTTACCAGATTGAGTGTACTTTGAGACACCAGTGTGTCTTTGCTTCTATTACTTCATCAGCATCTAGGAGTCATGTTAAATAAATGTTATGTAGCTACTCACTGAATAAATGAGTTTTAGGATGTAAAACCTAAATAAAAAGAATTTTATAAATAATTTCCCCATTATGTTGGTCAATTTTGTTGCATGATAATATGTACTCATGATAACAGTGTAACAATTTTAATATATCACAATCAAACTTGTTGTTAAATAGTTTGAAAGAAAAATTTTAAAGTTTCTTATGTTTTAATACCACCTTAATCATATTTCATTATTAACTCATTGAAACTAGAATTGCCTATAAATGAGAAAAGTTGCTCTATATAAAAATATTGAGAGGTGATTTAAATAATTTGAAGTATTTATGATCTTAATTAATATACTTGTCGAAATACTTCATGACAAACTTCTTCAATTTTACAATTACTACTGTTAGCCAAGTTATTAGAGCTGAAAACCGAGAGCTTTACATAGCCAGGCAAATACTTCACTACCTCTATAGCCCAGCCTCAAGTTTCTCTCATCTTTAACACAACCCTTGAATCCTTTTGAGAAAACTGGTATTCAGAGACTTATGTTAATTTTAGTTTTCCATGCTTGTTTGTTGTTTATAGGATTGACTTGCTTTCTCTTGAAACTGAAATTTTTTTCATTTTAGCTGTTATTTATTTCTATTCTTTACTGAGTGAAAAGGCATACACATTATTAAGACTCAACAATGGTGAAGCAAGGGCTTGGTGAGCTGAACATACTTGTCAAAGGTCACTAGGCTTTAGATCTCATCCTTTACTGGCATATCAATATGTGTCCAATGACAGACCAAAAGAAAATAAAGCAATTCTTCATTTAATATTCATTATATTAAGTATGCTTTTTAAAAATGAATCTAGGATTATGTAGCTTATACTTGGTGTTACAAACAAAATCTAAGTCTAACTTCAAGTATTAATTTTTCTTCATTTAAAAAATTTATTTACTTTATAACAAATCATAAATTAATAAGTATATATGTCTTAAAAGTAAGCCTTTTGGGCTGGAGAGATGGCTTAGTGGTTAAGGCATATATCTGCAAAGCCTAAGGATCTAGATTCGATTCTCCCGGTCCCATATAAGCCAGATGTACATGGTGGCACATACATCTGGAGTTCATTTGCAGTGGTGGGAGACCCTGGTGCGCCCATTCTCACTCTCTCTATGTCTCTTTCTCTCTCTCTCTCTACCTCTCCCTGTCTCAAATAAATAAAAAAAATGTTTTTTAAAAATAAGCCTTTTGCATAATGTAAATTCAGTGGTAATAATGAATAAGAATCACGTTGGGTCAGGATATGCAGAGACATTTATCGTACCAATAACTGTGGGCTAACTCCACAAGGCATGACCCATATAACTCAACAAGGAGGGGCCAATGGGGAAGGGTAGGTCATGGATGAGCCTAATAATGGTAGCAAACTGCCTGTATTTGCTGAATAGAAAACTAAAAAAAAAAAAAAAAAAAAAAATCACCATTGTTTAGTTATCTGCTATGAATAATATTATAATAAGTTGTCTACAAGTATTATTTTTAAGTTCTTTCAAATTACTGAAAATATAAAAATGTTAATATTTAAATTATCACAAATTTAAGACTACCTATTCTTTTTATCTATCTATCTATCTATCTCTCTATATATTTGTCACTATGCCACTACAATGACATCATTTAATTTTCACTGTTACAAATAGGCTATGGGGAATCATTCAGACATATTTCAATTTAAATATCTATTTGCAGCATATCAAAGCTCTGAACATTTTTAAGATTCTTAGTATACACAGTAAGGTTTGTTTACAGGAAAATTATACAAATTTTACTAAAACTCTTACAAAATTTTTACTTTGAAATTTGAAATGTTTAACAATGCACCTCATTTTAAAATAACCATTTTTATGAATTTTTTTCATATGCTTAACTCCAGTTTGATTGGTTGTTTAGGGAAATGTCTCCATATATATCGTTTATCTATTTATATTACAGCTTTATAGAATATGTGATTTATAAAAGTATTTTAGGTATTAAAGCTCTCAATATCTTAAATTGTAACATATTGTTTTCCCAACTTCTTGTGTGGCTTTTCATTTATTTATGATGGTTTTGATGTTATTGTGTTTATATCTAACAGACTCTACAATCTCTTGTATCTCAAGTTCTTTCACTGTAAATTTTATGAGGAAATTCTTTTTTCAAAGATATGATATTTTATTTTGCTCATAAAAACATAAGAAGATAGCTTGGGTTGTAGCAGAGTGGTAGAACATGTCCCACATAAAAAAGCTAACCTTGGGCTGTAGCTCAGCAATAGAGCATGCCTTAGTTCTGAGATTATTAAATTCACATCTCTAGTGAGTGGATGAGAATGTGGGGTTAGAATTCAGATATACCTGGTTTCAGTGCTCTTGCTTTTCCACCCTATAGTCTACCTTCAGAAATGACAAAGCTAAAGAGTACACCTGGATCAGATGCTACTGTGACAGTCACCTCCCACACCAGCAGCCACAAATGTCTACTGGTAATGCATATAACAAATGTAATTCATTCTGTATCACAGGAAGAGTTCATCCACATCATAATGTATGAATTTCAGTGCAGGTGGTTAAAAGGCAGGGAGGGAAGACTTAACAGGATGGTACTGTATATATGTTTAAAAAAAAAAAAACAGATTAATGGAAGTGAAAAAGCCTAACTGAGGAAAGTAGGCCTGAGACTGAGTAAAAGAAAGGTGGAGGAAGGGCTAATCAAAATCTAATAGGATATAGATAAGTCATATGGAAACCTAAGTTTTTGAACAATGGAACACTACTCAGAAGCCATCATCTGTTACTAGAAAATATTCAGTACCAGGAATGGGATACCTTCCAGTGAGCTGTTGGCCAGGGAGGTCCCTGATGCTCCCAAAACATTACAGGCCATTGCTGAGGCCCTTGGTTTACCACCAGGAATAGATGATAAGACCCTGTTGCTGAAGATTCCACACACTTGGACTGCAAGGTCATCAAGAAATCCTGCTGGAGATGAGCTGAAAGCCTCCTCCATGTAGACCAGCTGACAGAAACCAGGAAAAAGCTATGCTGCATGCAGTTCACTGGGAGAGAGAGAAATCACCCATAAAGATACTCAACAGTGGACCCTGCAGCCTTAAATTTGCAAATTTAAATGAGCAAACAGGTGCAATAGTGGCATGTCTTTTTATGTGGGAAACCAATCACTCCAAATTGGACTGAAGGCCAACTCCAAGGGAGGGAATACATCCCTGATACTGAAAACATACAACAGGGGTAGTCATGAGTCCTAGGAATGTAACATCTGCTGGTGCTTGGCTAAATGTATATACTCTGCTCACCAAATTACCCAGTAAGCACTTCTCTTAATGTTCATACCCATATATTAATGTGACTCTCATTTTTGTTTAGAGAAGCTTTTCTTTTCAGATGGAAGTGACATTAAGATGACTCAGAAGGCACCATGGTGCTGAGAAGTGTTAGAGGAGTGCTCAGCACTGCAATATCTCTATCACACCTTCTATGGCTCAGGACCCATTGTGGAAGAGGTGGCAGAAAGAATGTAAGAGCCAAAGGAAGGGTAGGACTCCTTACAATATGCACATCCAGACACAAAATGGCCTGGATATCCATGACCTCAAAGTGCCTGACACTACCTACACAAGACCACTATAATAGAAGAACAAGATTATGACATCAAAATAAAAGAAAGACAGATTGAGAGGGGGAGGGGATATGATGGAGAGTGGAGTTTCAAAGGGGAAAGTGGGAGGAGGGAGAGAATTACTATGGGATAGTGTTTACAATTATGGAAGTTGTCAATAAAAAACACAACATGTTTTTATGCATTTTATAAAATAATAATAGCATTGTTTATACAGCTCTTTTTACAGTTTTATAGGTTTTTTTTTTTTTTTTTTTTTCTTATATACAGACTTTAGGAGTTTTCTGTACTAAATGCTAGCTAACTGAATCCTCATAATGGCCTTTGTTATAGTACTATTATCTCCACATCACAAGCAGGCAGTCTGAGGGACAAACAGTAACACAGCCTATGAAAGTAATCAGCAGCTCTCTGCACAAGAGGTCCACTCAGTGGGAGAGAACTCATACCAGGTATTGAGAACCAGGTCAAAATCCTAGGAATATGATGGCCATAGACTCCACAGAGAAGCTCCTATAGTCTTTGGCCAAGAAGAGAGGCTAAACCCATCAAAAAGTCTCTTAAATAACGGTGCTTATACCCTATAACCCATCCTGCCTCATTTAGTTGGAGAATGTCTTTTTTTGTTGTTGTTATTGTTGTGTCTCTGTTTTACAGATGGCTATGATAACTGGACAGAACCAAGATCCATCAGTACATTAAGAAAAGGTAGCTGACTGCCTAGCATGAGACAAGCCACCTTCATCACATCTACCAGGGCTCAGGAGATATCACAGAGGAAGTGGAGATTTAAACATGAGTGCTGCTCTCACTGTTATCCTGATAACCTGCTCCAGGAGGTGGCTATAGACAATGATAACACTCTAACTCATCAAAGCAGAAAATCCACAGGTTGCAGAGAACTCAACACTAATGTAGACTTATAAAGCCCAGCCAAAGCTCAGGGAACAATGTAGAAAAGGGAGTGGAAAGAGTCTAAGAGCCACAAGGTGGGAAGCAGTATACCGAGGCATTGTATCTCCCTCCCACAAACACACAGAGATTCACTGATGCATTCATAACCCCACGGTAAATACCAACAACCCCACTGAGGAGGATGGTCAGTGGGATGGGGCTGGGAAGAGGAGATCTCTGTATAACATGAGGGGAATGGGACCGACACATGATTTGTTCATAAATTTCTTTTTTTTTTAAATTTTTTTTTAAAATTTATTTGAGAGCATCAGACACAGATAGAAAGACAGCTAGAGGAAGAGAGAGAGAATGGGCACGCCAGGGCTTCCAGCCACTGCAAACGAACTCCAGACACGTGCGCCCCCTTGTGCATCTGGCTAACGTGGGACCTGGGGAACCGAGCCTCGAACCAGGGTTCTTAGGCTTCACAGGTAAGCACTTAACCGCTAAGCCATCTCTCCAGCCCAAATTTCTTAATTATTAAAATCAGAAGATAGAAGGCTCACAGATATATAGGAATAAACAAAAGATAAGTGCCATTTTGGTAACCAAAATTATAAGTTAGTATTAATCTAATGCAAAAATAAGAAAGTATGAAAATAAACTGCTAAAACCAAAGAAAAAGAAAAAGAAAACCCCACATCATATGTGCTGAGAAAATCTGACATGGAAGGAAGTAGAAACTTAAAGTGGTATGTACTATTATTTTGAAATAGTTTTCACTGAAGCTGTTACTTATCATTCAACTAGATTCAAAAGCCAGCAAGCTCTTGGGATCCTCCATTCTCCATACCCCCAGTGCTAGGATTTCAAGCATGAACCACCACACCAGGCTTTATGCAGGTGCTGGAAGTCTAAACTCAGGTCTTCATGCTCATATGCTAAGTGCTTTGCTGACTGACCTATCTCCTCAGCCTCTTATAACAATACTTAAAGTTATCAAAACATCCCCTTTTCTCTACAAATTTTACTATTTCACATATGTATTTGATATTAATTATTTATTTGTATTTATTTCTCTATATTTGTATTACTGAGACATGGTCTCAAGTAAACCATACTGTTCTTGAACACCATTTGCAAATGAGATCCTTAAAATTCAAATCTTCCTCACTCTAATTCCTGAGGGCTGGTACTATAGGCATGTGTCACCACACCATTTCCATTTATTTATTTATTTATTTTTATTATTTTTTCTTTTTCTTATTTATTTATTTATTTGTTTGTTTGTTTATTTATTTATTTTTGAGGTAGGGTCTCACTCTAGCCCAGGCTGACCTGGAATTCACTATGGAGTCTCAGGGTGGCCTTGAACTCATGGCAATCCTCCTACCTTTGCCTCCTGAGTGCTGGGATTAAAGGCGTGCGCCACCACACCCGGCTTTTTTTTTTTTTTTTTTTTTTTTTTTGAGGTAGGGTCTCAGTCTAGCTCAGGCTGACCTGGAATTTACTTGTAATCTCAGAGTAGCCTCAAACTCTGGGCGATCCTCCTACCTCTGCCTCCCGAGTGCTGGGATTAAAGGCGTGTGCCACCACGCCTGGCTTATTTTGTATTAATAAGAAAAATTGCACTATCATTCATCTGAATGCAAGAAGCCTTAAAGTCTCTTAACCAACTCTATTCCTGTTGCCTTAATGAGTATTTTTCAGATTCCTTTTTAAAGCTCTTAAGTGACTTCATTCTTCCAGGCCTGCACTGCTGTTCATGTGAGGTTACTATTCTAATCTCTTTATGCTCTTTCCATTTCAAGCTAAATTTCACCATTCATTTTGTATCAGTTTTAGGTCCTCACTGACTTCAATACTGATATTAAAAATTTAGCATTATAGCTTGTTCCATCTCAGAAATCCACATCTAGACAAAACTGTCTTTGTATTACTTGGAAATCTCTATTAATTATAAGCTCCATTTTCTTTTAATATCACAACTAATTCCAGTTTTAATCAAGTTTTTTTCTCTCAGTATATTGAAATTGTGCATATAAACAAGAGAAACATGACTATCTTACTTCATTTGTAGACATATTACTTCAACAACTTGTCATAACTCTCCAATCCCTCATTCACTTTGTGGTGCTCTGAATCAGGTGACACCCACTAACTCATTTGTTTTAAATAATTTGTCTCCAGGTTGTTGAAATTTGGAAGTAGAAGCCTTGCTTCAGGAGGTGTGTTATAGGAAACTGGCTTGGAGGTGTTACAGCCAGCTCCCCTTTGCTAGAGTTTGAGTCACTCTCTTGCTGATGTTTTCCATTTGCTGGAGCAGAGGTGATATCCAGCCTCTGTTCATGCCATGCTTTCCTGTGCTATCATGAAGTTTCCCATTAAGACTATAATCCAAAAGAAAGCCATTCCTACCATCAACTGCTTCTGGTTGGGAGCTTTGTCCCAGCAACAATAAGGTAACTATGACAGAAAATTAGTAACGGTGGAGTGGGATACTTGCTGCTAGAAATCTGACTGTGGCTTTTGACATTTAGAAACTCATTTGTGAGAGGAATGTTAAAAGGGTATGAAATCTTGGTCTAAGAAATTACTTATATTGCTGAAGACAAGAGTTTGATGGACCATTATAGACAGAGTTAAAAGACTTAAATGCAGAGAGAATGGAGGACTTTGTAAGCTTGGCTTATGGGGAGAAGAAAGAACTTTGTCTAGAATGAACTGGATGCAGTTTGTGTTTGAGGCTAACTGTGCTCTTCCTGTGTCCTCAGAACTTGAGCAGGTTTGAATTTAGAAAAAGTGGAATGATGTGAGGAGATGGTTATGGCACACACACAAAAAATAAAAGTTCAGGCTGCAATAGTTTGAGATTACCAACATTGAGAGTGGGCCAGCTGTTTTGAATTGGAACAGCAGGAAGAATGCTGAATCTTTTGAAAGGAGGGACCCTGAAGAAAGAATGCTGAAAGGATTTTTGGTCTTCAAAGACAGCTTTTTCTCTCCCTCCTTCCCCTAATAACAAATTTGGCAGCCTATGTGACATTATGGTAGGAGATTGGGGAATGATAGTAACTGAATTTGCAATGTAGTTTTTTGGAAATGGCCTCTGGGCATTTTAAGGCAGCATTGTTGGAGTCTCTGCATAGAGGCCCAATAGAGGATAAGAATAAACCCTGTGTTGCAGTGGAAACATAAGAGATTTTGGAAAGCTAGGACTGTGGATGACTGCCAAGGAGAGCTGCTGGAACCAAATGGATTGCTCCTCAGGCAGTAAGCATCCTAGATGGAGAAGCAAAACTGGAAACCCAAGACTTGGTTGTGTTTCTCAGGCAGACATGGAACTACAGGATTTAATGGTTACCCTGTTTGTTTTAACTCTTGAGATCTTAGACTATGGCGATATTGGGACAGAGTTGGATTGGTAAAGAACTATGGGGATTTTTAACATTGGACCTAATGTGTGACATATTACATCATGGAGAGCCATCAGTTCATGGGGGTAAAGGGATGATATGTGGTGGTTTGATCAGGTGTCCCTTACAAACTCATGTGTTTTGAATGTGTGGTCACCAGCTGCTGCTGCTGCTGCTGATTATTATTATTATTATTATTATTATTATTGGAGGTAGAGGCTTGCTTATGGAGGTATATTGTTGGAGGTGAATTTAGGGTTGTTATAACCAGTATCCACTTGCTAAAATTTCTCACTCTCAGTGCTGTTTTCCATCTGCTATAGCAGAGATGATGTCCAGTTTCTGCCAATGCCATGTATTCTCATGCCATCATGATGAAGCTTCCCCTTGAGACTGTAAGCCAAAATAAAATCTTTCTTCCTATCAGCTGCTTTTGGGTGGGTGCTTTGTCCTAGAAATAAGGTAACTACAATATCCTTTAATTTTCTTCTACAACTAACCACGAACTTATAACCTTAGATACATCATCACTGTGCTAATGAATCAATCTTCCCAACATATTGCTGGTTCTTTTTCTTTTTTTCTTTTTTTTTATTGACAACTTCCATAATTATAGACAATAACCCATGGTAATTCCTTCCTGCCCCACACTTTCCCCTTGGCAACTCCACTCACCACCACCCCTTCTCCCACTCAATCAGTCTCTCTTTTATTTGGATGTCATCATCTTTTCCCCCTATTGTGATGGATCTTGTGTATTCTTTCTTCTGCTCCTTAAATCTAAATACTTCTTGGTGATTCCCAAGGTTGAGTCCCTCTTATCATTTAGATATCATTAATATTGTTTCAATGGCACCACTAAAATGCTAATGTTATAAAATTTTAGCCTAGACTTTTCTTCTAAATTATAGTTTCACTCATCTAATTGCTACTGCTAAATCTTCATACGTGAATATTCCAAATGAACCTTATAACCAATTCATCTAAAAGAAATGAATGCCAAAGCCAGGTGTGGTGGTGCATGCTTTTAATCCCAGCACATGGGAGGCAGAGGTAGGAGACGCCATGAGTTCAAGGCCACCCTGAGACTACATAGTGAATTCCAGGTCAGCCTGAGCTAGAGTGAGACTCTCTGTTGAAAACCAAAAAAGAATAAAAATAAAAATAAAATAAAATAAAATAAATAAAATTAATACCATATTTCTCCTAAAATTTATGTAACCCATGTCCCTTGTAAAATGTAACCATATTTCCAAATATTTGTTATATAATATTATCATATATTTCTCTTATCATTATCTCATCAAAAATGTCCACTCAGCAACTGAATTGTAAATGCTACATCACTAAATAACTTCTAAAGTATTCTACTAATAACTTTTAATTTAGATGCTTTGTTCTTATAACTAGTATATTATAATACCTTCACAAATATCCTTAAATACTATATCTCTCAATTCCACTGCTAATACAATCATTCTAGAAAAAAAAGCTAACTTTCTTATTCTGTTGCATTACATGCTTGCACAACCTTAAAAATCCACATGAACCCAGTTTCTGCATCATTTTACTATACTTGCTTGAAACCTTGTACCATATTGTTTCTTTTATGTCAAGTACTTCTAGAGAAGAATTCAACATTGTCTCTTCCAAAGTCTCTCTTGAATTAACACCAATTCCTCTCAGGTGGAAATTTTATACTATTTTTTGATCTCATGTTAGAGCAACTATAATTGTTACTTATATTTATTAGATAAACACTAGAAAATGACTACAAAGATAAGGCGATAGAAAACTATTTTATGTGCCTCTTGTTTCTGACACCTAGGACAGTATCATCCAGCATGCATTTATAAATTTGTGCTGAATAGATATTTGATTTTTGACTTTTCCATGTGTTCTTTTCTATAGAGCTATCTAAAAGCATTATCCTGGAATTTACAGTTTTTTAATATGTTGTTAGAGTTATACATATTGGAACATAAGCCTAGCAACCCTCGTCACTTAACTACTCAGTAAAATTAACAAAGTCCTTAAACAAGTATTAGCTCCTTGGTATCTTCATAGCATAGGATACCACTTAAGTTATGACAGAAATAAAATGTTTTTAAAATTATATAAAAACTTAGAAACCAAATTTTAAGGATAAAATAAGTTTGGAAGCAAACTATAATTAACATTTCTTTATGCTAACTTTCATAATTATTTGTCTATATACATATGCACCCACAGTTATTATCTAGTAATTAAAATATTACATGTGTATACATGTCACATAAAATCAATCATTTAAATTTAAACATCCAATCAGAGAAATTGCTTCAAAAATTCAATAGAGAAATACCTAAAACATCTGCAAGATCTGACATTTTCTTATATTAGAAAAGAATGAAAAGCTATATAATGAGTAAAAAAAAATGGTAAAAGGTTCCCAGGACATGTTAGATTAAATAAACATAACAAGAAAAGCAGTAGAAGAGACAGACCTGAATGTCTTCTCCTTGTGGAATCCACTTCTTCTGTGATCACATCATGTAATGAACAGACATAGACAAAGGAGATGGATATGAGTGGATGTACTCAAAGGTCAAAAGTGACATTGAAGAAAAGGGCCCAAAACATTTGAAAGAATCCTGTGCATAGTTGTAGGGAAGATACAATCAAATGTACAGAATTGAAAAATAAAAATAGGTTATGAGAGTCAGAAAAACAGTTAGTGCATAAAAGAAGATTTAAAAGTTTATAATCATTTATGTTTGGCCGGTCACCAATACTGATGCTGAAGAAAAATACAATTAGTAAAACTAACAATACTAAGTCAATTTAATATCTGTGAAAATGTTCAATTTTAATTAGAAGAAAGAATTTAATTGAGTCATCATTAAAAAGAGCAATAAAAGTCATTCAAAAAAATTTTAACATTTCCCAAATTAAATCAGGTATACATGAAAATAAGGATGTCCACCAAGAAAATATTCTATTCAAATGGCTTCAACACAGTAAAGGACTAAAATAAGAGCAATGAGCACAATACAACTCATATGTAAGCAGTGTAACTGAAATATGAAGGTGTAGTTTATTCTTAAAAATTCAAAATTTCCCCATCCAAATGCATTACCTAGTAGAATAAAATTTCATTAGTTTCAAAATAATTCTTTCCCCAATGCTATGTGAGTTCAAAAGATATTTTATATAGCAATTTTAAAACAACAAAAAAATCCCCTCTGAACATAGCTTTTGAAGAAAAATTTTCTTTCCAAATATTAATGTATAATTGATACAGATAAATAAAATACAATGTCATAATTTATTTCCATATAAACATAGTTATTAATCATTTACAAATTCCTAAATTGTTTTATTGAGTTGTACATTAAAAGTATTGAGGACTCATATATGTGAAAAATAGGCTTGAATATCAATATATTCAAATTATTATTCATGAGAGAATTAATTCCTACAATTTTTCTATTAATAGTGAAAACATAAAAACTTCACATTAAATTAAAGTGCTAAGAAAACCAAAACTTTTCCCCTTAAAAAGGGAAATTCTGGGCTGAAGACATGGCTTAGTAGTTAAGGCATTTGCCTGCAAAGCAAAAGGACCCAGGTTTGATTCTGCAGGACCCACGTAAGCCAGATGCACAAGGTGGCGCATATGTCTGGAGTTCATTTGCACTGGCTGGAGGCCCTTGCATGCCCATTCTGTCTGTTTCTCTCTCCTTCTCTGACTCTCTCAAATAAATGAATAAATAAATAAAACTTTAAAAAAGGGAAATACCAATATCAGATATGAAGAAATGGAAAAGACACATTTTGATGTTTAACGATGCTCTTATTATTATATATGCATGTTTTCAATGTGTTCAAAATCACACTCATCATAAATGTATTCCAAACTAAAGGCTGCTAATATATTTGGACATAGGAAAAGTAATTGTACCCTTCTTAAAGGTACTCATACATATTAAACTACATATAACCTATTTTCTATGCCAAAAAACTGGCTCACACTTTTTATCTAAGCATAGGGGAGGCAAAGGTAGGAGGATCACTGTGAGTTCCAGGAAAGCCTATTGTTATACTGTGAATTCCAAGTCAGCCTAGACTAGAGTGAAACTCTACATTAAAGAAACCCACAAAAACAAAAAAATAAAAATAAAAAATAAGATAGAAAAACTGGATATATTAATAAAGTAGATCAACACTGAATTCTATCATATGCTACTTACTGTTTGCATAAATTTGCATATATATACATATATATGTATACACACACATATACACACAACACATATACCGAAGTACTCAAACAGCTTCACCACATGTTAAAAGGAAGTTGTATCAATCCGATTAAATAATTGTTTTCAAATACTCTCTCTCTTTCTAAGAAAACATCTTAATATTTTTACAGAACACAAAAAAGGTACAAATGAAGTCCTCCAAGTGTTTTCCTGAACCTTAGAGTAATGTATATATAACACTCATTCAATTATTTTTATATTAGATGAATTTAAAACATTGCAAATTCTCTATTCATTAATTTAATATAGTGGATCATGAATACATGTACAGTTCAGTAAACTTTTACAAGGTCACAAAACAAGTTCAGTGGTAGAGCCAGAAACAGAAGAGAGGTTTCCTGATTATCTGTTATATGACCCAATAACCATGTGTGAAAAAAAGTAAAACAAAAAAATCCACTCACTATAAGATATGAACTGGATATTTATTATGAATTTCACTAGATATAATTTTTAAAAAAGTGTATACCACAACCAGGAAAGTAATCCACTCTTGCTTCTATACTTAGAAGTCATAAAATCAATTTCTAAAAAATCCATTCTTATTATGAAATATTCAGAATTTATATAATTACAGCCATTTTTTAAATTTAGGAATAATACAAACTTTATGTTATTCATAAAGAGAATAAAATAAAATATCTTGACCAAGATCTCGTTACTATCTAAGTGTCCCTTTACTCATTTTCCAGTATTTGTGTGTTGATAAAGTAATAGCAACTGGGCAACAACTGAGCTTATATTCAAGGAAATCATAAAATCTCCACATATAACTAAAGTTATACTGATATGCTTAAAGCTTTTGGGGTCACTTTCTTGCCATTCTTGAGGTAATAATATTATTTGGTATTTTCATACAACTGTAATTTTCAATGAGATCCTTATAATTGGTAATATCACTTCAGCAAACACATCTTATGTCAGTGCTATGAGGCTATAAATACTTATTATGTACACAGTATTCTAATGAATACATGATTTTAGTGAATCTTAAAAGAAGCTAAGTGTATTCCCTTCATTCTTCATGTTTCTCTATCTTTACTTTTGATAACATTACGATGATACACTTAAATATTATAATTTTAATGCTCTTAGAAGTAATTTGAAGGAGTATTACTCTTTGTTTTTGACAATAAATACTTACATATTTCCCTATAACCAAAAACTCAATATTTTCATTTATTATGATCAGCAACAATTAATTAAG
The DNA here is from genome assembly GCF_020740685.1 of Jaculus jaculus. Classification (NCBI taxonomy): domain Eukaryota; kingdom Metazoa; phylum Chordata; class Mammalia; order Rodentia; family Dipodidae; genus Jaculus; species Jaculus jaculus. The sequence goes on along the minus strand of NC_059103.1, from coordinate 175,106,499 downwards.
TAAAACTATCCTTTCTCTTCAGTGCTAATAACTGCCATGAGTAAGACTGGATCATTGGTTTAGACAGAAAACAGAAATTGTAAAGTAAATATTCAATCCTTTTTATTGCTGTTTTTCTTCACATCAAAAATAAAAACCTCTTATGGATAAAAATAAAATAAGCTTATAAAATATAGCTAGTAAGCACTATCTCATTGCTTACAATATATTATTTTTCAAAAGATATTAAAATATAAAGCTCCATCAATTTGTAAATTACAGTAAGGTCTGAATTTTACTCACACAAAACATGATGTTACACTATAAAACACCATAATTCAGACACACACATGCATTCGAAAACTCTTGTTATTTTCAAAATTAAAATCATTATAAATATATGTACCATATATTATCATTTTTGTTAGTCATATTCTATTTAAGTAAGATCCCAAGACTGAATATAATCTCAACTGTTATGTAAAATTTTGTGCAAATCAAAAAGTCTTGCTTTGCTAATATGATTTAACAATTATTCTATCTAATATTATATTTCTATCATCTCAAATTCAAATGAAAATCATAATCTATAATAACTCTAACAAGGTAAACAGGTGTGATTTATTTAACCATAAATGATTCCACCAAGGGCCTGAGACATCTATGTGAATCTATGGAATTTGCTGATATCTCCACTAATTATCATTTACAAGATCCCTATTACACCCTGCACTGTTATCAACTTTAAATGTACGGAAAAAAATTAAAAAAAGAATATGCACGGACCCAAAGATGACAAAGTAACTATATGAAGTAATTCTAATAGTTCACAATATTAAGAATGTTTGCTCTGGATACAGAACAGATACCCTTCAAAAAGGACAAGATAGAGATTTTAATAGTGTAGGCCCTCCTGTAGCCCATGATTAAACTCTCTCTAAAAAAAAAAGTAGGGTTATTTCATTTTTCCTGGAGCTAACTTACTCTCCATTGGAGAATCTGCTTCTCTTTTTCAGATAGATGCAGATCCTAAGGAGAGAGCCACCCCATCATTCCTCAAAAGGACCCCGGCTGAAACTAAGGAAAATTTTCCAAACAAGCAAGGGTGCTGTTTTCCTGATGAACCGGTTACCAGCACAAGGGGGAAGGACACCAGCACAGAGAAAAATCAACTCCTACCAAATCAGAGAGCCAGAGCCTCAGAGGCCCCCGACACCTCATCACTGAAGCAGACCAAAAATGAAACCAACATGGCTCAGGGAAATTTTGTGGAAGAGGGGGCGGAAAGAATGTCAGAGCCACATGTTGGGTCAGGAAATGCAGAGACATTTATTGTACCAATAACTGTGGGCTAACTCCACAATGCATGACCCATATACCTCAACAAGGAGGGGCCAATGGAGAGGGGTAGGTCACGGATGAGCCTAATAATGATACCAAACTGCCTGTATTTGCTGAATCGAAAACTAATCAAAAAAAAATTCTCAAGTGATAACAGAAAAAAAAAAAAAAAAGACAAGATAAAAGCACATTTGGATTTTGGCATCTTTAGGAGGTCCAAAGACCAGTCACTGCCATAGAGTTCAGAGGGACAGTTATATTTACTTCTAAGTGTGCTACTGGTATTTAATTTTAAAACTTATCAATTATTTATTTTTCATTAAAAATTGCTTTATTTGCCTTACTTCACTCTTTTTCTCCATCGAGGATTAAATAATATCTAGTTTAAAATAACTAAAAATATCTAGTAATTAAAAAAAAAACCTGATTCACTCCCTCAGATTTAATGATAAAAATATAAATTTGAAGATTATTTTACAATTATGCCTTAGTCTGAAATAAAATGTCTCTTTTTAAGAAATCTGTAGCTATCCAAGAATAAAAGAAAATACAAATATTAAATATAAAAATACTCAAAAGATATAAGTTTAAAATTTTACCAAAACAATTCATTAAATTTGACAAAATCCTTAAAATAAAGCAAAGTAAAAAACAAACCCGACTTTACCATAGTTATAACTTTCATGAAGATTACAATATGGAAATGTCAACATCAGAAAAACATACTAAAGCTAAAACTAGAAACAAGTGAACTAGTTAATATGTTAATTAGTGAAGCATAAGATTTAAATTTGACCACTATAAATTAAATGAAAATATAGTACTCAAATAAAGAATTTCATTACCTTGATTTTTACAAAATCCCATTTTCAGATACTTTATCTTATTTTATTTTATCTTATTTTCAGATAAAGTGAATTGCCATGGTTTTAAAGTACTTGCTATGAAGATAGCTAAGTCAGGTGAAAATTTTCCTGCATATAACATATGTTACACTTAGAAAATAAGAAGCCAATACTAATAATTCTCTCAAGAATAGTATCAATTAATCATCAGACATATCAGAAAACATTTAAATGATATTTTCAAGTCAATTAGGTAAATCCAAGAGTTCTCATTTCAAATTTGTGTAACTGTAGTAATTCTTTAAGCATTATAATCATTAACAATCACTAATATTCATCAAACCTGAAGAACATCTCACTTTAAGTTTTCTTACAGACTTTCTATGTGGTAAGCACAATCTATAAAAACATACTTTTTCATAACAGTTCTATTTACTAAAGAAAGAGATAAGTTCACATAGAAAAAACAAATTTAATTGCATAACATTTGTATTCACTATTTAATAGTACTCATTTTGCAGTGATCATAATATTCTTCTTTGTGCTAAGATTGATAATTGAAAAATAAATTGCACATTATCCATGATTAGGTACTCTTAATTTATGCTAAGAATGCTTGGGGCTTTCTCAATGGCCTACAGTAAGACAACAAAGTATGAATAAATGAAGCTTAAAGCAAATTCTAATGCATACTCTTCATAGGAAATATATGGTACACTTTAACCATAAATTCTGGGGTTTAATGTTATGCTAGGACTTCTGTATTTTATACATACACCAAAGGAATTAATATAATAATTCACCATCATAGTCCCAAGAATATTCACCTATGCAGCTATCCATCAGAGTCTGAACTAAATTGTTTCTCTTAAAATATCTTCCTTCAAAATCTTAAGGTTTTTTTATTAAAAAAGAAATCCTGGGGCTGGAAAGATTGCTTGTGGTTAAGCGCTTGCCTGTGAAGCCTGAGGACCCCAGTTCAAGGCTCAATTCCCCAGGACCCACGTCAGCCAGATGCACAAGGGGACACACGAGTCTGCAGTTCGTTTATAGTGGCTGGAGGACCTGGCGCACCCATTCTCTCTCCCTCTCTCTTTCTGCCTCTTTCTCTCTCTGTCTGTCACTCTCAAATAAATAAATAAAAATAAACAAAAATATATTTTTTTAAAAAAAGAAAGAACTCCTGCTTCATGACACTTAAAATTCATCCATTTTACTTACTTTCTAAAATATATAATGCAAACAACCCCTTCAATCCTAAACTGTTACTTTTATTGTTACCACGCTTCCTAAAAGTGACAAAATTCCAAAGTAGTATGAATTATTCCTGCACGTTTTCAAGAGTTAACAATTAGATGAGAAAAAATATTGATATATTTTCAACTTTTCATTTCAGGTTTGAGCACAAGCCTTAGGAAACTTTTTCTATTGCCACAAGTTTGTCACAATAAATGTCTGACGAGGAATATTTGACAATTCATGAAATGTGATATCTTACATTTTAGCACATAAAATTATGCATTTAGCATTTATTATAAAAACACACTAGCAATATATCACACATACAGCAAATATAATATTAATTATTACAAGCATGTCTTTCATAAAGCTCAGGATCATAAACAGTTGTTTGAATGTAATCAGCAGGACCTGCTGAGCATTACTTACCCCTCATTTTATCATTCCAAAGTTTCAACATTTAAAACTATTATTTATGAATAATACTTTTACAAATATATAAAAATTTTGGTACTCAAAAATTTAACATTTATTTTACTTTCTTAGGATACTGCATATTTATTCATGTCATTTAGGGTTTGAATTTAGGACACCAAATTTCCTAGTAAATAGCAAAACAAACAATTGTGAAAATACAAAAATCTGGAAGCAATTTAAATTATGACATGAAGCTAATCTAATGAATTTTTCTGTCTCCAATCATCTATGATACTATATATATGTACATAGTCTATGTGTAAAAAATAGATTAAAAATGATTTAAGTTGATCTTTTTGAAATTCAGCATTTATGAAATTTAAGTTAGTAAAAATTGTACTGTTTCATGATGTTGACATACAAATATAGATATATATTAGAGAAGATGGCAAACAAGACAAGTAAGTTTTCACCAAGGTTAACATATTTTGCTTAAAATAGCAAGGAGAGATATTTAAATATGTATATATGTATGTATGTATTTTGAAGTGTTGGGGACCTAACAGGGATTTGCTCATGCAAGAGCACTATCACTAAGCTATATCTCAATCCTGAAAGACTTTTAAAAATATTTTATTTATTTATTTATTAGACAAAGGAGAGACTGAGAGAGAAAGAGAGAGGATGAACACACCAGAGCCTCCAGGCACTGCAAACAAACTCCAAACACATGCATCACCTTTTGCCTCTGGCTTACGTGGGTACAGGGGAATCGAACCTGGGAACTTAGGCTTCACAGGTAAGCTCCTTAACTGTTAAGACATCGCTTTAGCCCCTGAGAGATTTTTATGTAATAATTTTTTGCCATAAAAATCATAATGTATGATAGTATGTTTTGTAAAATTATGGAAGTTGTCAATAGTTATTAAAATGATAAATTAAAAATTAATATTACAATATTTTTACTATAAAAATCTCCTTAATTTGTACAAGGCAACAAAACAAAGGGAGGACTATCTTGATAAAGCAGATCCTCACTAAATGGGGACAAGAGAGAGGAGACATAATAGATTTATTATACGTTCATATATTAATGTTCTCAAAAATGTTTTTAATCTCTTTAAGATAAACTGATTCTTTAGTGAAGACTTGATAACTATGTTATTTTTTCTTAAAGCTACATGAATATAATTAAATTCTAAATGTGAAGTATAGCTTAGTTTTACTGTATTTTTAGTTTTGAACTAAAGATAATTTACTCATTGTCAGTGGGCTTTGCCATGTTTGCTCTCTAAACTTATGCAATGAGTTATAATTAATGGCACTTGTTATAATTTTAGCTGATTAATAATTAGTGTAATTATTTTAATCCAATGTATACAGAGCTTTGCCTGACCTTGGTAACTCAATAATTCATTTTCAGCTCAAAGAGACTAACTGAATTTTTGGCTATTGAACTTGTAAATCAATCTTTACTAATAACTGGTAGAAACATCTCAATAGCTTTTAAAACTTGAAAATGGTCAAGTAAATTTTAAATAATCTACAATAGTTTTTAGGGATGCAAGTATCATCCATTAAGCAGCCAGTCACTTATGCTAAAATTAATCATTTTTTCTCTTAAAGGACTAATCTTAAAAAAACTATTGATTCCCTAAAATACGTAGGGACTATTTTTTCTAAACAAATTATGAAGTATTTACCACACTACTCTACATGGGATCCACACGCTCAAAAGTTCATACCAAAATGAGAAAAATGAGGTACAACAAGAACACGTGCATATAAAAAAGCATGAAATGCAATGTTTATAGTCTCATGCTTTCATGTGATTTCCAAACCCTGACAAACCTGGCTCAGATTGGTGTTTCATTTTCGGCAATGGTTTGTCATCACTTATTGTACCATTCACCTTTTTCTGCTGGTCTTCCCATGTAACTTCTAGTATAAATAAAAAAAAAAAAGTAATCAGCGCATAGTAATGAGCATAGCAAGAACCTAAAAATGCTTCAGGTATGGGAGGGATTGTTTAAAAGGTATTTTTCCTTAATTCTCACATATATTATGTAAGGTGGTTTTCACATTTTCAATATAGGAATAATTGAGCTGAAGAGATGGGTCAGTAGTTAAGGCAATTGCCTAGATATAGGAATGGGATATTATTTGAACTCTTTTTATAAATTTCAAACAATAAAACAATAAAATTTATTTTTGGTTAAGATCAAAATCATTTTTTCAATACAGTTAATGGTTCCAAAGTCTGAAGAAAATAACAATAATTAAAGTGACTTGATAAATTATAGTTTTCTCTTTGTTGATATAAAATGACAAAAAAATTAGAGGTCAATTTTTAAATTAAGAATTATTGTTTTGTAGTGAGATGAAAGGTTTAGATTATAGGCATTTTACACACATAGAGATAAAAATTGAATAAGTTAGGAAAAATAGCTGTTAATTTTCCTATGATATTTAGTAAGTTCATTAAATGACAACAAGACTTATAACCTATGAAATGCTGCAATAAAAAACCTTGATTTAAAAAAGACAAAGATACTTAGTAATAACAGCTTGGTATCATTGAATAAGAGTTACCTGACATATCTAAGATTATCTAGAATAGTCTCTAGGTTGTCAGAACATTCATTCAACAATATTCAACATCTAGTGTAATGTAGAAAAACTGAGGCTCTAGCAGAAAAAAATTGGGAGATCCCATATTCTCATGAGGATTAATATATTTTATTAGAAAACATAGTTTAGAAACATGATAGATACATAAATCCTAGTGTGACTTGGTGATAAGTGCTAAGAAAAGAAACAGAGGTAGAAAATAATGAAATGAAGTGTATGATAGATTATGAAATTTTAGATACTGTAGTCAGTGACATCCTCTCAAAGAGGGCAAGTTTTGAGTAAATAACTTAAGAACTTATGCAAATGAAAGATCCTGAGAAGGATCTATGTCTGACATGTTCCAGAATATCAGAGTAGTGTCTGTGTTTGGAGCAAGATGAACAAAGGGCAGAGTAGGAATAGAACAGGTGAAAATGTTAATGGAGATGGGAAGATCTTGCCTTCTTGGTTAATATTAAAAGACTCACTGCTCATCACTTAATCTTACTCTCATATTAGATTTTATGAACAATATTTACATTGCCATTTCTTTTATTTGTACTTCTAAAGCTAATTATAAATTAAGTAGACCATTATTAATTATATATATACCAATCACTTAAAGTTTTACTATGCACACATAATGTTCTGGGGGCCTCATCTACCTTCTATCATAAGTGACAGACTGTTAACACCTTTTTTTTATTTTCAAGGTAGTATCAGCCTGGCCTTGAACTCACAGCAATCCTCCTAACTCTGCCTCCCAAGAGCTGGGACGATTAAAGGTGTGAGCCACCATGCTAAGCTAACACATTTTATAACATGAAGCTAAATAAAAAACATAACTGAATGATAAATCCATTATCAAACCTAGTTGATATTAAATATATTACTATATTTGATTATTTGCACTATTAGAAATAATATCATTTTCCATTTTCTAAACCTGAAATAAATAATATAAAACTCTATTCTCATTCAATATAAGACATCTGCTACAAGAAAATAAATTTGTTGCTTTTGGAGTACTAAAATATGCCTAAGTGTATGCATTTGATCTTATTTCTTTACCAAATAATCTGATAAAAATATTACATAGGATTTCTAAATTGTGAATAATCTGAATAGAGATGTTGTATTTCAATCAACTAATTTCTGGCAATTGCTCATCACCATACTGTGTGCTACCCTGATCCTTCTAGCTATTTTCAAATATGGCTGTTTTTGTCTGTAAGTTTTATACAGTTGAGTTTTCTACACAGCTAATAAATAAGTCCTAAATGTTTTTGACTAGAAAAAAAAGTATGAGGAAACAATCTGATCTTTGAAAAAGTTAATTTGTAGTCAAACAAAAATCAACAAACTAATTGTCCTATGTTGAAGACAAATAGATGACATGCTATTTTTGAAGCTACACTGAGTGTATAATCATGAAAATTGATCATTTTAAAAAATCTGTAAATTTGTGAATAATAACTTCTGAAATAGGGAGAAAAAATTAAAAACAATAAATTTAATGTTTAAACACTTAAACAACTATTATTTTAATTATTTTAGATAAAAACAACCTGAGTGATAGAAGAGAAAATGAAATACGTATATCACTAAGGACTAAAGAGATGGCTTGGCAGTTAAGTCAGTTGCCTGCAAACCAAAGAACCCAGGTTTGATACTCCAGGAACATGTAAGCCTGATGCACAAGGTGGCACATGAATCTCAAGTTTGTTTCCAGTGGCTTAAGGGCCTGGCACAACTATTCTCTCTCTCTCATAAATAAATATAAAAACTAAAACAAGAAATGTGTCACTAGACCTAAACTGGCTTTAGAACTATTGTGATCACTAAGGCTCCCTGGGGATTTATCATTTATAATGTGATTACACTAGCCCTAAAAAGAAATCTATACAATCATTACAGCACTAACACAGAATTCCTCTTACATCTTCTAATTTGAGACTGATTCAACACTCAAAGGAGATTTTGTAGAAGCTATTCCAGAAATGATGAACCTGTGGTAATGTGAATTTTGAAAATTTCCCAGAAGTTAAAAATGCAGCTATTGGCCAGGCATGGTGGCACACGCCTTTAATCCCAGCACTAGGAAGGCAGAGGTAGGAGGATCACCCTGAGTTCAAGGCCATCTTAAGACTACATAGTTAATTTCAGGTCAGCCTGGACCAGTGTGAGACCCTACCTCAAATAAACAACAACAGCAACAACAAAAAAAGTAGCTGTTATAAAACTCTGAGACACATGCCTGCTAATACCTTACAAATGACAAAATTAACCACAATTCATTTATGACAAAAAAAGCAATTTTAACAGCTCTCTTTAAATTTACAGTCCATATAACTAAAATACAGCATTTAAAGTAATTAAAAACCAACTGGCTTGTAATTACAAATATGTTCACTTTGTTTGAAAATTATTTAGATATATTAAACAAGACCAAAAACAATTCTTAGCATCACTGGGTATGGTGGCGCACACTTTTAATCCCAGCACTTGGGAGGCAATGGCAGGAAGAGTGCCGAGAGTTCAAGGCCACACAGAGACTATATAGTGAGTTCCAGGTCACCCTGGGCCAGAGACCCTACTTAAAAAAATATATTTTTTTCTTAGTATCATATCACTGGGCTAGAGAAATGGCTTAGTGGTTATAAACGCTTGCCTTTGAAGCCTAAGGACCCCAGTTCAAGGCTCGATTCCCCAGAACCCACGTTAGCCAGATGCACAAGGTGGCACATGTGTCTGGAGTTCGTTTGCAGTGGCTGTAGGCCCTGGTGTGCCCATTCTCTCTCTCTCTATCTGCCTCTTTCTCACTGTCTGTCGATCTCGAATAAATAAATGAAAATAAAAAAATAAACAAAAAAAGAGACTTTATTGGGCTGAAGAGATAGCTTAGTGGCTAAGGTGCTTGCTTTCAAAGCTTAAGGACCCAGGTTTGATTCCTCAGTGCCCATGTAAGCCAGATACACTAAGTGGTGCATTTGCAGTGACTAGAGGCCCTGGTGCACCCATTCTCTCACTCTCTCACTCTTTCTTTCCTTCTCTCCCAAATAAATAAAAATACTTTTTTTAAAAAAAAGAGACTTTTTGAGTAAAATAGCTTTAATGAAACTGTTTAAAAACAAAAATTGATCTTCAATAGGAAATACTTTAACATTGACACAAATATAGGGACTTGTTTGTGGTACCATACACTTATTATCTAAAATAAAAAGTGAAAATCAGATATGTATATAATATATATTAAGTATGTAAGTATTACTTTGAATTGTGCTAATTTGCTCTGGTGAAATCTAGGACCAAGTTTAGTAGGAAAAAATTTCCCCTAGTAGAATATTTTCTTTCTTTCCTTCCTTCCTTCTTTCTTTTTTCTTGTTATTGCACTCAATATTTAAATATTTCATTGACCCAATATTCACTCATTATTCTAAGTTTCTTAAATATTAACAATAAATTGATGATTTTTGAGTTATGAAATTCCTAAGTCATCTGTAAAATCATTCCATATTTAATTTGTAGATGGGAAAGCTTAATTGATTTAGTTAATTAGGTAACTTTGGAGAGTGATTATATTCATGAGATTTAACTATGAGGTGGTCCTTTGGAAGTAATATTTAAGAAAAGTACTTATTTTCAAAATGACTATATTCTAATTAGTCTTCATTACACTAAACATATCAACACTAGAGAGCAGGAATTCTTATATTAGATAGATTAGATGTCTGTGTGCTTCAATGTTCTTTTACACAGAGCATCACATCTGATCTTCCATCAGCTGCTTTTTACAGGTAAGAATGCAAACAGCTGATTAATAAATATAACAATAAGTATTTGACTTAGCAAGTAATATCATATACATAACCTTACTTGATTCTTGAAGTAGTACACTGCCAATAAGGGAAATGTGCTATTTCCTTTCCTCAGATTTACTAACTCTCCTCAGTAATGGAGAAAGGATGGCTTTACAACAGTTTGCAGGAAATAAGCAGTGACATAGCCTTAAGCATGGCTGATGTTTGTGGAAAGGTATGAAGTAGAAGGAATTTTTTTCACATATATATATATATATGTTTAGTTATTTCAGAGAGGGAGGGAGGGAGGGGGAGAGAGAGAGAGAGAGAGAGAGAGAGAGAGAGAGAGAGAGAGAATGGGTGTGCCAGGGCCTCCAGCCACTGCAAACGAGCTCCAGATGCATGCTCCCCCTTGTGCATCAGGCTTACCTGGGTCCTGGAGAGACCCATCAGAATCCTTTGGCTTTGCAAGCAAATGCCTTTAACCGCTAAACCATCTCTCCAGTCCAGGACTTGTTTTCTTAATCCTCATTAATCAATTGAGAATTTGTAAATATAGAAGTAATTAGAGGAGAAAGGCAACAAAGAAAGAAGGGAGCAAGGAAGAGAGGAAAAGAATGAGGGAAGGGGAGGGAATGGAGAGAGAGAGGAAGAGAAAAGGAAAGACATCACAATGAAAAAAAAAAAGGAGGTGAATGATAAAATTAGAGTAAATAATTGAAAATATTTGCTCTAAACGTGCTTGACTGCCACAGTGAGTAAATAAGGCTTGGGAATTCTGAACTAGGAGAATAATTTTTTAGAGTGTTTTTTTTTAAGAGTGTTTAGAGTATATGTCTGTGTGTGTGTGTGTGTGTGCACATGTATGAGCAAATGTACCTGCCCACGTACTCACATGTGGAAGCCAGGAGAGAACATCAGGTGTCTATCACATTTCTGTCTTATTTCTTGTGATAGGTATCTTCAATAAACTTGGAGATCATGCCTTTTAGTTAGACAGCCAGGTGACCTTCCTATCTCCACCTTGTGCTGAATTAACAGGTGTGTGCCATGACAATGCCTGAGTTTTGTGCATCCAGAGGACAGAACTCAGGTGTTCATGCTTGCTCAACAAATGTTCTTACCCACTGAGCTATTTCCAGGGTCCTAAGAGGGAATCTTTTTCTTTTCTTTTCTTGCAAGTGTAGTATATGTGTAGTATATAGTAGTGGAGATGGTGGTGATAGAGGAGGTAGATAGAGGAGGTGATAGAGGAGTGTAGTATATAGTAGTGGAGATGGTGGTGATAGAGGAGGTATTGTTGTGTGTGTATGTTTGGGGGTGTATGTTTGGGGTGTGTGTGTGTGTGTGTGTGTGTGTGTGTGTGTGTGTGTATGTGTGTAGATATGCTTAGTCCGAGGCAAGAGGAGAATATCAGGTGTCCTTCCTTTATTACTCAGCCATATTTCCTTAAATGGAATGTCTCTCCTAGCATGGAGCTATGATTTTTCAGAAGGCCCAGTGACACTCTGGTCTCTACTCCCACAGGGCTGAGGTTACTGATATGTGTGGCCATGCCCAGATTTTAAGTGAGCATGCTACAATCAAACACAAGTAGTCTTAATACCTCTCAAGCCCTCCTGCGTGCAGCAAGTGCAATTACATGCTGACATGCTTACATCTCCTCCTCTGCTCCCCCAACTCTGAAGTGCAACCACAAAGGGAATCTAAACACACTTCTTCCATATTATTCCAGCCTCTCTGCTCCACCTCAAGCCATCCAATATTGGACTCAAATGCACTAAATGGTTACATGGCTTTAGTATTTTCTCTTCCAAGTTCATGTGGCTCACAGTTACCCAATTACTTGTCAATAAAATAGATGTGATTGATAGCACATCCTATTAAAAGCATATGATAAAAACCCTTGATATTTTAAAATATATATACTCTCATATTAACTTGGGACACAGTCATTTATCTGTATTATAAGGAAATAGTATATTAAAAATTATTCAACAAGTCGAATATAAATGACATTACAACGCATGTGGACTTCAATTTGGAAATTAAAATATAAGTACAGTTAACCTCCTTGTACTGAAAGCATTTATGAAAACAAAAAAGCAGCAAAACAGAGCTAAGGACCAATATCTTTCTCTCTTTTCCCTTTGCCAAAATATTACCAACTTCGTAGACTGCATACTGCTTCAGACATCTTATTTCAGTGAGATGAAAAACTACTTTGCTTCATTTGTAAGCTGCTTTTCGATTAATAAGGCTGACCTTCCTTCTCTATCTACCTCTCTTTCTTCTTTACTATATCTTCCCTTCTTTCTTTTTTATTTCCTTCTTCCTTTCCTTTCTTATTTATAAGGTTATTTGTATTTGAAATAACCTACACAACTATGCATTGAAAATCGCACATTAAAGAAACAAATTTTTTCCATCTCATTAGGTACTTTATAGGACACAAATTTTTAACTTTTTTTGTACATTTTTATAAGAGAGAAAGTGAGGGAAGGGAGACAATTGAGATACCAGGGCCTCCAGCCATTGCAGTCAAACTCCAAATGCTTGTGCCACCTTGTGTGCATGTGCAAACTTGCACACTTGCATCACCTTGTGCATCTGGCTTACCTGGGATCATGGGTCCTAAGGCTTTGAAGGCAAGTGCCTTAACCACTAAGCAATCCCTCCAGCCCTAAATACAACTTTTCACTAGGTAAAGATTAATACACAATCCTAACTAACCACTAATAAAGATTGTTATTCAGGTCTGTGCTAGTTATGCAAAAGCAAGCAATATTAACAAATAATAACAACATGAAATTAATTAACTGGAAACAAAAAATTTGAGACAGGAGACTTTATCAGCTACATCTTCCGAAATATTACTTTCACTTAAAATCATATGGGGTACCTTAATTTTCAGAATAAAAAATTAAGGCACACAGAAATTAAAAGACTTCAAAATAGTCATAAACATTTAAAAGGACATACAAGCTGAAGGCTCAAGTATTTGTCTTATGATGGAATCCTTTCAAAACAATGAAAGTTGAAATGAATAGTGGATTGAATAATTCTTTGACTTGGACAAGAGAATTCTAAGCCTTTAGATACTAATTTTTACACATGTATTAAAATGTGTAAATTCAATAAATGCATTAATATATCATTAAATAAGTAAGCTGTAACCCAATCCTATTCATTTTCAGTGTAGTAGTATTTCTTTTTAAAAATATATTTTATTTTTACTTATTTATTTTAGAGAAACAGACAGAAAAAGAGACAGATAGAGAGAATGGGTGCACCAGGACCTCTGGCCATGGCAAACAAACTCCAGAAGTGTGCACCATCTTATGTATCTGGCTTATGTGGGTCCTATGGAACTGAACATGGGTCTTTAGGCTTAGCAAGCAAGTGCCCTAACTACTAAGCCATCTCTACAGTTCCCAAGTAGTGTTTCTTTTCAGTATAGTAATGTTTCTTCTTGAAGTTTGTTGACCAAGGTTACTAATTTCTAAAAAATTAAAACTAAACACATGTACATACACAAAATTTATACATATGATGGAGAGTGGAGTTTTAAAGGGGGCAGTGGGGGGAGGGAGGGGATTACCATGGGATATTGTTTACAATTATGGAAGTTGTCAATAAAAAATAAATTATAAATTTATACATTATGTATGTGTATAGAAAGTTGATCCAGTATATTAGGCATAATCAGATTTTAAATCTGAAACTATATTTGGAGATTGTGTGAAAACTATATATTTGATTTTAAATATAATCTCATGCTTTCAGAATATCCAATATTGTGCCAAGAATTAAAGTAATAACAGGTAACACTAAAATAGTACTTACTATGTGATATATCTTAAATTAAGCAATGCAACGACAGAAAATTGTAATAAAATAAAAGAAGTAAATGTACAATTTATCTAAGAAGCAAGTAATGTTATTTAGAAAGTAGTTTTTCATTCTTATCCTTCCAAAGTACTCTCTCCATCACTAAGTTTTCTACACCTGATTAATTTAGATAAAAATTTGCATGCGACAGTAACACAGAGTGATTCCTCAGAATTATTTACATAATGCAACAATGCTTTAGAAAGCCTAAATATTTTGTAATATTAAAATAAGCTCTTAGATAATGGCAGTATATGAAGTATTATGAGCAGCATTAGGATAAATAAGTTGCAATAAAAACCTACCCAAAACTCAAAACTTACCTGTCATTTATGAAGTTGACATTGAATATGTTAACAAAATTAATATACTTGATATAAATTGTGCATTATAGATTGTTGTACCAGGTATGATTTGTTACCATTATATGCCATTAGCTAAAAATGTTTAATCCAGTTATATCATGTAAAATAGATATTCTCTTAACATATGTAAATGCAATTAAAACAAAATTACATTAAAATGCTTACAACTATTTGTACACTACTAACTAAATACTTAGAAGAGACATTTATTATTTCAAATCACTTATTTATATATATAAACAGATGTCAAAATTTTTATGCACAGGGACTATGCAAAATCATCAAGATCAAGAAATACATGAAAGTGTCAAATACATAAGTACATGTTTATAATGTCATTTAAATTTTAAACTTTTATGCACATTTTATAATATATGATTTAATTTTAGTTATATTTTACATTGCTATAACTTTTAAAAACATAAATTATAAACTTGAGTAGTAAATTGTACTTTACATGGAACATGGAAGCACAGTATTGAAGATAGAAGAAGATCAGAAAGAATAGCTTTACCATAATAAAGGCCATTTTAAATGAGTTACTGAAGCACAAAATTATCCATGTCTAAATTGGGTTCAAATTTAAAATACTGCCAATACAAGTACCACTGTCTTTGACTATCAACTGTGCCAAATGATTCACAGATCTACTGTTTAAATTTAGTTGTGGCAGGTTATACAATTAAGTTATCAATAACTAGAAATAACTATATAAATATTTAAAATCAATCAAGTGCTGTTTGCCTCAGCAAACCATTGATTCATTTGTAAAAGATCTGTAAATGTACAAATAATTTAATCTGTATTTTATATTCATTATTCATTATTCTTACTATTGTTGAGTTCAAAATTGCTTTATTCACTACTTTAAAAGTCAAATTTAGTGTCTTAGGAGATATCTCAGTGGCTAAAGGTTCAATTCCAATTCAAAAGAAAAACATGACACACACACACAAAAAAAGGGCAAGTGGACTGGCATTCAAACACACATACATACGTGCAAATAATTAAAAAAAAAAAAAACTAAAGTCAAGCCAGGCATGGTGATGCATGCTTTAATCCCAGCATCTGAGAGGCAGAGGTAGGAGGATCACCATGAGTTCAAGGCCACCCTGAGACTACATAGTGAATTCAGGTCAGCCTGGGTCAGAGTGAGACCCTGCCTAGAAATCACCTCAAAAAAAAAAAAAAATGAAAGTCTACTTAAAATATTTTAAACAGCCTATTTAATTTCTAGATTTAAAATATCTATGTTATGCTTTCTAAATGCATAAAATACTACCACTATATTCCCAGAATCTTGCCACTTATGTAACTATAATAGAAAAGCTTCACATTTTAATGTGATCCATTTCATAAGAATAGAATCATATTATGATCAATAAGGTAATAAACTGTTTTGAAGATGAATATGTCATTCAGAAGTCAATAAAAATACATGTTTTAAATTTTATCCACTACACCTTAGAGCTAGAACCTATACTTTCTTTAACTCCCCAATTTAAGAAACTATATTCATACAAGTAACAAATAGTACTACAATGAACCTAATATATAGAAAATCACTAACTTCAAACTTGCCTTTTTTCCCATTATTTGGTAGGCTTGGTGTTTCTTCCATGTTGTCTTCATAACATTGAAACCAGACAACAATAATTAATAATTAAGGTCATTATCAACCAAAAAAACCTAAGCATTCCAAAAGGATGCAATCACACTCTAGAGAGATCATCAGTCCATGCACTAAAAAGGACATCCACAGAGAACCAAACCCAAATGTAAAATGCATGCATCCTACTGTGTAGAAAAAAATAATAAAAGCAGCTATAATGAAAAATAATTTTATATTACACTTCTATTTTTCCTTATATGTAATAGGCACAATTTGCTAATTAAATTAGTTGAATGAGACAGGTGAAAAATCAATTCAACAAATTCAATTCTCTATATTTTAATTGAGTTAAAGTACATAAAAGTGATATTGACTATAGCT
The DNA here is from genome assembly GCF_020740685.1 of Jaculus jaculus. Lineage (NCBI taxonomy): Eukaryota > Metazoa > Chordata > Mammalia > Rodentia > Dipodidae > Jaculus > Jaculus jaculus. Next base: position 175,090,016 of record NC_059103.1, on the reverse strand, counting down.
GAAGTCCAAATATTAATGTTTACTTTAAAAAGTCTTGAACACTTCATGAACAATGTGGAAGGTTTCACTAATTAGGTGAGTAGTAAGCTAAACAGAAGTATACATGAATAGAAATAATAGCTTCTGAGCTTATTGAAAATGATAATCATGTTTGCAATTGTCCTTTACATGTTAATTGTATAGCATCCAGGAAAATGGAATGTGAAATTCAGTAGTGAGACACATAGATATTCAGAAGAGACTTAATTATGCATGTCTGTAACGATGCAACTGAAATTGCCTTTGTTTCCATTATTAGCTGCATATTGATAATTTTCCTCAACTAATTTTCTTAACTGAAAAGTTATTAGTGATTAGAAATTGTAGCATAAGATGTTTTTGTTTAAAAAACTACACTCTACGCAGAGAACACATCCATGGAAATAGGTCATAGACACAGTAGACATAAAGGTATTGCTTTCTCATAATCACAAAGAAAGAAAAAGCACATAATAGACTCATATTCACATGTAAAAAAAATAGATCACATAAAATCTACCAAAAATAGTTTTAAAGGTTATTCTGCATTTATCACAGAAAGTTAAAATTTAATAAAACAATTTAGAGAAGATTAAAATTCAAATCTAAGTTTCAAATACAAATAGCAAATTTTGATAAAACTGTATACATATATCTACAGAATAAGTATTGGTTTTATAACGAATTCTGACAAACAGAAAAAATTATGACTCATGACTTTAATATGGTTGGAAAACACCATCAACAAAAGGCTAGCATGCCCTTAAGGAGGAAGATTCATAGAAAGGAATAAATGTTACAATAATATTGAGATAGACAAAAGAGAGGAAGTTACTTGGTCTTTTTGAGGGAGTCACAAAGTAGGAAAATGATAATCTCTAAATGTTTAAAGGAATACAATATATCTGGTTATATATTTACTTATAATTTGCCTCTACCTTAGAAATTAGAAAATCTACATTATTTTCTATTCCGTGTGACATTGGTTCAGTTTCAGAAACACTATCTATAGTTCTATTTTTATTTAATCATTAAGGAAAATATTCAAACAATTTAGTAAATTAAATATTCTGAATAGTTGCCTGGATGCATTATATTCTAGATCTTCATTAAAAAATCAGATAAACTTTAAAAATTAGGTGTGAAAAACAATCTACATTCATAAATGTAGAAGCCAAAATCTTAATGGATATTGAAAGGCTATAAACCATTAAGTTATTTATTAAGACACACAGTAGACAGACCTGACTTGATCTCCTCTCCCTGCTTTTCTACCCCTTCCTCTTCCACATGCCCAACTTCTTCAATAATTTCTGTATTTTCACCAGTAAAGAAAAAGATAAGACCAGGTAGATGTATTTGTAAATTTTAAGTGAAAGAAAACAAAGTATTCATAATGATAAAACAGATGACTCTAAAGAGATTATTTTTTTTAAGTTTCTGACATGTTATATAAAATAAAATATGGTTACTGTTATTAAGTTATCACACTGTCTGATTTAATGATAGCTTCAATTTGTAAAATGAAAACTGTGATCCCCAGATCTACAATATGTGGATAACTAAGAATATAAGGGAAATTCATATATAGGTATAAATATAACAGCTTTAAAGTAGATATATATATTGTTTACAATTTCAAATATATATATATATATTGTTTACAATTTTGGAAGTTGTCAATAAAAATATTAAAAAAATAAAATTAATAACACAAGTGCACATTATTATTGTCATGTTTTGTTGGCACTATTAATGTTGTTACCATTTCTTGAAACAATTTGCAGGACAAGAAAATTGAAAATAAAATAAAATCCTCAATAAGATTAAAAAAAAAAAAAGTAGATATACTATTAGAAAAACTATAAATTTTCTTTTATGGAATGAAAAATGACCTTACAAACTAATTTTTATAAAACTACAATACATCAAATGTAGGATAAAATTAATATTAATAGTAATATTGTACACATTACATTATATTGTATTTTACATATTATTCATTTATTTTGTTGGGTTTTAGCAAAGAGGAGATGAAAAATAAAAACTATGATCAAAATCAAGACATATGCTATTTTAGATTATTTTATTTAACTGAAAATATAAAAAATATTCAAAACAATAAAAAATAAAACTTGCCCATGTTGGTTGCTAAAGATCAGAAAATAACTAATTTAATACTTGCGTAGTAAAAATATGCCATTAAATTACCTAAACAACTGTTTATAAATTAGTTCACATATAATTTGATTTGGACCAAATAGTCTATCCTGAATTGGTGTTGCTTTAACTTTAATTACAAGTTAAAGACTTTTGACAGAAGTCTCAAATAATTCTTTTAAAATTGAAAAATAATTACACAATCTTGCATCTCCTGAAGCTTCTGTACCAATATTTATGAGCATACTACAAAATTAACATTCCAGTAGGTAAAATAAATGAAAATCCATCTGTTTTAAACAAAAAAGATAAGGAGGGTCTGGCTCCCCTTTCCTCTATGAAAAAAAAAATATGTAAAAGAAAAATCACAATTGGGAACCTTGATAAAAATTTAATATTTTAGTAAATAATAAAACAAATCATAGTGTCTGTGTATATGTCTCTTTGAACCTTTATAAACCATGACTTTCCATTTCAGCAATACAGTTTGTTATTTAGTATATTTAGCATTATAAAACAGAGCTGCTCAGATCTGAATAAACAAACATTATAAATGATACATAAATTGAAGTTTTAAAAATCATGGTATAAATTATTTTCTGAATTCATATGCAAAGAAATGATGTTAAAAGCGTACTTTCAAAAATTTTGAGAGGACAAAAATCCATACTATTGGACTTTCCATAAGAAAAACTGATTGAAAATTATAGGTTTTCAGACTTATACAAATAATTAAGACCAACAAAAGTGGTGCTAGAATATATCAGACAGTTTAAGAGACAACTAGTCACAATAGCTTTATGCTACTCAAAACTATGGAGCAGAATAAATGAAAAGAACCATAAATCATGAGATGATAATCATTCAGTCACAACTACCAGGATCACAACTTCTACCAACAAGGTATAAAAGGCAACAAGATTACTGCTGCTTGAATGCAAGGCATTTGATTTTACCATAAAAACCACAGAATGACAAGATTTTATTTAGTGGCACTTCATACATGATTTGAGTTAGCTTTTCAGCTTTCAAGTTCATATTTCATGGTTCACAAATGATGTATCAAGTTCTACAGTGTGCTAAGAATTATTCTGTGTGCTAAATAAAAAATAAACATTTTCATAATTTTATATTACCCTAGTAAATGTATGATACTCCATATTTCACAACTCAACATTTGTCTTAAGCATAATTCACTGTTTGATAATAAAACTGTACCACATTGACAGACTGTAAGGAGTACTGCTCAACATAAATAAAACATGAGAAACATAAGCCACACTCACTATTTAATTCAACAACTTTCTCTTTTAGAAAGCCAAATTTAATAACTAAAAGATCATCATAAATACAAAATGAATTATATGATGATAAATATAGCTAGACTATGTGTACACCTCAATGACATAAACACAGACTGCAATTGACATGTCTGATTAAAGATGAAAAATGAAGTTAAATATTTTACAAAAAAAACAAATATCCAATTATCTAAAAGAAGTCAAACTCTTTGCATATTACTTTATACGCAAAAGAAATTTAACTTCATGGTATTATTTCCAAATAAACTAAAAGTTGAATACTTTTTCAAAAAATAAAAACCAAAACAAATTTACTATATATAAAACAATACAAAAGAAAGGACCTCAATTGCAGTTGGGTTAATTTTTGCTGACATAGCCCCCAAAATGGCTTGCAGCACAAAACAAACCCTCCTTTATGTACAGACCTTCATAAGGTTCTATCTCCTTGACTCCATTGTCTAGGAAAAACAAAATACAAAAAAAAAAAGAAAGAAAGAAAGGAAAAACAAAGGAACCAAAGCATAGGGGTTAAAAACAATAGAAGTTTCCACAGCTATAGAATGTATCACTTATTAAAGAAACCTTAAATGGTGATTTGTATATATATTTATATAGTTTTGTAAAACATAGTTAGCTACCAATAGCAAGATCCTGATTTTTAAATGATGTTTAAATTATTAGATTCAGCTATCCATGCTCTTACAGATCCTTTATCCAAGAATTTATAGATATTTGAAAAGCATGTTCATTTGTATGAGCAAATATTGCTTCATATGCAGAAAATTTGAAATTATTAAAAATATCAGTACAACATGCATTTTTCTTTGTGTATTCATGATTACCTTTTGGTTGCACTCCAGTTTTGAGAAGAATCCCCAATGTTGTGCATCAGCTAACCAGTCCTTTGCAGTGTGTGAAAATTGATTTAGCTAGTTACTAATAAACTTTATGTAATTACTAATAATTATATAATCTTACATGCAACAATGAAATACCAACCAATCAATTAAGAATATTATTGATTTTTAAATGCATCTACTTAAATTTGAAGTCTGTTAAAGAGGAATAAAGGTGCCCTCTTTTACCTAGAGGTATTATAAATTTTACATACAAAATATATAATAATATTCAGAAATCACTACTGTGAAATACAGCCAAGGAATACAATGAATAAAAGAAGATAATTATCCAAAGATAAGAAGAAATCTTGATTCACCTTATTTTCCATGTGTATTTCCTATATGGCATTAGAAATCAAACTTACTTCTCTCCAATATTCCCTTCGGTGGAAGCTGTGGAAGTTGTCGGCCCCTTCGTCCTGCCACTGGAGTACTAGATGGGCTTGTCTGGACAGACCCAGTACGGGGATGAGACCTACAAAATACAACATTAATACTTATTTGCAATGCAAGTTAAATACTGTTAATACAGTCAATTGTTTATATGATAGCTGTATAAGCATAATTTTACAAGCGGCTTAGCTGCTGATTAAAAGGTTAGCAAAACAGGACAAAATATGAATAGTTGAATGGTTATTTAAATATTAAAAGATGTTTATATTTTTATGTAATATGCATACATACACACATACATGCACACATAGCCTTACAATAAAGTCCATGGAATAAGTAATGTAAGTTACTATGCTATTCATAAAAGCAAGTGTAAAATTCTGCAGCTCAAAATATAAAAGGTGAAATTTTACATGTCTTTCTACCACTACAAAATTATTAATACCTTCCAGCCTTGACCAAAGACATTTTTACTTAAGTATAGGAAACACCCCTGTTTTAGTAAATATCTCATAAAACTACAAATAAAACACTGAATAATTCAAAATTCAGCTAAAATTATTACTTAATATATAATGTTTGTGTTGATAAAAATAAAAATACCTCATCTTATTTACTGTTCTTATGATGATTACTACAAACGTGATGTCTAATGAACACAAGTAATTTCTCATTCTGTAGGAGAACATAATAGTTATGAGGGGCTTTACTTAGACTCCTGATTAATGAGAAATCACAAAACAAATGCAATCAGGACAGTTAAACAAATTACAATGGTAATGACACACTATTATATCCACTGAATATAAATAGTGTGTTTACACTGACAAGGTTAGTATTGACTTGCATTAGTGATCAGCCAAAGATGAGAGAAGAGACCATTCAGCTGTTGGGAAAATAAAATGGTGTGCTGGCAGGGCAAAGAGGGAAGTTAGTCTGATTGATTTATCTTTCACCTCGATAAGGCAGGTGAAGGAGGGGCAGATCTTCCAGTCATTAATGAAGGCATCGACCTCATGAGGTTTGTATCAGGACGTTCAGAGGATCTGGAGCGGGTGGTGGTCCGCTCAAGGAGAGGCCGCTGTTCTGTTGATCTGGATCTGTGATATGGCTGTCTATCTGCTGCTTCACAATCCCTGAAACGTTAGTCAGAAAGCAGCTCAGTTGATCTTTAGTGCCCTTCTGCTATTTGGTTATGATGCATCAAACTGATTTTGAAAAAGGAATCTTTTAAAATTATTGTGTATGTAAAGAAACGTTTTCACCAACATATTCTGAGCAAATTCTCACTAAGCTTCTTAATTCTAGTGCAGATAGCAGTAGCTGCTCAGTCAATCAATGCAAACCATACTGCTTTAAAAATGAATTCGCTAAACATAACATGTAAAGTATGTGATTAAAGGAATTCAATAACTTTCCCAATTTTTTCTAAAGAATGAAATAACCATGTAAGCAATAACACCCAACCTTGAGGCTGATTATTAGCATGCTGAGTAAACGCTTATAGCAGAAGCATAATCTACTGAAACCCTGAACATTTAAGTTGAAAAATCAAATGAGGTTGTAGGAAAACAGGGCAGCTTTGAAGTGTGTATCCATATGTAAACATGTCCTCCACAGAGACACTGCTCTGCAGACTATTTAGTCAACCATTTCTCTAAGAAATTTCACTATATCAACCAGTTCAAAATGGGTATTGATTAAATCATACTAAAATTATCTTGAAACAAAGTGATCTATTTGACCACAAATATAAAACATTAAAGCATATATTTGTTGAAGGAAGAATGCTTCAATATAATCCACCTATTGAATATGGCTTAATGCTGTGACACATAATGCAAACAATCAATGCTTCCCCAAAGCATCAGTTCTGGCTGTAGAACATAAAAATAATACATATGCCAACATACACTTCAAATTAGTATTTTCCCACCCAATTGCAGCCACAATAATCTAAAGACAGGCATTAAGCCCATCAAAAACTTTCACCACTTAACCTGCAAATTTACTCAACCTTATGCTTAAAACGGAAAAAATGCCAGCAAGTATGGAAAAGAAAATAAGATATTACATACAATATTGTACTAACAAACATTAGATTAGAAAACTTATCATAATCAACAAAGCATATATTAGCTATACATTATTTTTCCTAGATCTGTGATTCCATAAAATAACAAACATTTTAAAACTATATCTCCAAAAGACAGAATTACATATTGTTATTGTACTGAGACTGTAACGAAGTATGAGCCTTGCACTAAAATATCTTAATAGTATGTTCAACAATTCCATTGATCAACTTTGAAGATATAAAAGTTTTCCTTTTATTTTTCTATTTTTGCATGTATACTCAAATGGGCATAAGGCAAAGTCCTCATATGTATTGCTGCCTGATGTGTTTGGCGGTAATTTCATAGTACCAGACTAAATTAAACAGTTTGAAACTTAATCAGTACCCTGAAATGCAATACAACACATAGGAGTATTCATTTTCAAGCATTAATTCTATTTGTCCTAGTCATTTTTGATGGTATTATGTCTCAATATTCAATATAAGCATGTTAATAGTAACAAAAAATAAAAATAATAGGGCCCACTCTTGAGAAGCAAAGTTATCAACAAAGAAAGTTAGAGATCAAACAGATGCGACAGTATAATCAAAATGTTGGGCTGTTGGAGAAAAGGTGGACAACACACAAAAATAGATAAAATTTTAGTATGGATAAGTTACTGATGATAATGAAAATTACTTAAATGAAAATTCAAGAAACATTAGAAAGTACACTATAGAAAATGTTAAAAAAATTAGCTCAGAATCAGTTTATGAAGATTGCAAATGTCTGGTTAAGAGGCTAACACAGGAATTAATTTTCATTGAGACCAAACAAATCTTCAGTACAAAGGCAATTTTTAAAGAATAAATTCATAAAAATATATTCGGCTGCAGTTCATGTAATAAATTAATCTAGAAAAGTGTTCTCACATAAAGCGATGGGGAGTAAGTAGAGAAGATACGTATATCAACACACTATAAAATCACAATTTGCAAAATATATGCTATGCAGTTTTCAGAATATGCTCATATACAGGTGCATACAAACAGAATGATAAAGATAGACAGAATTTCAGAGGTCATATAACCCAATCTCTCATTTTTGTAATGAGGAAATTAAGCTTACAGTCTTGTGCACAGGCTCATAATTTGTTTCTTTTTAATGGTGAGGAATTTCACTTCTCAATAATTAATAAATAAATCACCATATATGTTCAAGTAAAGAGGCAAAAATCCCAGAGAATTTTTCTAAATTTCCAGCCTCCAAAATGAAATGTTGAACTATTAAGACAAAAAAGAAATACTCATGGAAAGAAAGATTAAAAAATTCAGGTTTGAATTTAAATTTGTGATGTGTTAGAAGAATATATTTGTGCTGATGTCATTCAATTAGTGAAATCTGCCTTGTAAAGAAGAGATGTAGTTTGAGGAGTTACTGTTGGAACTAAAATTATATTAACTCATTTGTTCATTATTTCAATACATATATGTGGAGTGCATATGCTACATCAAGCACTACCCCAGGTAGTAGCACTTCTGGTCAAAGACACATCATGGTAGGATATAAAAAAAAAATGTTGCCCACAAAGTGAAAACTTGTAAAACAGGGGGAAAAAAATGACTGAAACATAACTGTCAAGAGGTAGAGTAAGAACAAAGAAAATTGTGCCCTAGAGAGTCAAAAAATGGAAAATAGTGGGCTAGAGAAATAGTTCAGCACTTAAGTGTGTAGGCCAGAGGGTGTCTGAAACTGCCAGAGTTTTAGTTTCATTGGGCCCACAGCGAGCACACCGGCCCATAACCCTAATCCCATATGGGAGCAGAGACAAGAGAAGTGTGGGAGCCCTATAAGCTCCAGAATCAATAAAGAGACCCCAACTCAAAAAAAGATCTGCTAGAGGAGCAGGACACCCAATGTACTGGTCCAGCCACACACCACCACTGAACATATGGGGTGCCACACTACAACAAAGACATATCAACTCCACTAAACCTCGCAACACACACATACATGTATGCCAAAAAAGGAACTCAATAACAGCAGATACACACTCATGCTTACACAATACATTCACAAAATAAAAATATGAGTTAAAAGATTTAATATTCATAACTACTGGAAAATCACTTCAGTAAATGAGAGAGATAGAAGTCAAAATAGAGATGATGTAAGCTAAGAAACTGATGGAATGAAGGAAGGACATACATAAAAATTAGAAAGATGTAAATAAGGTATTCAATTGTGCATGGGTATATTAGGTTGTATTCCTAGCAGTCAGCATGTCAGGAGGATTTATTTGATTGTGGGCCAGCTACAAAGTGAAACCATGTACCTTCCAAATACACACACAAACACACACACCATTTCAAAAAACTAACCAAGCCAAAAGAAAGTCAGAGAAAGGTAAAAATGGAAAGGAGTATTTTCTTGGTAGCTGGAAGGAGTGGCAGGATAGGAAGAAGGCATTTATTAGAAAACCTTCAATATTACTTTGTAGAAAAATAAAATGAATAAAGGAAGAGAGATATATAACAGGTATAGGAAACTGATGAAAATTACAGAGAAATGTAAAGATAATAGAGATAAAAACACAAACCAAAGTGTGCTAGAGAAGAAGACAGTTTCAGAGAAAAACTGGCAATGATACAGACAAAAAGATTTACAAAAAGGATAGTTGAGAAAATGTGGGTCATTGACTACAAAAGTATTTACTAAGGTATCTCAGAACTATTTTGCAGGTAAGGTAGATACATATTGAAGAACAATCTCCATTATACATAGCTTTTTAAGATTCTTTTTAAATTGGGGTTCTATTATGGCCCCAGAAGCTACAGATAAGACCATATTGCCCATCATATGTGGTATTGAGAAGCCTTCAACACTATTCTAGAACAAGGTAAGAGCCTTCCCCAACGCCTTATCCTGTTCTGAAAATAAAACAATTTTAGATAAACTGTATATTTCGAAGTTAATCATTTACATCCTGGTAATTTGTAATTCTTATCTTCCCCCAAAAAAGTTTCATTTCAAAGCTTCTCATTAAATATATATTCTCCTACAGGCTATTCTGTCCTAGTCACTTCCTCTAATTCTCTGCTAAATTTTTGTGAATTCATTCCAGTGTTAACAAACGGATTTTACGTATCAATTTTTGTGCAGAATAGTTTCTGCAGATACCAGTTTTAAACAACAGTTCCACTATGCAGTCTACTTTCAATGTAACTCTTCCGTACAGTCTCCCCTTCCCTTTCCGGTGTAGCTCATCCGTGCAGTCTCCCCTTCCCCTGCCGGTGCCCTCATCTGTGCAGTCTCCCCTTCCCCTTCTGGTGTGGCTCATCTGTGCAGTCTCCCCTTCCCCTTCCGGTGCACCTCATCTGTGCAGTCTCCCCTTCCTCTTCCGGTGTATCTCATCTGTGCAGTCTCCCCTTCCCCTTCCGGTGTAGCTCATCTGTGCAGTCTCCCCTTCCCCTTCCGGTGTAGCTCATCTGTGCAGTCTCCCCTTCCCCTTCCGGTGTAGCTCATCTGTGCAGTCTCCCCTTCCCCTTCCAGTATAGCTCATCTGTGCAGTCTCCTCTTCCACTTCCAGTATAGCTCATCTGTGCAGTCTCCCCTTCCCCTTCCGGTGTAGCTCATCTGTGCAGTCTCCCCTTCCCCTTCCAGTATAGCTCATCTGTGCAGTCTCCCCTTCCCCTTCCAGTGTAGCTCATCTGTGCAGTCTCCCCTGCCGGTGCACCTCATCTGTGCAGTCTCCACTTCCACTTTTACTTCCAGTATAGCTCATCTGAGAAGTCTTCATTTACATTGTAGCTCATCTGTGGTGTCTCTAATTCCAAAGATGCTCATCTGTATAGTCTCCACATCCAGTCATGCTATTGTGTATTCCCCAATTCAAGGGTAACTCAGCTGTAGAGACCCAACATCCAATAGAGATCTGTGCCATCTCAATGGCCAGTGTAGCTCATCTGAGCAGTCTTCATTTGCAGAAGCTACATATTCTTTCACATTTCAATCCACAGATCCTGGATAGGAAGCTGGCTCCCTAGAGACAATTCTGACCCATAATACTGCTGTCATACTGTGCATAGTCCTTCTTCGTCTGAAGTACAATACTTAGCTGAAGTATCCATTATTAAATCAAGATACCAATATCTATCCACTATTTATCATTCTTGTAGTCATTGAAGACTTCAAGACCTGGTTATCTGCATGCTTTTTATTCTTATTTCTATAGTTATAATAGGAGATCCCAACAAATATATGCAAGAAATTGTTGCATAATCATGAACCTCAATCCCTAGGTTTTCATAAAGTCAAGGACTCTCTTGTTTTCTTCCTGAATCAACCCTCTACTTCTGGGGTAATAATGTGAATCTTAAAATTTGACAAAACTACTCAAGTTCAGAAAAATAATGTCTAATATCTCAAATTTTGGTTTAAGCATTGATTTTATCAGAAATCCCACATCATCTCTCTATTAACTGACTTTTATTTGATAGTTTCCAATCCTTGGTCTCACCAATTCTTTTCATTTTCTTGCCTTTCTCTCGTGTTCACCCACCTTGGGCTCACACAGCACTTACCTAAACCTGGTCTTCCTATGTGAATATACATTGGAATCTTAACACAGGTTTAATGTCACAATGTGATTTCTCTCCATTAATATTCTTTACTTAGCTCTGCTTCCATCATCTAATCTCTTCTTGTGTCAGCAGCAAATAACATCTGACTTCTGTTCACAAATTCCATTTGGGTTTATCTAATTCCTACCAAATCCCCTGAGGTTTTTCATCCAGTCATCTTTCTTTTTTCTACAGTTTCATCATATCCTTTGCTAACTTATCCGTCAGATCTTTGGGCACAGCAACAAGAAAATTAACAGAGAGAGAGACAGAGACAGAGAGAGAAATGGTACTGAGAGGTAGAATGTGCTACAAGAGGCAGAAATGAAGGCACAGAGCTATCAAAACTCTATGAAGCCATGATGATTTCATCATGAGTCCTAGACACCTGACATAGAGCTACAGCATTTGTTTAGCATCTGATCTGCCATTTTGAGTTTTTAATCTTGTTTTAATCCCACTGTTCCTTTCTATGCCCCCATCCTTCCCTTTTGGAATGGGAAATGTATACTTTGAGTCGTTGAATATTCAAAATATATAACCTACTTTTTGTAACTCAGACACCTCACCTTAAATCAATGTAATTCCTGTTCATCTTTTAAAGATAAAACAGTTATTTTCTATATGAGACTTTTACACATATATTCATGAAAATTGCCAACAAGAATATTAAAAAATAAGTCAAATGGGGCTAGAGAGATGGCTTAGCAGTTAAGGTGCTCACCTGTGAAGCCAAAGGACCCAAGTTCAATTCCCTAGTACCCAGGTAAAGTCAGATTCACATGGTGGCACATGTGTCTGGAATTTGTTTATAGTGGCTAGAGGCCCTGGTGTGCTAATTCTCTCTATCTGTTGGTCTGTCTGTCTATCTATGTAATCTCTCTCTCTCTCTGTCTCTCAAATAAAATAGTTTTTAAAAATCAAGCAAATGCCAATCAATGTCAGTGATTCCTTAATAAGCTACATATAGGTATAAGTTGAGATAACTGCTAGGAATATAAGTAAGGTATTGGGATACATGAGGAGAATATTTATTCAAACAAAGAATAGATTTTTAACATATGATAGTTATTAAAGAGTAAGGAACATGAAATACATACTAAACATGTTTGTTTAAATGCTGACTTTGTTTTAAAATGAAAAATGAATCAAGGGTAATTTTGTACTAATCATTATAACCTACCCAGGAGAAAAAGTTTTGATTCCGAATATTAGCTAATAGGAAGGTTTATGCTGTTAACTTGATAGGACCTAGAATCACCTAGGAAATGAGACTTTCAGAATGCCTTTGAGTAATTATATACATTAGGCTAATCACTGAGAATGCCTATGAAGGATTATTTGATTAGGTTAACAATAGTGGGAAGACCTATTTTAACTATAGGTGTCATCATTCAACAGATTGGGTTCCTAGACTACATGAAAAAGAGAAAACTTGAGTACCAACATTCATCACTTTCTCCTTCAGTGACTAATATGACCAGCTGCCTAAGGCTACTGCCACCATGATTTTCCAACTGTAAGCCAATTTTTTATGTTTTTATTTATAAATTATTTGACAGAGGGAGAGAGTGAGAGAATGAGACTATGGGCATGTTAGGGCCTCCAGCCACTGCAAACAAACTCCAGACATGTGCGCCCCCTTGTGCTTCTGGCTAACGTGGGTCCTGAGGAATCGGACCCAGGAACCTGGGTCCTTTGGCTTTGCAGGCACATGCCTTAACTACTAAGCCATCCCTCCAGTGCTAAGCCAATTTTTAATTGCTTCTTGTCATGAATTTGGTTACAGCAAAGAAAAAGAGACTAATACAACTAAAACATGTCTCTCCAGTAATAAAGTAAATTTAGGAAATATTGTTTAAGCCTCTACATTTCTGTCTAAAAATATTTTTTCATGTATGGGGCTGGAGAGATGGCTTAGCAGTTAAGCACTTGCCTGTGAAGCCTAAGGACCCAGTCAAGGCTCGATTCTCCAGGACCCATGTAAACCAGATGCACAAAGTGGCACATGCATTTGGAGTTCATTTGCAGTGGCTGGAGGCTCTGGCATGCCCATGCCCCCTCCCTCCCTCCCTCCCTCTCTCCCTCCCTCCCTCCCTCTCTCTCTCTCTCCCTCTCCCTCTCCCTTTCCTTCTCCATCTTTCTCTCTCTGTCTCTGTCTGTCTGTTGCACTGAAATAGATAAAAATAAAATAAACAAAAAATATTTTTTCATGTACAATTTTATCTGTGAAATGTATATTCTTTCAATGAGCTAGTTGGAGACTGAAAAAGTCACATTTCAGGTCAAAATTAGATAGGAGACAAAAATTGGCAAGGCAATCAGTGTAAAAGAGCTCCAAAAGTTAATGCGTTTTTATTCCTTGATTAAAAGCAAGAAATGCCACAAAGCTTGCAGAAACCTGTATGTTACACCGTCCCGGAATGATTTCCAGATTAAGCCTTTGCCCTTCCTAGAGGACAGAAATGCTAATTTCTAATTTCTAATAATTCTAAGAATTATGTCAAAGCTGTAATATCTAGTCTTTGTCCATAGGAACTAGATGACCTGGTCTTTATCATGTAGCCATGCCACATAAAAAATCCAGATCTGAATCTTGAGGTGGGCTTCTCAAAGCCCCTCTTGCCTCTGTGGGCAAGATCTTTGCTCTCTTCTCACATGTGGTTTCTCAAACCCCCTTTTGTTTCCAGGGGCAAGACCTCTACCTTGCTTCTTTCTCTTATGTTCTAGGCTTAAGCCCACTTCTCTTCATTCTCCAAAAGCTTTATTAATATCTTCATGAGCCTTATCCACTGGTCCATAGATTTCTTTCTTTGAATTCATACGACAAGGATACAGGAACACTCAAAATTATTGGTGCATTGGTATAGAAGGAACCCAAAATTTGTGTATCAATACTATTATTCCATATTTGTTCTTGCTACTTCCTGCCTTGTGCATAATGCTCCTAAAGCACTAAGATATTATATTTACCTGGTGGTTAATTTCTGGTTGACAACTTAACAGGAATTAATATCACCATGGAAGCAAATCTCTGGTCATATCTGTGAGGGATTTTCTAGCTTAGGTGAGGGAAGCCACCCTAACTGCAGGCAGAACCATCTCATGGGTTGGGTTCCTGGACTGTATAAAAAGGAGACATTGGGCTGGAGAAATGGCTTAGTGGTTAAAGTGTTTGCCTGTGAAGCCAAAGGACCCACGTTCAATTCTCCAGGACCCACATAAACCAGATGCCAAAGGGGCACATGCAACTGAAGTTTGTTTACAGTGGCTAGAGACCCTGGTATGCCCATTCTCTCTGTGTCTGTCTCTCTTCTCTCTCTCTCTCTCTCTCTCTCTCTCTCTCTCTCTCTCTCTTTGCTTGCAAATAATTTTTTTTTTAATTTTAAAATGGAGAGATCTAGCTGAGCATTCAGGATTCACTACTCATTACTTCTTCCTTTATGATGTAATGATGTGGTGCTTCCTGCTCCTGTCAGGCTTCCCTCTGTGATAGTTTGAGTCAGGTGGGCCCCATAAACTTAGGTGTTCTGGATGCTAGGTTCCCCAGCTGTTGGCAATTGGAAATTAAAGCCTCCTGGAGGCAGTGTATTGTTGAGGGTGGTCTTATGGGTAATATAGCCAGTGTAGCCTTGCCAATGTTTGGCACACTCTCCTGTTCCTATTTTCCATGTTAAGTGGACCAGGGGGTGATGTTCACCCACTACTCATCCCACCATTTTCCCTACCATCATGAAGCTTCCCCCTCGAGTCCATAAGCCAAAATAAACCTCTTTTTTCCCATAAGCTGCTCTTGGTTGGGTGATTTCTACCAGCAAAGTGAACCTGACAGCAACACCCTCCATGATGAAATCTATTCTCTGGAACTGTAAATTAAAATAAACCTTTCCTCCCTTGAACTGATTTCTCATCATGCATTTTTTTCACAGAAAACAAGAAGTAACTGATACAGTTTATTACTTGTTAACTCCATCTGGAAATTCCAGATACAATACAAACTATGGCCCAGTTATTCATAGATTTCTTATCTAAGAGTAGATGCTACTTTGGAACCCAAGGTGAAAGACTTGATACTTAGAGATTCATACCCCTCAACATAAAGGTCACTTTTCTTTATAGATGATCAATGACCTTGGCTCAATTGGTGAGAATTTATATATTTTGTTCAAAAATCATTCATTCTGTAAGACAAAGAAGACAATGAACAAAACTGAAACTTTGCCAAATAATAATAATATGTTAAGGAAAATGGAAATATTTCTAAGAATGAATAACAACTTCTGGAGATGGAAGTAAGTTAAGAAAGGTGAAAACTAATTAGGAAAAGGTAAAGGAGTAAATATAGCAGAGTGAGAAGTCTGGGAAGTAGGGACAGAAGAGGTTAACAGGAAGGAAATAGAATCAAATTATATTAAATTCATGTATTGGAAATGAGGGGTACAGTAACATTTGAAATCAGGCATGAAAGATAAAACTAAATTCAAGTGATGGTGTCAATGAGAGTGATTAAAGGATAAGTTCATAATATCCAAAATAGTTAAAGTAGAAAGTGAGTGCTGAGTCTGGAGAAAACTGACATTCCTCATACTGGTGGCAGGAATTGTGATGGAAAAGAAGTCTAAAGATACATGCTAAAATTACCAATATTAGAGATACTTACTAAGTGAAAAACAAATGATCAAACTTGCTTTTTAAGCAACAATGGAAGGGAATGTTAAACTGAAAATTCAGTATAGCATCTGTAACTTCTATGGAATAAGCAGTCTAAGAGAATGTAGGGAGATTTAATGTATAAATCCAAATAGCCTGGTCATCTGTGCTAGTGACAGATTCATAGAGATTTAGTTTATTACTATGTTTGAAACTTATGCACATTCTTTTATATGTAGCAGAGCAATGATGAAATATAGAAATCAATAATGATGAGGATAATGTTCTTAAAATAACAAATAAACTTCATTTTATAAAATCTAAACAAAATATCTAAAATCCCATTGGACTTATTTCAGGCCTTTATAAAATTCTGATGCTTCTCCAATCGCACACATGCTTCTTTTTCTTCCATTGAGTTACTTTGGCTTCACTTGTTTTATCTCAGTAACCTATATGGCTGTCTTATTTATTTATTTTTATTAAGGAGATTAATACATGAATATAGTATAATTTGATTGTACTTCCTTCCTGTTAACCTCTTCTGTTCCTACTTCCCAGGCAAACACAGTTAGGCATTTAATACTTGTTTTTTGTTCTATTTTAATACAAACATTAATGATCATGTTTCTACTGATTAAAGTCAAGTTAATATACAGAAAGATGATTTAGAATGTATCCAAAATAATAGGCAGATGTTGAAAATTTGAATAAATATATGAAACTGATAAGCTACAAATTAACAAAAACTTTATCTCCATTAAGGAATTGCAAAATTTAATAAGACAGATGAAAATGAAAGTAAGACATCTATAATGTGACAAATTATTTCACTTAGAATGAAATGAAGAGGAACAAAAGTACACTAAGACAATAACCAGCAAGGTTTCACACATGAAAGTCATGCAACTTAAGAAAAAGCTTTTGCTACTTGTCAAGATGAAGGTATATAGCCACATTTTAAGGTATATGCATAGTTATTACAATGAAGAAATAGAATGTATTGTACAACCACAAAAAGAAAAGATAAAAACAAAGTACTATTAGTAAAACCTAGTCTAGCCTAGTCTGAAAATTTAAAAGAAAATTAAATTTAGCAATAACAATTTTTATATTCTTAAATTTCTATTACATTGATTGAATAACATCACAATTACTTGTTATTAGAAATTTATTGACAGTGCTATCTCTTCAGTGTTCTTCCATATAAAATCATATAATTTCAAACTATAAGAATTTACTGAATAGTATATTTACATTTTTCTAAAAACTATTATCAACTCTTAAGTAATTTAATAGGGGTAAAGGAAGTTACACTAGCTCAACTTACTTTTAAACAACAATCAGTATAACAAAGTACAACACAAAATTTCCAAGTACCCCAGGTGAGTCTTCCACCATGTTATCAATGTCATGGTAGTCTCTGCCAAACAGGACTCAAAACGTCGTTACATATGGCTTTGTAGACTTTCTTCTTTCCTTCACTCTCTATATATTTCTCTTTTCTATTAAGTTCCAGTAACTGAGATTTCCTTCACATATAAATTTACACATAGACCTTACCATCAATAATTCACTGAAAATGTCCACCTTAGGAGGAACAGTAGTAGGGTTGAAAAGAAAAAAATGTTTGCCCACAGAACCAACATTCTCCATAAGCCAAGACCATCTGCTATAAAGGAACAGATTGCAACTACCTTTGAAAGGGTGATCATAACAAAACAAAGTAGCCCTTCAAACCAGACTCCTCACTTTATGAGTACAGAAGTCAGGAAGCAGGTTATAAAGACAACTACAAAGAAAGCAGTATTGGCCAAATATCAAATTGGGAACTCTGCTGAGTAAGGTGACTGTCAACTAATTCTGATATTAGAGCTTAATCCCAAGTGAAGTGTTTTTTATGATAATAAAAAAGATGATCCTAGTTCATTTAAAAGGAATGGTATTTTGTTTGTTTGGTTGGTGGGCTTTTTGTGGTAAGGTTTCACTTTAGTTCAGGCCGACCTGGAATTCACTATGTAGTCTCAGGGTAACCTTGAACTCAAGGCAATCCTCATACTTTTGCCTCCCTAGTGCTGGGATTAAAGACATGCACCATGACACCTCGCTGAGGAACTATTTTTGACATTCTATCACAAATATCTTCTATATTTTTATTTTACAGTAAGGATAATAATTATGTAATTCACAAAATATCCCCACATGTACATATTATAACAGAAGTAAAAGTGACTTACATCACATAGACAGGAACATGCAATTCTACAAACAGACTCAATTGTAGGAAAACTATACCTGCCATCCCTGTGATGATGCTCATTGGTCTGACTGTATCTGGAGCGAGGTAGAGTAAGAAAATGACTGCAAGCATGGCAGAAACAAGAATATGAATGAGATTAAGGAAAGAAGTAAAAAAAAAGTATAGTTTAATTTTAAAAGCTTGATTAAAACAGACAAGTAGATAGTAAGTAAAGCAAATGAAAGTTGCTACTGGAAAGTCTGCCTCTCCTTGCAATGTCCATTGTAACACAAAAGTACTAAAAATTAAAATAATCAAATTATGCTAGAATAAAACACAATGGAAATAAGCATCTAGATTTTAAAGAATTATATTTTAAAATAAAACTGTTATAAATTATCTCTTTAATGACTGCAGTGTCATTTTGAAAACGTTCTGCTATAGAGATGAGGACACAGCCAGAGAGAAGGTTTCCAATTTTTTAAGAAAGGCACAAAGAGAAAAAATTTAAAAACAGAAAAAGACTAAGAAAGAGGTGCTACCTAACATCTATAATACTTAGAGACTAAGAAAAGAGGTGCTACCTAACATCTATAATACTTAGAAGATTTTATGAGGTAATTTACTAATAATTATAAATAACAAAAGGATTAAATCCCATTTAAAAAGAAGAAAGTAGTCAGGTGTGGTGGCACAAACTTTGATCCTAGCACTCAAGAGGCAGAGGTAAAAGGAGAGTTCAAGGCCACCCTGAGACTACATAGTAAATTCCAGGTCAACCTGAGGTAGAGTGAGACCACCCTACCTTGGAAAACCAAAAAAATAAAAATAAAAATAAAGAAGAAGAAAGTGACTCAAATTATTTTACTTGGTTAGTGTATATTAGATGTATTGGATATTATCCATTTTCATTAACTACTAGTTATTTTCTATTTATTATATGTTATTACTTCTGCTATATGTCATGCTTCATGAATATCAAAGAAGCTGGAGCAATATGCTAGCCTTCTCATAGTTAAGGTTCATTCTCTTCCCATTTCACAAATTTACTTTTTTTTTTTTTAATTTGTTTGTATTTTGAGGTAGGATTTCACTATGGTCCAGGCTGACCTGGAATTCACTATGTAGTATCAGGGTGGCCTTGAACTCATGGAAATCTTCCTACCTCTGTCTCCCAAGTGTCAGGATTAAAGGTGTGCACCTTCACTCACAGCTTCATTTTTCTTTTTTGTTTGTTTGTTTGTTTGTTTGTTTATTGAGGTAGGGTCTCACTCTAGTCCAGGCTGACCTGGAATTCACTATGGAGTCTCAGGGTGGCTTTGAACTCATGGCAATACACCTACTTCTGTTTTCCAAGTGCTGGGATTAAAGGTATGCAACACCATGCCCGGCCATTTTTATTTCTTAAAATCTTCAATGCCAAAACATCGAGGCATAACAAAATGATCATTATGCTTCACGAAACAATGTACACCTTGAACTCTTTAAGTTCAATCATTCTAACTCTAGCTAGAGTAAACATACATATATTTATATGTTTGCTCTTCTTTGTGATTTAGACTGAAAGAAATACTATTTCTAATCCCTACAGAACTTGCTTCTCTTGTTTTCTTCTGCTTTTCCTTCCACATATCATGATATTGAAGCTGCTATTCTTTTTATCATAAAACATCCTAAAAATCATGTCTACAAATATTGTTATAACTTTCTCACTCCTCTTTCATACTTTAATAAAGTTTAATACAACTGACTTCTGCCTCTCCCAGTCTCGTAAAGGTATCCTATAAATATTATCTATGAAATACTAAAATCTTTTTCAGTTTTCTCAATCTTCATCACACTATACTCATCTGCAACATTAGTTATTAATTTTTTCATTTTTAAAATTGTTTTTATTTCTTTCTGTGGTGTGGGGCGGGGGGTAAGCAAGCAGGGAGTACGCTGCCAGGATATCTTTCCACTGAAAATAAGCTTAAGTTGATGGCTTGAAAACTGAACTAAGTGCCTTTAACCACTGGACCACCTTCCATCCAAGCTCTTATATCTTGATTTTTTCCAAACCACAGTTTCCTTACATATTCTTGGTTTCTGAAACAGTATTTTCTTTTGCTATTTAACAAAGTGTTTACTTTATAATTGATTTCACATCAAGTACTCCATTAAAAACTTCTTCCACGATATTTCATTTATCCCTTGCCAAGTCCTTGAAATAGTCTCTGTTATTCATACATTAAGTAAAACATTGTGTGCCTGCCCACATAATAACATATACAGCAAGTAGAAGGACTGGTTTCAAGGGCTTAATTTTTAAATTCAAAATTCTAGATGTAACATTTACATAGAAGGCCTGGTCTCATACCTGTCTGATCAATTTTGTTACCCATATCATTTATTGGGTAACATCCCATTTTTCTGCATTAATTAGAAGCAGTAGTTTCCCAAAATTAATGCCTAAACCTTCTATCTATTCAAACATCTTTCTGAAAGATATTCTTCATTTTAAGATTGAAAACTATTTCTTCTTTAACCTTAATTTTACTTTGCATTACACAATACATTTCAAGCTGTTTCCTAGGCTATCTATACATTATTCACAAAGACACTTTAGCTAAACTTATGCTAATCATGAGGAACTTTACCAATTTACACACATCTGCTACTGCATTTGTTTAATTGAAAGGAGGAGTCTGGACTGTATTCTTGAACATGTTTGTTGTTGTTGTTGTTAACGCTGTTATTATTAAAAAATACCTCTTGTTTTGAAATAATTTTAATGTAGAAGTAATGCATAGAATTCCAATAAGTCAAAATGACTCTTGCTAAAGAGGGAGTGGGAAGCCTTGGTCTCTACTTGTTTGATATCATATTACCTCCTAAAGCAGTCCCTCAGGTACCTATTCAGAACCTTTGCCTAAATGCTTTCTAAATTATCTTAATTTCAATATCCATCCTGGAATTCTCTTTTAGAAGCTAATACAGTACTTTGGCTATTTCTCTTGGAATTTCATTTTCAACCAATGGTTTAGATGTTTACTTAATAAATCAAATTTAAAAGCTCAGATTTATTTTTTATTACCTTATTTTCCACATTTAATTGACTTATGAACATAACTCGTTCTGACACATAAACAACATTGAAATATCTCTCATTTTTTCCTATTCTCATGCCACTACCATAAATTAGGATTATTATGTCTATTCAAATAAGCTTCCTAGCTTCAAATTGTGGTCCCCTCAAACCCAACTCATTCTTCACCCTATAAAGTCATATCTGTGTACATAAATTATAATTTCTGATCATACAAATACCATGGTTGAAATCATTCAATAGTTACCAATATAAAAAAAATAAGAATAGACCCCTTAAAAGTTCTATATTACTATCAGTTGTCATCTCTTTTCATTTCTCATACCCATACAAATGCCATTCATCGAGGTACAACACACTACCAAATATTCCTTATTTGAGG
This sequence comes from Jaculus jaculus, assembly GCF_020740685.1. Classification (NCBI taxonomy): domain Eukaryota; kingdom Metazoa; phylum Chordata; class Mammalia; order Rodentia; family Dipodidae; genus Jaculus; species Jaculus jaculus. Next base: position 175,068,204 of record NC_059103.1, on the reverse strand, counting down.
TTCTCTGCCTCAAAAATCTGTTCCTTTACATAGCTCACTCATGAATGCCCATCCATCTACCTATGTCCACTTCTTTTCCTTTAAAAGTTATACTCAATCTTCATTAAAGTCCAGCTTCTCTTTCAAACATTTTCCAATAAACCTAACCAAATAATTTTCCTTCTAATCTGTTCAATATTATTTATCCTCATAATCTTTTATATTTTCTTATCAGTAAACATATGATAATGTGCTTAGTAAACCAAAATAATATCTTTTTCAAATATTTGTACACAATGACTGACCCACTCCATAAATATATTTTAACATATTTATAAATATAAAAATATGATAAATATATTCTAGTGAGCCAAAAAGTAAAAATAGTACACCATTTTCATAATAAGCCTTCTCTACAAAGAAAGCAATGGATTACATAATCATGGAACAATTTATGTAAAGAAAATAGAAGAGTATAAGCTTTTTTAGGGGGCTATAATAAGAATTGTCAAAAAAGACAGTCCACACTTTAGACAGAATAGAAAATATTGCACAATAGTCATGATATTGGAATTTATTGAGTTATAAAGGTGAAATGTTTCTTGCAATGGGAGCAGGAATATATGCACATAACCTGGTGGGAATATGACTAATTTGCAATATGTTCATATATTAATGTTCCTAACAAAAGTTGTTAAATGTACTTAAACAAGGGTAACAGAAAAAGTGTGAACTTCAAAGCTTACTAAAGCTTATAATTTGATAGGGTATGTGCTATATAATAATTATGTTTATAATATTTTCCCTGAAGTCTTAATAATTAATTTTGTCCCTATAACACAAAGAAACATTTAGCAAGAAACAGCTTCACCAACATCAGTTTGCTGTATATTCCATTTCTAGTCATGATCTAACATTATCTAGCCTTTTCACTTTGATTAAGCTTCTATTGAAAACTAAAAGTAAATGTTGAAAGTCACATAAGATTTTCTGTTCTGTTTCAGTCAAACCATTAAAATCCATCAAAGATCCATAGAGGTATCTAAGGCCTTTGCTTGTATATAAGTTAGCATCATTTAAATACATTTTACACTTCATGATGGAAGCATATTTCCTCTTATTCCAAGCCTAAATGTCACCAAGTACATTGTCTAAACAGTAAATGTGCATAATGTCTTGAATATACATAATGAGTTAAAAAAACAAAATAAATTATATTTAAAATTAAATTTAGACCATTATTTGTGACTTAAAAATTCTCAGGCAGGTTAATTCATTGTAAAAGAAAGAAGATATGAAAGTAATAAATTTACTAAATTTAAAATAAGAAAAGAATTAAAGATGTGACACTCCAATAATTATGTTATATTATTATTCACAGAAGTGAACTCAATAACTAAGCTAATTTATAAGCATATTTTAAGTCTTTAAGACAACACAAATTTTTCATTGTTGATTCTCATAATGAATCACTCTGTGACTAAATTAAATTATCCTGTATGCCCCCCTTTTAGAAGTCAGGGGAAAAAAGTAGAGCAAAAGGAGGACATCAAATATCCCATTTCAAGTAAACCTAGTTTTTTTAAAGGTTGTTCTCAAAACCACAACTTAATGCAAAGCTTTCTACTCTATCTTTACCATAATATGGCTTTTTTATTTTCCACTTCCTATAATGTGCTAAGTATTATTTAACAGTATTAATTAAATTACATGAAGCATAGCTTAGTGGTTAACGCACTTGCCTGAAAAGCCAAAGAACCCAGGATCTATTCCCCAGGGCCCATGTAAGCCAGATGCACAAGGTAGAGCATGCACCTGGAGTTCGTTTGCATGGCTAGAGGACTTGTGTCCATTCTCTATCTGCTTCTCTCTCTTTTCCTCTCAAATAAGTAAATAAAATAAGATATTAAAAATTATCTTTACAAACAATTCTCTTTTTATTTATTTACAATTTTAAAAACTCAGAGATAATTTTAAATGTTCATAGATGTGTTTCTGTCAAACTGATAACAGAAGCAACCAAATAAACCACTATATCTGATGAAATAATGATGAGATTTTATGTTGGTAGTAGTTTAGTTGATATAGAATATAAGGATGGCATAATTGTGTGAGGTATCTCAGATGTCCATACAGTAAGACACTACCTTTTTAGACTGGAAAACTATTAATTGAATGCACAGGGAAAAATATGTAACTTGTCTTCTGATACTGTTACTTTTTTCCTAGTGATATATAGTGTATAATATGGAAAAAAAGCAACAAATAGAAGATTATACAACAAATAGTCTGTCATTTGTACAAATATTAGATACTAATTGTCACCTATAGACAAAAAACTCTCTAAATTCTTTCTTTTTTTTTTTTTTTTTTTTGGTTTTTTGAGGTAGGGTTTCACTCTAGCCAGGCTGACCAGAATTCACTATGGAGTCTCAGGGTGGCCTCAAACTCACAGTGATCCTCCTACCTCTGCCTCCCAAGTGCTGGGATTAAAGGCATGCCTCTAAATTATTTCTAACAGAAGGCTACATTATATTTCCAGGAAAATTATGCTCCTAATTGTGCTAATTACCATGACGTAACAAAAAAATGAGATAAGAGGTTGAAATTTTCCTTTATATTTTATTATTTAGTGAATAGTCCCACATTTAGGTTTCTGCCTCATTTGTAAAGACTATTTACTTTTCCAAAAATAATAGAAATGACGATACAGCGAGGCACATTTGAGAACCAAACATCCAGTAAAATATTGACACATAATTCTTAAACATTACCTATAAAAAAGAATATAAATACTATATTTCATCCTTATTCCACTTTAACTTGGCAAAATATAGCTATTGCAAGCAACATAATTTCTCATCTAATATAGTCAGTGTAAAAGCTAGTGTCTTCATACCCAACTTCCCAACAAGTAGCCAAATTCTTCTTCATACCAGGCCTCTAGGATATATACATCAACAAGGAGGGGCCATTGGGGAGGGGTTGGGTCACGGATGAGCCTAATAATGGTACCAAACTGCCTGCATTTGCTGAATAGAAAACTAATTTAAAAAAATTTTTAAAAAAACCTGAACTGACTGTAAGTATCTACATTTTTCGCTTAGCTGTTAAGCCATTGAATATAAATCATATGCAAGCAAAATAATTTTTAGTAAGGCCCACTATTTGCTTAAATACTATAAAACTGTTTTTAATTTTTTTTTTTAAATAAGGCCTCATGTAGGTCAAGCTATCTTTAGACTTGCTATTTAACTACAGCTGCCCTTGAACTCCTGAACCTCCATCTCCTCAATGCTGGAATTAGTGACATAGCCACTTTACTCACCTAACTGCAATATTTTAATGAAATAGTTATGGCTATGTGTTACTCTTTGTGGTAGCTATCTTCCAGTAAGGAATACAAAAATCCAATCACATACTTAGCCCTATAAGTGTGTGTGTGTATGTATGATGTATGTGTGTGTGTGTGTATAACTTATAGACAAGGAAATCAAGAGTAGTTGGGCTATTTTGCCCCAAACACACATCACTAGCAACACATAAAATCGTAGATTCAAAAATCAAAGCCAGTGGCTACAGAACCTGGTATACCCATTCTCCCCCCCCCCCCGTCTCAAATAAATAAAATAAAACATGGAATAATTTTTCTTAAAATATTTAATATGACAGCAACCAGTTCTTTCATGAGTAAAATTCAATTTTATTTTATCACTTTCTGAACAATTTAGGCCATATATACTTATTGTCAATGGAAATATTGAATTTTTTTTCATTAAAATACCACTTTATTATGAAAATTACAAAAATTTTCATTTTTTCAATAAACAAGTTTTCATTCAACAAGTACTTTATGATTTGCTTTATAAATAATCTCCAAAGATGAACAGCTCATTAAATTCTTTTAGGAAACAAAAATACCTACTAATAGGGCTGGAGGGATGGCTTAGTGGTTAAGCACCTGCCTGTGAAGCCTAAGGACCCTGGTTAGAGGCTCAACTCCCCAGGAAACATGTTAGCCAGATGCATACGAGGGTGCACGTATCTGGAGTTCATTTGTATTGGCTGGAGGCCCTGGTGCACCCATTCTCTATCTGTCTATTTCTCTCTCTGTCTGTCACTATCAAATAAATAAAAAAAAACATTTTTTTTAAAAAAATACCTACTAATAGACTTCATATGACGCCTTCCAACTCTTACTCATGCCAACATAATAATCCTTCATTTACCAAAATGTACTTGATAATCATAACTTTCTATATAATCTATGTAATCACCACTATGCCTAGGAAAAGTTAAATAAGTTAAAAAGCAGTAAAAGTAACTTCCATTTGACAGTAACACAGATATTTATTAACATGTTGTCTCTTCTTAGATTTGAGACACAAAAGCTAGCATCTGGTTGGCATCACTGAAGCTAGAAATATTCTCTATCTTAGCTTTTGGAGAAGTGTACCAAAGCAGTGGAATTGAGTATTGCACCTTACTCAGACAAAACTCCTACTTTTATAGATACTAGCAGTCATTTCTCATGTCAGTTGACTTTAAAGACCCCAACTATTTCCCCTAAAAGTGCCTTAAATATGTAAAGGATTTCTGAGTTCTGTCACTACATCATAATATATTCTCAATACTATTATTTATTTTATATTTTATCTTTCTTCAAATTTATTTGATAGTTTGGGGAATCCCATTTTTCATAAACAAACAAAGCATGAATTAGAGAGTCTATCAATTTTTAAAAACTTAATTAGTGGTAATTAATGTAAGTATTTAACATGCCATATTACTTCCATGTTTGTCAAACTAATGGAGCAAATTCATGGACTTCTTCCAAAAGGAGCAATAACAAGCATGATTCTTTAAGGTGATTAAAAGCTTAACTGAAAGCCATGATGTAAAACCACTTCATTAATCATGATAAAATATTTCCTAAACAAACCAGACTCTGTTTCAATATTTCTCCATATGAAAAGCCAAACTGATTTTTCAGGTGTACATAAAAGAAGCTCTATTGTCCTATAACCATATTTCATGAGAAGGTAAATTAATAAAATTTTAATTATCATTATAATCTCTTGTGAAAACTCATTAACTAGTTTAACAAAAGAACAAAATCACAAAAGGAAAGTGGTTTTGTTCTTGCTTGTCCCTCCTTTCCTTTTTCCTTCCTTCCTTCTTCCTTCCTTACTCCCTCTCTCCTTTCCCTCCTTTCTTCCTAAAAATACTTATACAAGATCTCATCATACTGGCCTAAAACTGGCGATCCTTCTGCCTCAGACTCCCAAGTGCTGGAATTAAATATAAGCAAAAGCACCATGCCCAGTTTTATTCTTTTCTTGCCAAAGTGTTTCTTGTGTTTTATTTTTCTAAGTAAAGTGGCAATTTCAGAAAGAATGTGGACATAGTAAAGGTATAGTTCTGAAACTAAGATAATTGACTAAAGGAAAATATGTTATGAGGACTCCTTCCTTCCTCAAGGTAGTAACTGAATAAAGTTAACAGGAGTTTGTCATACTTACCTGTCTCGATCTGGAGAGTAATGGTCATCCGTGACACGATGTCTATCCATTCTACTAATTGTATTATAATGTCCAGTAGTAGTGCGTGTCCCTCGAAGTCCCTGTTCCACATTCCTACAAACACAGCAAGAGCCATTATCCTAGTAAGCCATAAACACCAATAATAAGCAAACTAGTAATAAAAATAGTTGAAACAAATCTAACATTTCTTCAATTATTTATACTTGTAACAGCATATATTTCAGTTGACTGTCAACAGTTGACTGTCAACAGTTAATTAAAGATCTTACAGTTAATTGAAGAGGCCAAGTTAGGCTAATATGCTTGAGAATAAGATAAGGAATATCATAACAATTAGTGGATGACTCCCAGGTTTTTAAGACTGACACTCAATGACATGATATACTAGAAGAAAAGATTCATAAGGTGAATATGGGTTAAGTCTTGTGCGTGCTTGTTTATGTACTAACTAGGAATGAAGAAAGAGATGCCTTATGTGTGGCTGCCCATAACTTCAAACAACAACAAAAATCTATTGATTTATCTTTTTTTTAGTGCAACATAACCCCAATTACCACTTCATGCATTTACTATAACAGTCTAATTATTTTGTTACTTTAATTCTTACCAAGTATACCGTGATATATGGCAGGCCTACATATAATGAGCTAGTTTGCCAACCCTTTCCAAATGTTTCCATGTTAAATTGCAGTGCCACCTTCATCATACACCAAGTGAGCATTCAAATAAATAGGTAAATTATATATATATTTTACATATTTTATATATATATACATATGCATACATATACATATATATTACATGATGAAAATATATAATATATATCCCCACATATATAATTTGTTATCCTAATCATTATGTCTAGTGAATCATATTTTACATGAGTATTGATATACTCTAATTCACTAATATGTAGTCTAAAATAATACCAAGTGTCTAAAAATTATATGTAGTAATTTAGTTATTACTCTGTTATAAATTATTTTATGGAGAATTAATTATTTATTATATACAGTAATTCACACACAAATAAGGTGTGTCTCATTCAGTATTTGAAGTCTTGAAGTTTTACTCGTTTATTTAAAAATACCTATGAATTGTCAGATGAATTAGAAGATACATATTAAGTTGTGTTGATGTTGGGAATAGTTTTTTATGTCATTATATTTTATTTTTGTCATTTTATTTATTTATTCAATCTTTTTGTGAAAAAGAGAGAGAAAGAGAAGCATATAGAGAAAGAAAGAGAGAAAATGGGAACTCCAGGACAGTCAGCAACTGCAAACAAACTCCAGACACATGCCCCACCTTTTACATTTGGCTGATGTGAGTCCTGATGAATCAAATTGGGTCCTTTGGCTTCCCAGACAAGTACTTTAACCTTAACCACTAAGCAATCTCTCCAACCCTGTCATTATATTTTCAAATTTGTTATAACTGATCTATGGTCATCTGTTTAGCAGGGCTCTTATAATAGTTTTAGTGCTTTATTTGTTTTTCCCATATAGATAAATCTATTATTAACAAAAATAATGTTTCATAATGTTTTCTTTTCCAGTATTTTCACCCATTTATCTTTCATTTGTTTTATAAATTATTTGACTTAAAGCATGGCATTTTCTATTATTTGCTGTTTTTCATTTTTAAAATTAATGTAAGTACCTATAAAATTATTTTAAGTACAATGCACACTTTATGAACTATAAGTGGTTCTTCTACTCTCACCTTACTGATTATCTAAGGTGACTAGAAACTGAACAACAAAATTATTTTTCTACCTCTAATATGATTTATTTCTATATTAGTCTACTAACATGATAAATAACCATAATAACTTATTTAGTGTTTTACTATCATTTTTAAAATTCATAGCTAGATGTGATCAGTAACATGCATTTGCAATTAAAATGTGCACATAATATATCCAATACTAAGGTTATATTAGCTCCATAAAAGGTATTATAGAGTAAATTTTCTTTCCTTTTATACATCTAGAACCAGTTTTGTTAGGAATAAATATCTACTTCTGGAAACTCGGGAAAAACTTATCTAAAAGAAAGTCTTAATGAGAATTTCTTTGCACAATGAGAAGAGAACAAGGAATGTTTATCTTTGGGAACTATTTTAACTTATCTAGCACTGGCTGGATGGTTTAACTATTCTATTTCCTTTTCAGGTAAGTAAACATTTCACCTAAAGTAACCAATTTAATGACATGCTTTCATAGGAATCATAATTTCTCTCTCTGTCTCTGTCTCAGAGTTTTATTTATTTGGCTCTCCTTTTCCATGTACTATCTTTTTGTATTGATGTTATAATATTTTCAAATAATTATTGTGTTTTGGTTTAATATATACTCAGTCATGTCTTTCTTTTTTTCTCATGCATTGTGCTCATTTTGCGTCAATTTCACTGATTTTTCCTTTATCCATATTTGATTTCTTCATATTTTGCTATGATTTTATGCTGTTCTATATTCAGTTTTATAAACTCACTGCTTATGTACTTTATGATTTTCTTGGCTTTTTATAATGGACAGGCAAAGATGGCCTATGTTCATGGTGTTTAATACATGTGTGAATTACATGGCTACATCAATCTATATTACATGCTTTGCAATTTGGTGGGGGAGAGAATACATGGAATCTACAGTATTATCAACTTATATATCATTGATATATTTTGATATATATACATATGCATATATATGATATTTTTGTTAGCTGTAGTTACTAAGGCATAGAAGAGATTTCTTAAAGTTTGTATTTCTAGGTAATATTTTTTGTACCTTGAACAATATTTCCCTAATCTTCACACAGCCTAGAGTCACCACCATTGTACCACTCAATAAGTCCAACTGTTTCCAATTCTATGGATACAGGAAAGTATGCCATACTTATCATGTGCCTGGTATATTTCATGTGAACTAACATCTTCCAGATTTGTCCATGTTGTCATACATGTCACAATTTCGTCTTTATTTTATTGAACAGTATTCCACTGTGTTCTTCTTCCATTTATCCAATGATTGATGCTTAGATTGATTACATACTTTTATTATTGTTTAATGTAGCATATTGAACATTATAGACATGCTACCAATATATTAATTTAATATCATTTGAATATATATCTAATTATGGGATGGTTGAAGCCTATAATTCTTGTTTTAATATTCTGAGTAATAGCCATCTGTTTCTGAAAATGACCATACTAGTTTACATAGTCATTAAGTGTGTTGTAGGGATTCCTTTCCTCTCCATTCTTACTAACTCTTGCTTGCTTTCATCATTTTGGTTTTTCTTTCTGGAATAGTGTCTCATGTAGCTCAAGGTGGTCTCAAAGTCACTATGTAGCTGAGGATGATCATAAACTCCCTATCATCCTTGCTTTTTAAATTGAAATTGAGATCTCATTTTCATTTGGCTTATATATACTTCTATAAGTTACTTTAAATATGTCATTTATGGGCTGGAGAGATGGCTTAGCGGTTAAGCGCTTGCCTATGAAGCCTAAGGACCCCGGTTCGAGGCTCAGTTCTCCAGGTTCCACGTTAGCCAGATGCACAAGGGGGCACACGCGTCTGGAGTTCGTCTGCAGAGGCTGGAAGCCCTGGCGCGCCCATTCTCTCTCTCTCCCTCTATCTGTCTTTCTCTCTGTGTCTGTCGCTCTCAAATAAATAAATTAATTAATTAAAAATATATATATGTCATTTAAAGGTAATATATTAGTTGATCTTATTTTAAAGGTCAAGTTCGTTATGTGAAAATCAAATAGCATAAGGATTTGGCCAATCATTAGAAAGATCAAATTATAACAGTTTTATAGGATTTGAACATCAGCTCCAATTCCTGTTATTTGGGAGTAAAGGAAGGGGCTAGAGATGAAATACTAAAACTCATGAATAATTAGCTTCCACAATTACATTATGAGAAGGTGCTAGGAGAGTGGTTTGCCCAGAGAAGGCATTCAAGTCCCTCACTGAAGACCTGTACTTTGACCTGTGAATTTCTTCCTCACCTAATTGATTTCTCTATCATTTATAATATCTTTAATAAACTCATAAATGGCATATAGGACTATACATAATTTGTGGAACTGATACTATCACCAAGTAATGCCTGAACTGAAAGGAATTATAAGACATCCAATTGGTACCTGTTGAAAATTATTTGTTGGGAAAAAAAACCTTATCTATCCAATCCATAAAAGTGTTCTGTATTATATTTCGAAACGAGACTACTTCAAGGTGCATTATTTTTTAAATGAAGGACATCATTTATTAAATATTCTAAATTAACAACTAATTCTCTCTCATTTTAAACTTGAGATAATGAATCTTATTCTATTAATGTCTACCACATTTAAATATGCAATAAAAAACAAATAAATATGCTTCAGAAAAGATGTAATAATTTGGGTCCCATTTACAAATTCATCATGTCGAAATACTTAATAAATAATATATTAAGTGCCTTTTTCATTTATATACTGTCTAATTTTAGTAAGTCCCTTTTTTGATGAATAATCTAATAAATTAAATGAATAAGATTTATAAATATAATAAATTTACTTTTATCTTAGGTAGTTCAATATGTATAAAAATGAGATTCAGGGCTGGAGAGATAGCTTAGCAGTTAAGGTGCTTGCCTGCAAAGCCGAAGGACCTCAGTTCGATTCCTTAGGACCCACATAAGCTTGATGCAGAAAGTGGCACATGCATCTGGAGATCATTTGTAGTGGCTGGAAACCGTGGCATGCCCATTTCTCTCTCTCTCTCTCCCCCTCTCTCTCTCTCTCTCTCTCTCTCTCTCTCCCCCCCCCCTCTTTTTCTCTCTCAAATAAAAAATGAGTTCAGGAAAATTTACATTTGTATCACTTTTCATTATAAAATATTAGGTATAGGATCCAATTCTCTTGAACACTGTAAATACATAAAATATAAATTATCTACAAATTACTTGTGATCCTCAACTAGTATTTCCGTGGCTTATACTCTCTATAGCCCTTCTGTACTTAAAAAGGTTGATCAGAGATTTATTCTATCATAAGACCTAAAGCAACAGATATTTTAAGCCATTATTCCCATTATACATACATTGTTTTTAATTTTGTGATGATTTTTCTTAATCTTAAAACCATGCAGATATTTATTGTTCCTAGTTCTTAAGTAACCACTATCCATATCATTTATAAATATAATTAGTTGAGACTAAATTGACCTACTCAATACTTATATATGTTTTAAAGCTAGTTCTTAACTATTTCAACACATAATAAAATGTTACATAGATCACTGAAAATAACAAAACAAACTATATTTTAACATATTATCATTACAATGGTTAATGAATGACACAATGCACTTACAGGAGAATTTTTCTTTAGAAGCTATAAATTATACTTCATGTTAAATAATCCTGAAGTACCACACATACCTTTGTGGAGGTGGGACACTGGGTGACCATGATCTAGTCCTTCCTATAACATCTACTCGATGAGGAGACCCTGATGGTGAACAGTGGTTTGATGACATTACTTGTTCTGGCACTGATAATGTTGAACTTTGAAGATCTCGACCATTGTGTCGATAGTCTAAGGGCATAGAAGTGATGAAAATAATTATCTATAGAATAAACCCTTTGTGTTTAGCCTTTACCCTCATAAAATATTGGTGAGGCTAAAAGAATTTGAATATGGTAAACTTGGTAAACTTACATTACAATAATTATATACCATAACATGTTTAAAATTATAAACACATAAATAAAGGGAAAGAACATTTAAATATTTAAGTAGTATCTATGTTCAAGGGACTGTGCCGGGTTGAATAGAAATCACTTATGCATATACTAAATATTTTATGCATATTTATAGAGAGAAATACACACATAAAATTATTTTCAATAAGGGGAAAATGTGGGGGGGAGGGAGGGTATTACCATGGAATTTTTTTATAATCATGGAAAATGTTAATAAAAATTAAATTTAAAAATTATCTTCAATAAAATAATAAAGGTTATTCTAAAACATTTAATCCCTAAGAGCTTCAAATGCTTCTCAACAATCATTAATAATTAAAATTACCAAATTCAAATGTTCTTCAAAGTCTATAGTTATTTCTTCAGGGATAAAATGCATAAGGAAACAATGTCATTTGAAGTACATATGCAAACTGATTCTCTTATAGCATTTGATAGAGATGAGAAGAAAAATTTGACAAATCATAGAAGAAGAAATGGTCTAACGATTTGACTTACTTATACTAGTGTATTAAAATGTAATTCAAATAAATATTAGAAAGCATTAATAATTGTATAGATGGGGAATAAAAGAGAGGACATTCTAAAATGGTACAAAACATAAGCTAAATGTAAAGCACCCATGGGAAAATAAAACAAAATATAAGTTTGATACAAGCTATATGTATCTAAAACATCCTGAATTTTGTAATAGAAAGCTTGAATATTTCTAAGCAGGAAAGACATTATTACTATCAATATTATCTTTATCATGCTCATTAGAGCTATTACTAATTGACCTCTGATTCCATTGAGAATACTGCTGAGAAGTTTAGAAAATGCACTGTTATAACATTTATATCAGAAACAATTCAAGGGCTTAAAGTGTTGCTCTGCAATAGTGCAAGTGCTTTAAATAATGTCCTAGGTTCTATCAATCCTCAGTACTATCTAAAAATAAATGTCATTTTCCAAGAATGTTAATAATTTGTATCATTAAATTAGATCCCAAGAACAGAACAAAAGGTACTGATTTGGGTGTAAGATATAAAAAATGAAGTATTTTCAGATGCAGAAAAATGGGATAGGGGAGAAAAAACTAAGAAATATAATCCCATTCTCACTGAACCATAGTTCCTAGAACATTTGTTAAGAATGCTATACTTTTATACTTGTGTTAACCTATTGTGTGCTAAGACCACCCATGGACAATACCCAAAGTGTTTACATGGGTAATATAATTTCTATTTATTTAAGGACAAGTCTACAGAAAGATGGATAGCTGTGAATTCTGAACAACCAATATTTTTAGTAATGGAGATGGTGTATTTGGGTGTATAGACACACATTAACACAAGTGCTTTAAATGGCAATGGTCTAAATGTACTAGTTAAAAGACAGAGAATCAGCATAAATAAAATATATCCAGGCACTAAAATCCCATAACAAAATTGTATGATACAAAGTTAAAATATTAAGGTCAGACACGTTTTGATGTACCAACAAATAAACAACAAAATAAATAATGAGGGCTGGAGAGATGGCTTAGCAGTTAAGGTGCTTGCCTGAAAAGCCTAAGAATGCTTGCTCAAGTCTCTAGGTCCCAAATATATTCTGACATATTCTTCCTCTTTCTGTCTGTCTGTCTCTCAAACAAGTAATAAAATAATTATTAAAAATAAATGAAAAAAGAACCAAATCACTGGGCTAGAGAGATTGCTTAGTGGTTAAGGCACTTGCTTGTAAAGCCTAAAGATCCAGGTTCAATGCCCCAGTATACGTATAAGCCAGATACACAGAGTGGCACATGTATCTGGAGTTCATTTGCAATGGTTGAAGGCTCTGGAATATGAGTCTCTCTCTTCCTCTCTCCCTCCCTCCCTCCCCCCCCCCCTCTCTCTCTCTCTCTCTCTCTCTCTCTCTCTCTCAAATAAATAAATAAAATACTTTTAAAATAAGTAAATAAAAGGAAGGATATTTTATGTTCATAACCATAAACTTGTAAATTTTTCAAGATGATATTTTCTTTCCAACTTGATCTATAAATTCAGTGCAATCTAGTCAAAATAATAGCATGTTTTGGTGTAGACTCTGACAAGTTGATTTGAGATTCTACAGTTTATATGGAGAGACATAAGACATAATAGCCAACAAGGGAGAATAAAAGATAATGAAGTTGGACGACTGACAATTGCATATTCAATACTTACTATAAGTCAAAAGTAATAAGTACATTGTAATGACCAAAGAATAAAGCAATGATACAGAGCAAAAGCTCATGAATAAACCAACATAAAGATAGACTGGTGATCTTTAGCAAAACAAAAAGCAACACTGTGGATCAGTGGTAGTATTTTAAATAAATGGTGCTAGAGCAACCAGACATCAACATACAAACAATGAATCCAGAAAGAAACCTAGCATTCTTCATAAAAATTAACTCAAAGTTTGTTCAAAATATAAATTTTAAATACAATTAAATACAATTATAATGCCCATTTTGTACCCTGTAACCATAGGTGTTTGCAAGTAAGCTTCCTACTTAGTCTGTGGCTGGTAGAGTTTTGGGAGGTGGAACATTAGGAAGGAGATGTGTCATTGGGTGCAGGAACCTTGAGATTCTAGGTCCAGCACAGTGGGTGTTCAGAGTGGGTTCAGTCAGACTCTTCCACCTGGTTCCTGATGTATGAAGATGTAAGACAGCTGCCATGCTTTCTTTGCCCTCAGGAAACTTCTCCTTGAATCCATAAGCCTGAAATAAAACCCTTTTTCCCTTTTCTGGTAAAGAGGTTTGTCTCAAAAGTGAAATTGTAACTGCTTCATCACTATAAAATCGCATGTGGGGAATCTTAGATAATTTGGGGTGAGTTGATACCATTTTAAATAAAACACCAAAATTAGGATTCACTAAAAAAATCACGGGGCTGAAGAGGTGGCTTAGCAGTTAGAGTGCCTGCTTGTGAAGCCTATATTCAACTTCCCAGATCCCACATGAGGCAGACACACCACGTGATGCATGTGCAAGGTCACACATGTGCACAAGGTGGCACACACATCTTGAGTTCAAATGCAGTGGCTGGAGGAACTGGCTCACCAATTCTCTTTCTCTCCTCCCCCCCCCCCCCCCCCCCGCGACCGCCTTATAAAAAAGGCCAGTCTGTTGGGCTTGCCTCAAAAAAGAAATTGCAAAAAAACATCATGGGTAGGCTGGGTTTTATTAAAATGTAAAATGTCCACTCTTTAAAAGACAAAGAATGAGAAACCATAGGTTGTGAAAAATATTTGCAAAAACCCTAGCTCTGTTACCAAAAATATACACAAGCTCTTGAAACTCAACAAAACTTTGTAGTGCAGCTGTTTCCTCTAAGAGCGACATGACTAGGCCACGTTGAAACAACTGTTGGGATCTGCAGACCTCAAGAGATAAGGCCTATAATGTTTCCTTGGGGATGGTGGAGAAGGGTCACCAGGAGATCCTTATGAAGCTTCTTCCCATTCCCAAGTTAAAGAGGCAGTAAGCAACTAATATGGATAAGAGTGTTCAGTGGTACAGCTGCCCATGCTCATGTAAGGAACCCAAATCAGCACATGGGCTCACCAAGCTGGAATTAGACAGATTCTGGTCTCTTGCTGTACTCTCTACATGGGTGAATATACATTTCTTTATGTTTCCCCAGAGAAAGATATGCAGGAAACCTAAATAATAAAAGAATTTATCAATTTTTCCAAATTATACAATTCCTTTGATAATATGGAAAAATAACAAAATACTCATATGTAGATATTTTAGGGGATAAGAGCTGGGGAAGGTTCTATTTTGCTGTTTCTCAGCAACCTAAATATTTATGATTATGAGCTGTATATTTCAGAAATAAGAAACAATAACTTTATTATTTATATCATAAAAATTATAATAAATGCTTGAGGTATAATGATTAATCTCAACTGTCAAACTGACGGGGACAAGAATTAACTAAAATATTAACCTCTGTTTCTGGCTGATCTGTGTGAATATTTCAAGAGAAGACTGAGGGAGAAGACATTCCTGCAGAATTGGTAGCCTTTGAGGTGGCAAGTCCCAAGAGAAAGAGGACTGAGGGATAAGCAGTCTGCTCTTACATTCACTCCTTGCTGGAGAATACATCTGCATTGTTTCTGTCATATTTCACTTACATTGAAGCATAGCTTTCTTGACCTACCAATGTGGATTAAAGACCAGTGACTCTCCAGGAATCTTCCAGGCTTTCAGTGCCATATTGGGATTGCCAAGGCATCCAACCATGCAAAAGGAGAAGCTTCCAGGTTCTCAGCCTTGCCAGTGTCCAGCCATTTTTTAACTATCCTGCCCATATTTTGTAAGCCAATTGAAAAAAATCCCCTTGGTGATATAGATACATTCTGTCAATTCTGTTCTTCTGGAGTACTCTAGTACAAAAGCGGTAGATCTTTAACCTGATTTAAACATTACAAAATATGTATGGATATCTATCTGTCACACAATACTTCATTTGTATGTATTTACATTTTTACATACAAGCTAAAACTTTTTCAAAAATTAATGGAGGATTCAATTCAATGAATATTTTTGTATGAATCTTGAAAAGAGTAAATTAAAAATTTGAAATATACCTAAAATGGTATGGATATGAAAGTTTCAGTGTTCTAAAGGGAAATGCTGGAATGAAAAAACATTGATGTGGCAAGTTAATAAGAAAAAAATTAGTAAACCAAGCATGTATAGAACAAAAATACAGAAATTGACCTCCAAGAAAAAGACCTTGAAAAGATTTTTTCGGGTAACTTTACTGAGGGTGAATATCTAAACCAGTATATGAAATAGGAAAACATTTTCGTAATCTCATTAATTAAAAATTGTACATGCTTAATACAAAACAAAGGCAAAACCATGTTCTTTAAAGTAATGGACTGAATCAGGCTCATTAACAGAAATCATCAAACAAAAAGGGAATTGATGTAGCTATAGCATGCCTCATGTACGATAAGTTGACTTTTTGTCCTGATTAAAATTAATTATAATAATGAAATCTGTTAGGTCATTTAAATTTCATTAAGACTAGAATCATAACATTAAAGTGACCATGTATGTAAAGTTTTGTTTACTCAACAATTTTCCCAATGTGTTGTAAAATACTTATTATCCAGAAGCTTTAAAATAGAAAAGTTGCTGGGCGTGGCGGCACATGCCTTTAATCCCAGCACTTGGGAGGCAGAGGTAGGAGAATCACCATGAGTTTGAGGCCACCCTGAAGCTCCACAGTGAATTCCAGGTCAGCCTGGGCTAGAGTGAGACCCTACCTCGAAACCTCCCCCGCCCCCCCCCCCAAAAAAAAGAATAGAAAAGTTGTGTAAGGCATGGTGGAACATGCCTTTAAACCATTCGGGAGACAGAGGTAGGAGGATCGCCATGAGTTCAAGGTCATCCTGAGACTCAATAGTGAATCCCAGGTCAGCCTGGCTAGGGTAAGACCCTACCTCAAAAAATCTAAAAAATAAAGAAATAGAAAAGTTGGGACAGGAGAGATGACTTAGTGGTTAAGGCGCTTGCCTGAGAAGCCTAAGAAACTGGGTTCGGTTCTCCAGGTCAACAGCCAGACGCACATGGTGGCACATGTATCTGGAGTTTGTTTGCAGGGAGTAGAGGCCCTGATGCACCATTCTCTCTCTCTCTCTCTTAAATGTATTAATTAAAATAAATCAGAAAAAAATTTAAAAATACAAAAGTTTTAAATATCTACTTAGTTGGCATCTTTCAGGAATATTCAAGCTAATAATGTGTATAGCTTTTCTAGCAACTAATTGGGGGCTAAGTTTCATAGGTTACTGAGGTTATTTAGGACAAAAAGCAGGCAAGTTTTGATTGATTATTTTCTTCCTTTAATGGAAAACTATTTGTCCCTTCAAACACTATTGAAATGATTACTAAAATGATTCTAGTTAAAACCCTTACCTGATACTACGCCAATCCCATCATCACAGTCATAGTCAGAGACTTCACTATCACTGATTCTCTTTGACCCTATGAGATAAACATACCATTAATTAACATGGATGATTGTTTAAAAAAACTATAATAAACCCTCCAGAACCTGAAAAATAAATGAAATGATTTTTAAGTTAAACACTTGAGGATATAAATTAGAAAGAAATGAAAGTCATTAGGATCTCACCAGCACTTACTTTCATGTACAATTCCTGAGGTAAGGATAGAGATAGAGTTGACAATTTATATATGATTTATGCAGAAATGGTATAAGCCAAAATTTCTAAATGGTTGAAAGTATGAAATAATAGTAGTACAAAATGAGTATATAAATAAAGTCTAAAAAAACAGGTTATTTACTATTGGAGGCTTTGGGACAAAGGCATTTATGTCTAGGTAAATTTCCTCACTTTAAGAAATCAATCATTTTCAAAACCATTACTATGTCATTTCCTAATATACCTGAAACAAAAGCATGTATGTCTAATTTTTATTTATCATGACCATGAAAAATACATAAGAGTAAACTGACTTCTGATGTCTTAAACATTTTTTCCTAGTTTTCTATTGCTCTCAGAAGACAAAGAAACAAATTATTTATAAAACTACTAAATCTAAACTGAGAATTGTGCTGTTTTCTAAAAATTAGCCCAAGAACACTGTGGTAGTCTGAATGGATGTCCCCCAACAAATTCAGGGGGTTATTAAAGCTTGTAATTTAGATCTCCAGCTGCCTGGCTCGAGGAAGTATGAATATAGGTGAAACCTAGATTTCTATCTTAGTCAGCTTCACACTGCTGGGATGCACCTCCAAACTAGACACAGTCTATGGGAGAAACAGGATTCGTTTGAAGCTTACAGATCCAGTGGAAGTTCCATGATGGTGGAAAGGAGAAAACCCACCACCAAAAGCAAGAGCAAAAACTGGGAGCCAAGCAGCAGGAAACCCTGGCAGAACTCATTGCTCTCTGCAAACCTTATGGTGGAAGTCAGATCCAACCCCAGTAACACCTTACGGCAGATTCTAGGGTTCAGCCCTAGGGTGTTATTGGAAGGTAGATATGAATTCTAGCCTAAGGTGTGCAGACTGCCTGAGCTCTGCCTGGGGTTCCTGATGTGCTTGCTTTGGGGTAGTGGCTACTAATTCTCTCTGTATAGATCTGTATAAAGGGAGCCAGCTTCTTCTACCATTGTGGAGCTTCCCTTGGATCTTTAAGCTTCAAATAAATTCCATTCCTCCCATAAACTGTATCTGGTTTAGAGGTTCATCCCAGCAACGTGATGCTGACTACAACAAACACTAAAAACTTATTATTTTGAAACATCATGTTTGTATTTTCCCCAATAAAATCTACCTAATATAATTTTAAAATATGAATGTCAATATAGTAAAATTATCATCAAACTGAATCAAATACAACTTTGATATCTACAACATATTCTGTCTATAAATTAAATTATGAAATATATCACATACAAAAATAAGCACATTATCTGATTTCTCATGTGTCTCAGGAATAATCACACCCTATACAACAGAATATTTTACTAAAAAACGTTCATCTTCTTTGGTATCAAAAAAATTTAATGATGAATAAAAACAGATTTGCTATTTCCAAAAGTGACTTATGTCTTTCATCTTATACTATGTATTATTCATTAAATCAATGAAACTCTGTTTTGTCAGAAAATAATTAATTTCTTGTATGGCTTTCAAAAAACAACCTAACATTCATATTGCATAGTGTATCCAAAGCAGAGATAATCAATATGAGTGCATTCCAATATTTGAAAGCTATTCTTTGAGATACCCTATACTTTTTCCTTTCAGCTATTTATTTGCATTAAGTCCTGCTCTTCTGGGGGAGGGAGAGCCTCTTATGCCAGGTACTACAGGTCTCCTTTTCTACTTCTAAAGGATAGGACGATAACACTGGTTTTTTCCACCAGATTTCCCCAAATGCATTGTTGCTACTACTGTTTTCCTACCTGTCCTTACTTCAAAAAGCATCAGCCACAATCAAAGCAGAGGCTGCTATTGCTTTCACTGGTTTTGAAATTAGAACTTCCTGGCAACTTCCCAACAGGCTAGGCAGAAAAAGAGGTGTAACATTAGGATACATATTTAAAATGGGCTTTGGGATAGATGGATTGCAAAGATGGGTCTGTAGTGGAGAAATTTAATCAGAAAATTGCATCCCCCATATAACAAGGTTCCATTTTGTAAATAATCAAGGATAATGTTAATTTACTGCAACAGATATATTTCATCGCATAAAGATTACAAGCTTTTGCTTTCAGTTAATGATCAGATCATGAATGACACCAGCAAAAAAGAAAAAAGATGAAGATCATTTTATCAGTCTTTGTGAGCTACACTTAATGTATGTGTGCATATACATGTGCCATCCACATGGGGCGAGGTGGTACAAAGGGCTTATAAATACTGCTTCCTTCCAAATCAAATGAGATTGAGATCTTATATTCTGATATTCACTATAAAAGGCTAAAATACGACACAAATTGTGATCACTATATTTGAATGCTTACTTTGGACATTCTGGTCAAGTTAATGATTTAATTAGTAGATCGATCATTTCTCTTTATGGACAAGAAACCTTCCGTAGCCGCATGAAACATATGAACACAGAATTAGTCTCCTATGTTTTCTTCTGGAAAGTTTTAAATTTTTATTTTTGGCATTTATATCCTCATGTTGAACTAAGGTTATGTCTAGTGTGATAGGGATACGATTTTATTTTTCCTATGGATAGTATACATATCAGTGCTAGTTATTTAATATTGATACCTCCTCCAGAAATCTTCAATTGAGCCTATCTAATTGAATGTACTCTATTTGTAAGGATATGTGTGGCATTCTATTTTCTTTCTTCCTCAGACTATCTACCAATAAGCTTATAACTCCTGTTTTTGTAACTATAACACATGTTGACAATTAAATGCACCCACATTATTACCAATATCTTGGATCTTGCCCATTTATACTTGCATATCACTTTTATAGTCATGTTATCACATTGCACAGAAACATTCTGTTGGGACTTCAGCTTTAATTGTATGGAATCAATACATTAATGTAGGGATAGTTGTCATGTTTCATTGCATCACTTAATTATCAATGTTCTGATAAACATAATACTAGAAGAAAATAGTAATTATTACAAATTTAAAATTCTGAATTTAAGGGCTGGGGAATGCTCAGTCATTAAATGTGCTTGCAGCACAAGCACAAGTACAGTTCACACCTCCAGAACACATGCAAAACAAGACAAACAGGGAGTTTGTCATATAAACCCTGTTATAGGTAAATGTGAAGTGGACACAGGAGAAGCCAAAGGCTTGATGGCCAGATAGCCTGGCATACACAGCAGTGAACAGGAGATTGCATCAAACAAGGTGAAGATAAGGACGGACCTGAGGTGACTCTGTGACCTCCATATGTGCACTGTAGCATGTGTGCTCACTCTACACAAACACACACATATACACACAAATATAATTTTTTTAAATTCTGGTTTTAAAAAGTTTTAATATTTTCCCATTACACATAGCATGTGCTGAAATTAAATCTGACTTAAGAAAGATTTCTTTATTATACATTTGCAAAGCATGTATATTAACTATAATTAATGCTTTCTGTATTAAGTTAAACATGGTTTATACAATTTGATAAACTGTAGATATACCTACAAATTTTACTATTTTGCAGTATTCTTAAATTTTAGTTTACTTCATTAATTATAATTTGTATTTTTTATTTATAAGTAATTTTGGCTTATACAGTTTCCCTACCAATACTACCCATTTTGCATAGGGATCAAGTTCAGATAAACCACCTCATAAATGGATAATTTCTCATGTTTTTATTTTCTGAGAAAATCTGTCCAGAATGATGAAAGTCTTTTCTTTGGAAATTTTCATAATATGCTGTTTTCTTTGCAGAAATAGTTTTGAAAATGACAATTTCACTTTAATAGAGTAGACTTTAATAACTATTATTTATTTGGAATTTTTAAATCTTGGTCTGGTTTCATATCACTTGCTATAATGTGTATAATCTCACTTTTCTATTTCTGTGCCAATACATCAGCTATGTATCCATTTCCATCTTTGTTCCTTCTTTATATTCTGTCAGTAAAATTCATTAAAGATTTATTTTATATACATATATATATTTAATATTCATGTGAGTACATGAGTATGTACCTGTTTGTGTGTGCAGGTGCATGTATGTGTACAGGTATGTGTATGTATGTACACCTGTGGAAACCAGAGGACATCCAAAGGAATGCTGTATACCATTTTATTTCAGGCAGTGTCTCTAACTGGTCTAGGGTTGAGCAAATAGTCTACTCTTACTATCCAGAGAACCCCACAAATTCTTCTGTCTCTGCCTAACCTATACTAAAACTACAGGCTGGGTAACCAAACCAGCATTTTTACATGGGTTCTTGAAATTGAGCTCAAGTCTTCATGCTTTCAAGGCAAATATTTTATCAACCAAGCTATCTTCCAAACCCTTGATAAGTATTTTAAAAGATTAACAGTTGAGCTACATAATCCTACCAATTACATTTTTTTCTTTAATGACTTCTGCACTTTTCTAATTTGAATTGCTCTTTCAATTATGAATGATTTTGCTAATTTCTTCTGTAAATTGAATCAGTGCATCATAAATTTCAGCCTTTTAATGTTTTAATATGGACACTGCTCTTATAGTACTTCTCCATTTTATTGAAATATTCACATTTGCTACTAGAAATAATATATATATAATATATGCAATATAATATATAATATATATATATATAATACCTCATTAAATCACCATCAAGAAATAAATGACAATTTCAGAGATAAAGGTTTCTATCATTTAAATTTTCAAAAGAATAAAATGTCTTCAAATTGAAGGACATATATGAAATTCCTACATCTGTCCAAGCAACTTGAGGTTTAAGCTACTCAGAAGCAAACAACCTGATGTGATCCTCGCAGAAGGGCAATAGTGGCACACAGCCATGGTGGGTAACCAATTGCTCTTGGATTGGTTAGCAGATCTGCTAAGTGGAAAGGAAACCATATCTGGAACTAGGAAACAAGTCAGAATCATATTCAGAAAACAACTTGAGCCATAAGAGGGTCTACACCTTTTAAATTCTCTGCAAATTAATAATGGTTATCCCATTTAACCAGTGCTGACTTCACTGTCTGTTAGAGAATCTTGGTCTTTTTCAGATGGAAGCCAGACAAGGACAGAAATGACCCATCACACTTCACCAGGAAACACTAATTTAATAATGTGTGTCCCATCTAACTCATGGGTTCACTCTCTGTTGGACAATCTGCTTCCCTTTTTCAGATGGCAGTGGGACTAGAGGAGATAAATGACCCATCACACGTCAGCATTGGTCCCCAGCTGAAACCACAGAGGAACTGGGGAGATGAGCCAGAGTGCTGCTTTCTTGGTGAACCTGATATCAGCACAAGGGTGAAGGAGACAAACTCTGAGGACACTAGACACCTACCAAACTAGAGGTCCAGAGGCTCCCAAGTGCCCATCACTGAAGTAGACTTAAAATGCACCCAACATGGCTCGGGGAATTATGTAGAAGTGGGGACTGGAAGATTGTAAGAGCCATAAGTTGGGACATTATGCACAGAGACACTGCCTCTTCCCCATAACTGAGGGCTGCCCCCAGAATGCATGACTCACAATCCCCATGAGGATGACTTGCATCCCCAGTGAGGAGGGCCCTTTTGGAGGCACAGCAGGGATGAGGGAAATGATGGTACCAACATGTGCTGTTTACATACTGAGTATGTCCATAACCAATTAAAACAAGAAAGCATATAACAAGCAGAGAAAAAATGTAGTCAAAGATAACCTTGGACTACAGATACTGCTGCCTTCTTCTCCTTGGTGCTCAGATTACAGGTGTAAACCACCATGGCTAGTGTGTGTGATGTATATGTGTATGCAATCACATGTGTGTTGATTGGTGTGCACATGTGCATGCATGCATGTGGAGGCCAGGAGATCTTCCTTGATATCACTATACCTTATTTATTGAAACAGAGTCTCTCCCTTAACCAAGAGCTGGTCAATTAAGCGAGCCGAGCTGTCCATCTTTCTCTGGGCATCTCTGACACTATCTTCACAGCACGGTAATTACAGGTGGGCTGCTAAGCATAGCATTTATATGAGTGCCAGGTACTCAACATGGGTCATTGTGCTTGCAAGGCAAGAACTTCACTGACTGGGCCCTCTCCCCAGCTGTTTGATTATATTTGAATTAAAAGTGGTTAAGAAGGCTGGAGTGGTGGCACACAGCTTTAATCCCAGCACTCAAGATGATGATCACTGTGAGTTTCAGTCCAGCCTAAGAATGCATAGTGAATTCAAGGTCAGCCTGGGTTAGAGAAAGACCCTATCTCAAAAAAAAAAAAAAAAAAAAAAAGGATGGAGAGGTGACTCAGCAGTTAAGACACTTGCCTGTGGAGCCTAAGGACCCAAGTTTGAGTCCCTAGTACCCACATAAAGCCAGATGCACAAAGTGGTGCATACATCTGGAGTCCATTTTCTCTGTCCCTCTTTAATCTCTCTCTTGCAAATAAATAAATAAATAGTTGGAAAAAAATAGCTGTGCCTGGTGTCACACACCTTTAATGCCAGCACTCAGGAAGCAGAGGTAGGAGAAATGCTATGAGCTCGAGGACACCCTGAGACTACACAGTGAATTCCAGGTCAGACTGGGCTAGAGCAAGACATTAATTACCTCAAAAAAATAAATAATTTATTAATTAAAAATTTAAAAGTGGTTAACATTTTTAACACCAGCCTCTCACAAATAAAAATATCAAAAATTATATTTACATATAAATTTAAATTTCTTTAAAGAATATACGTATACATTTTAAATGTATTTCAGTTACTAAATGCTACAAAAAAATAATATTGAACTGAAATTATATACGTTTACATTTCAAAAATTTTTTAAATAAGCAGAAAAATATCTAGAAATGAGGAAACCAGAAAACTATTTTCAGAAGTACGATGTCATCAAACCATTTATTAGGAAGGAGATATGCACAATAGCCAAACAAACCACAAAAACAAAACTAACTAAACTGTGCATATGAATACATGCATTAAATATATCACATGCCAAATTTACCTGAATTATATGAACATAAGGCTTTATCTGCAAAACAATGTTAAAGCAATGTCAAAAATACATTTTAAATTTTTTATGTGTAACAAAATTGTGGAAATCTAATTTCTAATATGTAATGCAGTTCAGACTATGTACTAAAAATTAAAATTATAAATTATGCTAACAGTAAATTGACTGCATGAAATAATGGGAACAGAAGGTAGTAAAAAAAAAGTCCAAAAATTATAAGGTCTGCCCTACATATTAATGGTATTTTATTCTAATATAACATGTAATTGTATAACATAACTGAATGTGATAGAAATTGAGCATGGAATAAAGGATTAATAAAGTTAATTGAAAGAACATTAGAAAAGTCTCAATTATTTTGTAAGTCCTGATTCTTTTTTTATTTTCTAAAGAGGGTCTCACTCTAATCCAGGGTGACATTGAACTCACTCCCTGGCTCCAGGCTAGACTTGAATTCATAGTGATACACCTAACTCAGCCTCCTGAGTACTGGAATTAAAATAGTGCAGCACCATGCTCAGCTCTGATTTATATTTTTTTAATATTTATTTTTGAGGCAAGCCCAACAGATTGGTGCTTTTTTAATGCAAAAGAGAGATAACTGGTAAACTAGGGCCACTAGCCACTGCAATCAAATTCCAGATGTGTGTGTCACCTTGTGCAAATGTGAGACATTGCTTGAGTCACCTTGTGTATCTGGCTTACATGGGATCCGGAGAGTCAAACATGAGTCCTTAGACTTCACAGGCAAGAGCCTTAATGGCTAAGCCATCTCTCAATTTAAAATTGACTTCCTGTGCTGGAGAGATTGCTTCGTGGTTAAGGCACTTTCCTGTGAAGCCTAAGGACCCATGTTTGACTCTCCAGATCCCATGTAATCCAGACACACAAAGGTGAGGCAAAAGCAAGGTCTAACATGCCCGCTAGGTGGCAAAAGCATATGGAGTTTGATTGGACTGGCTGAGGCCCTGACATGCCAATGGTCGTTGTCTCCCTCTCTTTCTCTCTCTCTCTAAAGAAAATTAAAATTGATTTTCTTTAGGAAGAAGCAAACTTTTTAAAATTGCAAAGGAAGTTCTTTAATATTCTAATAAATACACATGAAAAAATCATTATAATATAATGGGATATAATGTTTTTCTTTTGTAATTGACAATGTTTATAGAGACAGCAAGATTTTAATGAGTGGTTTTCATACCAAGAGATGAATAAATTATGATCTTAATACACATTAGAAATTTAAGGAGTGTATGAACAATTAGGTCACAAAAACATCAGAATAATGAAGAGATAAGACTAATACAACTTTGTCCAACCTGTGGCCCACAAGCCACATTCATCCCATGATAGCCTTCTCTGTAGCCTAACACATTTGTAGACAATAGTATGGAATTAAAACTTTACAAAATTTTAATGATGACTACAAAGTTAAATTATCAAATACACACATAGTATCATTGACATAATCTCACCAGATTTATCTGCTTATTTAAGTTACTATTAAGTATTTTGAGGTGGTGGAAGAAAAGAACTTAAATATGCCATACTAGTTGAAGTACAATAGAACTTAATAACATGTAAGTATTAGAAACAATTACTTCCTGGAAGAGATATACAAATATAGACAATAGAAAGACTGAGTAGACTTTAACAACTTTGTAAGTACCATAGCATTTAACCAAAAATGTTTTTACTAACTACATTAAATTAGGATTAAAACAAGAAAAATGACAACAAAATAACACAACTTTTAATTATCAGACTATTGTTAATTATTAAATTTCAAACTTACATTTTCATTGAAGTACATTTAATATAGTCACCTATATATTCTCAAACACTTAATGGTTCTTTTCTCTGTGTTCTCTTCTTTTGTTGTGTTTTCAGAGTAACTACATGCTATGTTTTACTAGTCTGTTAATATTTAGAATGTTTACATTTAATTTTGTTAAGTATGAGATAAACTTTAGCAATTTAAAGCAGTGGTGCTTGGGCAGAAAAAATAAACCTTAACTTATAATATTTAGAATTTCTGGAGTATATGTAAACATTTCTAGATAGACTGTTTACAGCTAGCAATGTAGTACTACTGACACACAGGACCTGTCATAGTGACCTCAGGATCCACTATCAGTGGAGAATAATTACAGACATGCCAAATATAACACATAATGTGATATAATGGTCTTATTAGAAGATATAAAAGAGCAAAAGTATAAATGATATTGATGCTTCCAAGGGTCAAAAACTATTGTATGTCACAAAGTAATTAAGCTTTCACAATAATAAAGACTCTCATTAACCAAAAATAAAGAAAATAAAAAATAATATGAGATAAACACAATTATAATAATCTTCCTAAATAAGAAGAAAATTATATGAATATCAGCAAAACAAATTGTACAATAAATATAGCACATAAATCAGGAACTAATATAAGAAAAATGATTATGTGGAGAAGTCATCACAAATGATTTAGCCAATACATGCAGAAAAAAAATATAAAAGAGGTCTATGGATAGTTAATAAACATATGTTACTTTAAAATTAGGTTTAAAGCTAGAGACATAAATCAGTGGCTAAGTGCTCTTCCTATGCCAGCAGGGCAGCCTGAGACTACTCAGGTTCACATCTCCAGATCACACTTAAAGAGCTGGGTATGGCCACGCTCACCTATAACCCTGGACCCAGAGGAAAGCAGAGACCCAAGAATCTACTGAGTCCCACAAGCTCCATTCACAGGAAAAAGAAAGAATCTGGTTCAAAACAAGACCTGAAAGAATTGCAATGAGGCCAGATGCCCAGCGTTCCATGTCAGCCACCACAGGCAAGCAACCCCCATCTCAGGTTAGTATGTGGGGTGCCACAAAGGCACAAACATGTGCATACACTACACACACCATTTTACACATACCACATGACATATGCACTACATTACATATGCATATGCACAAGCAAAAAATAATATTTAGTAGCTATAGTTCACATAATTTTAAACTGTAATGCTGTAAAATTATTAAATGAATTATTTCATTAAGCAAGAACATTAAACAAAAGCTGTAAATCTATACAAATACATTAAAATGTAATTTTACAAATTAGAATACTTTTCTTTCAACAATATCTTTAGGATTAAATTTGTCTGTTAATCGTTTGTATCATTTCAAAGTTCCTATGAAAATATTTGGATGAGGAAATGTGTATCATATTGTTTTACTTACATATTTAAAATGAATACTAATATAACATCCAAAATCAATATTGAAAAGTGATATAGCAGTAGTAAATATTCCTGCTGTAATTTCTTCTTTCATTGTCATTCTGTTATTGCTTTTAAGTATGTGCCATGATACTTTGTTTTCAATATATGTATGTATGTATATATTTGGTTTTTCAAGGTAGGCTCTCACTCTAGCCCAGGCTGACCTGGAATTCACTATGTAATCTCAGGCTGACCTCAAAATCATGGCTATCCTCCTACCTCTGCCTCCCAGGTGCTGGGAATAAAAGTGTGTGCCACAATACCTGGTGTTTTCACAAATAGTGTCCCAACATATAGAATTGTATATTCATTTATACTAAGTAGATATCTATATTGTCTTTGTATATTTTTAGTCAAAGCACAACCACAAAATTAGAATAGAACAGAATTATAATAATCTTCTTAAATAAGAAGAAAATTACATATTATCAAAACAAACAAATTGTACAATAAATATAGCACATAAATCAGCAAGTTATACAATAAAAATGATCACATGGAGAGGTCATCACAAGTAATGTGTGTGAAATTTCACAATTTCAAGCATTTTTAATGATCTGGACATTACTTTCATAATTGGTTTAACAAATCTAAGTTTATTATATCTTTTTTTTAAAGGTGGTATTTGAGAAAACTCTGCAAAGCATACAGTTGTTAACAAAATCCTAAAGTGTTTTCATTTTTTCAAAGTTTCCTATATTGCACTATCAATTTTAGGTGATAAATTCATCAAATAGAATAAGTATAAGCCAAGTGTGGTGGTGTATGCCTTTAATCCCAGTACTGTGGAGGCTGAGGTAAGAAAATTTCCCTGGGCTCAAGACAATTCTGAGCTACAGAGTTCCAGGTCCACCAGGGATAGAGTGAGATCTTGACTCAAAACAAAACTTTTCAGTACCAGAGATGGGTCCCTACCTCTACAGTGAGCTGATGGTCCGGGAGGCCCATAAGACTCCTAAAACAATGTAGGCCATTGCCAACGTACTTTGTTATGCACCACAAGTAGATAGTAAGACACTATTGTTGAGGTTACCACAGGATCTTGAAAAATCAAGCTAGAATTGAGATGGAAGCCATCTCCCTGCCAGCATGCTGTCATCATGCTGGTAAGCACTCTGCAGGCTGCTGAGGAAATAAAAGGCATCAATAATCTACAAACAGTAGATCCTGTAAGCTAAAATCAAGCAGCCAGGCAAGATGTTCCCACCAGTGCAGCAAGGGCATGTAAGTTATGGAGCAATTAACTGATCTCTGATTGCCCACTCAGTTGGAGGGAAATTATGTTTCATACTAAAGAACTGATTCAAAAGCCTATGGCTGGGAAGGTCATAGACCCGAGAGAAGCTTCCACTATTCTGTGGCTAAAGTGAGGCATTATGGCCATCAAAAAGCCTGCTAAACTTATATGTTTACCCCTCTGATTAATGTTGTTCTCACTTTTGGTTAGAGGATTCTATTGGCTGATATAAATATAAATAATTAGTGCGCAACAAATTATATTAGTATTCTTCATGTAGCAGCCCAATGTTCTATCATGTGACATAAGCAGAATATATTAAATATACTGTAGTGACCAGAAAGAGTAAAATTAATGTCATAAAGTTCATGGTAATAGTATTGAAATTATTCCAAGAGAAAATGTCATAATGGCATTTACAAATAGGAGTGAGTGACTATGTATGGTCTAGAGAGGCTGCAGGAAACTGTGGAAATAGTATGCAATTAAATCCAACACATAAATGTATACAACATTGTATTTAATCTAAATAAAATTCTAATCATGAAGTAGCTCATTGCTTTTCAATGTAGTCTTGCTCTAACCTAGGCTGCCCTGTAATTTACTATGCAGTCATGCTGGCCTCGCATTCACAGAAATTCTCTTACTTTGTCTCCCCGAGTGCTGGGATCACAGGTGTGAACCACTGTGTCTGGAAAGATAGCTCATTTTAAAAAGAAGTGAAGATGATACTCTTGGGTTCCCTATGGTTCTCATAGGACAAATTTTATGATCTTAATATTTTATACACAAAACATGGTTCAAGTTTATATTTTAACCCTGTCTTCAGCAGAAAAGGCATTTTCCATGTAGAAAAAAGTTATTTGTGGGACTCAGGAGAAAACTCAGTCAATAAAGTGCTTCCCTTGCAATCATGAGGACATGTATTGTAGTAAACACTTTAAATCCCAAAACTGAGGAAACAGAACAGGTGGTTTCTTGGGCTTGCTGGCAATTTAGTCTAGCCTAATTGAGAAGATTCAGGCCAATGAGAAGTCTCAATGCCAACGCCCAAAGTGGATGGCATTCCTGAGACACCAGAAGTTACTCACTGGCCTCCACATATAGCTGAACATGTTATAAACCTGCACATACAAATACCAAAAAATATTTATTATATTACGAGGTATACTTCACATGGTCAATAAACAACCAGGTATTTGTGCTTAAAATTGAACACTTTTGAAATTTGGTTAATGCCTATCAGCCAAGTTCTTAACAAAAGTTTTAAACCAAAAGACTGCTGACTCCATAAAGAGAAAACTACCTCATGAATAGTATCCAAATTAGAAAACACCCACCTGATCTTTCAATAACTGATTTATCAGAAAAAAAAAAAAAAGAAAATTTACCTTAAACACCCTGAGAGTTATGGGAGCTACTGACACTACATTTCAATTTGGAAAACATTTCTGAGTTTATACTAAGCTCTTCTAGGGTACAGTCCAGTCAATGTGTAACACACTGGTAATAATTATTATAACACGAACAATAATAACACTGGCTTATAGTTGAGAATGACTTTGTGGAGGTTGACAGAGGTCTCACTCTCGAGCCCAGGCTGACCTAGAATTCACTATGTAGTCTCAGAATAGCCTTGAACTCATAATATCCACCTACCTCTGCCTCCTGAGTGCTGGAGATTAAAGGCATGCACCACCACACCCAGTGGGACTAACTTTTATAGCCACCCCATCAGGTGGATATTATTATTTCCAATTTATAAGCAAAGAAATTAAGACAGAGATAATCAATCTCAAGTCATTCAGATCTACTGTGAAAGAAATGAAACTTAAGTTCTGGCTAACTAAAGCTGAGCTTCAACCATTATAGTATACTTGTAATTCTAGACATTCATACAGTACTTAGGCTATAAAAGTGGAAGTCATAATTTTGTGCAGCTACAACTATCAAACTCTATGTTAGCTATCCCATTCCTATATTCAAGAATCTAAGGACGAATATTTTTTAAATCTTACTTTTTGTCATATCCAAAATGCATCCAAAACCATTTTAATATCATGATACATAGGTGCTATACTTATAAGTTTATGTTAGTGTAATAAATTATTCTTAAAAAATCTTAAATGGTATGAAAACACTAGCAGAGGCTTGTTAATACCCATCATGGTATTTGCAAATTCCATAAATGCACATTCTCAGTTAACAATATTCAATAAAAGTATGAAAAATTTACCAAACACTTACTTTGCAATCTACGCGTTGGGCTTTCTCCATGTAGTTGTCTTCGTGACATATATGGAGAAGGATGAGGGAGTGGCAATGAAGAGACATCGTGGGTCTGAAGTTTGTACCAGTGTGGCTCATCATCTAACAGTGCTGTTTCTAATTCAATTAAAATCTAGAAACCCATGACACAAAATACCATTATACCAATAATAAAAAAATCTCTGCAATGGTCTTATAACATTGATAATAAGACAAACAGTGTGTGGGCACACCAGGGACTTCTGACCCTCCAAATGAACTCCAGAAACATGCATAAATTTGTGCATTTACATGGGTATGGGGGAATTGAACCTGGGTCATGAGATTTTGCAAAAAAAAAAAAAAGTGCTTGTAACCACAGAGCCATCTCTGTAGCCCAATATTAATTATGATAATAGTAATTGTGTAAGATCAAAAACAAGGACATTTGGATGTTACAAAATTATCAATGTTCTGACAGTTACTAAGTAAAAGATTATTTTTTCTAATTTTTGTGATTTTTATAGTTTTACATATGTATGGCATTTATTTTCTAGATTATTGACTGCCTAACTACTAAAATTTGCCAAGACAGAAATAGGAATTTTACTTTAAAATGTATGCAATAATAACTGAAATCTGTATTTAATTTTCTAACTCCAAAATCATTTTTATTTATATTCATTTGTATAACCTTCACAATAACTTATATATGGGGAGAGAAAATAAATTTCAAGTTCCTACTATTAAGAGCCATGGGTTGTGGAGATAGCTCAGCAGTTAAAGGCACTGTGTTCCGTAGTACCACTAAGTTTTATCTTAAAGTAGTAGCTAACTTCACTCTACTAAAAAACTATGCTTAGCCTGGGGGCGGGGGGTGAATACCTTTAATCCCAGTATTCTGGAGGCATAGGGAGGAAGACTGCCTTGAGTGCAAGACTACCCTGAAACTACATAGTAAATTCCAGGTCATCTGGGCTACAGGAAGACCCTAGCTTTAAAAGACACACACACAAAAAGAAACTATGCTTACTATTTCTGATATTTAAATTAGAAATTACACTGGCAGTCATTTAAACAAAAGTACTCAGAATGGTATGCATAGTGTAAAGTTTAAAATAAAATTCCAGGTACCTCTCCTAAGAATTCACTTTCTTCTTCTCGAACTCTAGCTTGATCCCAAAGGGTAATTTCCAACATTCGTTCC
Source organism: Jaculus jaculus (assembly GCF_020740685.1). Taxonomy (NCBI): domain Eukaryota; kingdom Metazoa; phylum Chordata; class Mammalia; order Rodentia; family Dipodidae; genus Jaculus; species Jaculus jaculus. Next base: position 175,035,782 of record NC_059103.1, on the reverse strand, counting down.
CGAAATTCTCTTCGGTGTACTGGAGAATAAATGAATGTCTGGTTCCATTTGGGTTCCAATGTTTTCTTTACTGTTTTTGTTCTTCTCTTATTTTTATCACTATTATTTAACAAAAGAATATGTGAACTTAATTATATAAAACTTTAAGTTTTGCTCTGAATTTTTTATTAATTTTAAATTTCTCAAGCTGTCAAGGCAACTGAAGTTTTACCACAAATTTATCATATTGAAAATAATGTAATATTTAAAACTACTATTAAAATTTGTGACATATAATTATATTATACTTTATGCTATGAATTAATAATAGCAGTTCTACAAATAGTAATGGTACAAATTTAATTTTTTTCCCATACATGCTTTCTCAAAATCTAAATAAGGCATGGAGAATTGTAATTTTAAAAATGTAATATGTAACATATTGGAAACGTTCAAAATAGGAATAAACCAGTAACACTACATACAGTATTCACTTCAGCTACAGAAGTTTTATTGTATTGAAGATAAGAAAATTAAAATTTCACAAGATCATATCCATATAGTCTAGCTAATAACCAATTACATGTTTTAAGAAGTTAACTTTCTTACATACAAGAATGCTAGTTATTTCATGCTTTTAAAAACATTGAAAATTGATTCGATTTAAGTTTTCCACTAAAATGTAAGATTTTAGTTGGAATGGAAAGGTTGCTGGAAATGCAAGATTGCAACCTGTCAAATGGGATTTCTAAGAGGTTTTCATATGATTCTATGTTCTCCATTAAGCAATCCATTTTAAGCTATTCATCTTATATGCACATATATTTATAAATTACATTCTTAATATATAAATGTATTGCAATATTATTGTGTTACTATACTAGGTATATTGTGAAATATACCAAGTATATTAAAATAGTAAGGTAATTTTGAATTCAAGCATTTGTTCCTTAACTCTAATGGATTATTCTACATAAAATAAGGTACAACTACCTTAGCTCACTGGAAAGATGAAAAGACTGGGTAGAAATAGAGACACTTGGGCTGGAGGGATGGCTTAGCAGTTAAGGCATTTGTTTGCAAAGCCAAAGAACCCAGGTTCGATTTCCCAGGACCCACGTTAGCTGGATGCACAAGGGGGTGCATGCATCTGGAGTTCATTTGCAGAGGCTGGAGGCCCTGACATGCCTATTCTCTCTCTCTCTCTCTCTCTCTCTCTCTCTCTCTCTCTCTCTTTCTCTCTCTCTTTCTCTCCCTCCCTCCCTCCCTCCCTCCCTCCCTCTTTCTCTGCCAAATGAATAAATAAATGGAGTAAAATATTTAAAAAAGAAAGAGAGTTACTCATGTAAGAAATGAACTTTAAGATATCTCACACAGTCTATATCTGATGAGATGTGAACAGTGAATTCCAATTGGAACTGAAATTTGAAAGGATATAGAATAAGCAGGGACCTTTATTGAAAGGGAGTATTTTGCAAAACAGTGACTATCTTAGGAGGATTGCTATATTAGGCAAAAGCAAGACTACTTTCTGAAGTTCTCAAAAATGGGATATTGCAATTCTTTCCAAACTCCAGTAACAGTTCACAAAAAGAACTATGATAAATACTGCTATTTTAAATAAGTTTAAAACATGAGTTTTGCTTTTCTCAAAAGAGTAAGAAAGCCTTCAAAATCCAACCATGGTGAAATACTAAAAGTATATTAAGAATGCTTAATTGCTAAGAGTAATAAGCATCGCTGGAGATATTTTTAAGGGGAATAACAGCCTGTTAAAATAAATGTTTGATCTAAAATCACTTTAAATTGTTAACAATGTAGCTAACATTTTAAATAGAAGGCTATTCTAAAGCTTTTTTAATTTTCTATTATTTTTCTATTTTTTTCATTACAAATATATTTTTTCTGCTTAACTTTAAAACAACATGCAAACTTATGGAGATAACCATCTTTATTTCAAAATATTAAAAGAGTTCAGAGCATGCTAGTTAATTTTCTAGTACACAGACACTAAATAGAATATAATTCTTTGAATAGCTTAACTAAATTCTGAGTAAATGTCTCTCTTGAAATTAATTAATTATTATTATTAACAATACATCTTCTATAGATACATCATGAACTAATACCCACAATAGCTCAGGAAATTTTCCTGTAGAATAACTGTCTCTTATATGGCCTTATTGCCCTTCTAAGAAGTATTATCAAAAATTGCCAACCAGCCAATTAGTCTGCTTATCTGAATGTTTCTGCTGAACTGTTGAAAAACTGGCAATAGTGATGCCTTGTTATGAACCTTAAGGACAACTGAGGTCATTAAGATCCCTGAAAATAGCTATAATACCATCAAGTTAAAGCATTTCCATAAGACTTTATTAAAATTTTAATGTAACTTGTTCTAAGTTTAACAAAATCTGAGAGTTAATAAATTGCATGTATTCTTTTTTTAAAATTTTCTTTGAGAGAGAGAAATAGGCAAAGATGGAGGGAGAAAGAGAGAGAATGGGCATGCCAGGGCCTCTAGCTGCTGCAAAGGAACTCCAGTTGTGTGTACCTCCTTGCTCATCTGGCTTACACAGGTCCTGAGGAACCGAACCTGGGTCCATTGGCTTTGTAGGCAAGCACCTTGACCACTATGCCATTTCTCCAGCCCCAATTGCATGTATTCTTGATAAAAATCATGTCAATTGTTATCTATATTCATTTACTCAAGTGTTTCTACCAAGAAAATGAAATTAATACATAATACATGAATATTATGTTATTCATGTGTGAAACACTTGTGTCAAAAGCAAAAAGATGAGGTAATAATGTAACTTTCTTAGTTAAATAAATAATTACTTTTAGTATTAGAGATAAAACCTAAGCACAGAACATTCAACAAATTAGCCTTCAAAATTTGTTGACCTATTTGTCACATTCCTAAGAACTTAGATGAAAAATTACCTAAGAAAAAATATTCAAGAATCTCCCACATTCTTTGTGTTTAAAAAAAATTAAGGGGCTTGGGCTGGAGAGATGGCTTAGCGGTTAAGCATTTGCCTGTGAAGCCCAAGGACCCCGGTTCGAGGCTCGGTTCCCCAGGTCCCACGTTAGCCAGATGCACAAGGGGGCGCACGCGTCTGGAGTTCGTTTGCAGAGGCGGGAAGCCCTGGCGCTCCCATTCTCTCTCACTCCCTCTATCTGTCTTTCTCTCTGTGTCTGTCGCTCTCAAATAAAATATAATAAAAATAATTAAAAAAAAAACAACAACTGACCAAGGCCTGTCTGAAATCAGTGTGGATCGGACAAGCGGCTGGGCCCTGCATCACACACAAAAAAAAAAAAAAAAAAAAATTAAGGGGCTGGAGAGATGGCTTAGCGGTTAAGCATTTGCCTGTGAAGCCTAAGGACCCCGGTTTGAGGCTCAATTCCCCAGGACCCACTTTAGCCAGATACAAAGGGGGCACACGCATCTGGAGTTCGTTTGCAGTGGCTGGAGGCCCTGGCGCACCTCTCTTTCTCTCTCTCTGTCTCTTTCTCTCTCTGTTGCTCTCAAATAAATAATAAAAATAAACAAAAACAAAAACTTTTTTAAAAAATTAAGAACACTTCATCCAGGAGATAATGGAATAGGTAAGGAAAGACCACTCTCCATTTTAAGCTCTACTGACTTAGGAAGCAGAGAAAAAGAGTTATGTAAAGTAAAACAAGACTAAATAAAAGCCTATTAAGAAAGAAACTCAAAAAATTGAGAGTCTTCCACTATCTTAAAAAAAGATTTTTTAACATGTGTATGTATGTGCTATGAATGTGTATATGTGCTGATATTCATGCGTGCACACATATCTTTCTACAAATGTGAATGCACATATGTGTGTGCCAAAGCCAGAGATCAATGTCCTGTCTTCCTGAGTTCCTTCCACCTTATTTTCTGGGGCAGGGTCTTTCAGGGTTTCTCCCTGAACATCGAGTTCACTGATTTGACAGGGCCTGCTAGCCAGCAGGCCCTAAAAAATCCTCCTGTCTCCCCACCTCCTAGCTCTAGTATTACAGAAGCACTCCACTAAGTCTACCATTTTATGTGGGCAATGGGGTCCTCAATCTTGTGCAGCAAACACTATCTATCAAGCTATCTCTAAGCCCGAAACTTTGAACCAGCAAAAACCTAAGTGCCTAAGTGAGAGCAGAAATGCATAGTTCAGGCAGAGAGATAGCTCAGCCAGTAAAGTGCTTAGCTTTCAAGTCTCAGGACCTGAATTTTATCCCCCAGACCCACATATATAAAGCCAGGCATGGTGTGGTCCCTTGTAATAACAGCAGTGGGGAGACAGTTACAGTTGTGTCCCAGGGGATGCAGCCAGATTGGTGTATTTGCTGACCTCTAGATCAAAGACATATCTTTTCTCAAAAAAAGAGGGGAGGGGATGGTGTTCTTGAGGAAAGACACTCAAAGTTGTTCTCTGACCTCCACCCACATGCATGAGCACCTTCACACATATTAACCCATACACTCATTGCAGCATTACCATGTCCTGTGGGTTTGTATTGGTGCATTCCAAGGACTTCTACAATAGCATACCATGTTTTTCTAAGATGCCAACTAATTTGACTGGCAGTTATGCTATATGTCAATCAACAAAAGCCTAGCCTTCAATAACTAATTATAGATAACTTCTTTCTTACACTCCAATATGTATCTATACTCAAAGACAATATAACTTTCTTCAAGCTATCTTTATAGGATGCAATTACATAGTAGGTAGTTTTCAATAATTAGAAGCTGTGATAACTTGACACAATTTAGTGCATTTTTTACAGCTTACATTTTAAAATGTATGGAATGCTAGTAAAAATTAATATGTGATGCTACTTATCTACTTTCTTTCTTTGTTAACCTAACAACTTTGTAAACTTTTATGCAAACTAAATAACTAAGAGAACTGAGAACCCAAGGTATATAAACATGGAGATAGTATGTGTTAGAGCCACTTCTAACCTGGGAACAATTACTCAGATTAGAGAGCACTCTGTACTGAAAGTTAGGTGCTCAGAGAGATCAGGAAAAAGCCACTGATGCCATCCTTTTCTAGCTCTTTCATGATCTTACCACAAAGTCCCTGTTATTTAGACAAGTCTGAAATTAAATGTGATTATATTATTTTTGAGAAGATATTTCTCCCACCCTAAATCCTTTTCTATTCTGGGTAAAACAATGTCATCTATGTTGATGTAAATCAAAACACAATGCTTGAAGATGGTGATAAAGGGCCAAATGGTAGTTTCTCAATAATACAAGTAATGAAATATAAAACAAATCTGTAATAAAATGCAGTGAAAACACACTGGTAAGAAAAGTAAAAATTATACAAGAATACATAAAAATTTTAGTATAATTTCTAGCTTTTTTCCCTCTAGTTATTTAAAAATTTGATGTTAATGGAAATAAATTTAGTAATTTTGATAAATAAAAACATACTTCTTGAGATATAATCTTTGCTGAAGAGATTGCTCAGTGGTTAAGGCACTTGCCTACAAAGACTAAGGACCTGTTCAGTTTCTGAGTACCCCCATAAACCAGATGCACAAAGTGGTATATGAGACTGGAGTTTATTTGCAGTGGCTGGAGGCTCTAGTACACCCATATCTGCTTCTCTCTCTCAAATAAATAAATAAAATCTTAAGGAAATAAAAAAGATATAATCTATGCATATCTGCTATATTAAATAAATATTTAAATGAATATACATACATAATAAACACTTAATTTTTAAAACAATAATGTATATTTACTGTCCCTATTTGATTCCTTAGAATGACTGAGTTTATGTTGAATTTCACAATCTCTAAGTGATATGATAATAAATTATGCAATATCTATACATTCATTGCTATGGACACTTTCCAATATGTCTTGATGAATACATATTTTTGTTTGATATCACCTACCTTCTGTCTGGAAGAAAGTAAATTTTAACATAAGGATTCCTTGGCCTCCCATCTTCCCTAGAAGGGAGATCCTTTGCTCCCAAAATTGTAACTATCAACTGGTGACCAACTTTGTCAAACCACAGCTTTATCTGAAAGCAAAAGTATTCATTCATCAGCTCAACATTTACTTCCAATACATGTTTTCATTTTGAATCTTTACACCATACTTTTAGACTAGTATTAATACAGAAAAGATTTCACTCCATAAACTGTGATCTATTAAAAGGATATGCTATAATAACTTCAATGAATAAACAAATTGATTCTAATATTTTGATTTCATTGATAAATCAGTTGGGCTTTTTTATTACACTAATGTGATGGCTTATTAACAAACACACAAAAATTACACTATTATAATAACAGACTTTGTATATAATGATTATTCTATATTTTTCAAGTGCAAGGCTCACTGTAGGTCATCTCATTTCTGGTGGGTTTATAAATGCTTGAAATGAATGGCATAAATAGTAATTTATTTATTTCAAATAAATGTTTTGTGTTCTAAATAGCAAACAAACATTTCAAAGACCATAAGTAAATATGATTTACTAATAACTTTTATAATAGATTCCTTCACATCATATTTTAAATTAAGTTCACCTTTTAAATATTTCATAGACATGTATTTCTTTTGTGAAGAAAGTGCATCACATTATTAAAATATTAAGGTTTCATTTCAAATTTGAAATAAGAAAATCTCAACTATATTGTACCATAATCAGGGATTGCATCCTAATATCCTGCTATTGACTTCTTTTGAGTTAACAGTTATCAGCTCCCATAAACAGACTTCATAGCTCTACCCCTGGCTAGCTCATTCTTCTGTATCAGGATCGGTACCAGATCTATCTACGTGACTCAGATCCACATCTTATTGTAGAATTTGGCATATCTCTGACCACTATCTTGAAAATGAAATGGAACCAAAAAGTTGGAACTGAGAAATGCAGATAAAAACAAATTCTGGTCATATACGAAACACTAGATATTCAGTTGCAATTTTGCAGTGCTTTTGCTGTCCCTCTTTTCATAATCTGAAGAATAAGGGGCTGAGTAACTGTTGAGTCAGAAGAGGTGAATTGATGGCCTAAAAGGGTATATAATTTTTTTTTTCTGTTCCTGCCCTGTGTTTGAATAGAGGAAAAACTTCTCTTATAGGAATAAGAATAAGAAATATAAAAATTTTAAAGATTATATTTACTAGTCTTAACTAAGTTTAAAATAGGTATCATTTTGCAAAATAAAATAAAAAATAAAGCAAAAATGTTTTCTAACAGCTAATAAGGTTTTTCAAAAGTCTCTAAACAAGTATCTGACTTAGTCACTAAAAAGCTATAAATCTAGGCTCACTTCTCACCTACTAATCAGAAAGACACCTTAGAATCTGAATTTCAACTTGCAAGTGATCTTGAAGTCTATTAAAATTTGAGAACCACAGCCTAGCCCAAGGTTTCACACCCTTAAAAAAGAAAGCATTCAGTAGGCTGGCATAGTGGTTCCTGCCTGTAATCCCAGCCTTTAGCATGCTGAGGTAGGAGGATCACCAAAAGCTCTAAGCAAGCCTGAGCTGTATAATAAATTCCAGGTTATCTGGGATATAGAATATGGCCCTGTCTACAGCAACAAACACCAAACGAGAAACAAAAACTCTCTGATATTTAGAAGAAAGAGAGCTCAAGTATTTGCTTACCTAACAACATTGGAATTTATATGCAGGTAAAGGAGAGGGATTAGAGGAGAGACTATAGTATTCTTCTGACAGAAGCCACAAGAGGAAAAGAAGAAATTAGAGATGTTTCATTGTATGTGGAATGGAAAAGATGCAGTGAATTACAGGTCTTCTAAAATGTGTGATGAAGATCTGATTAGTTTATATGATATTCTCATTTTCTACCACTAATGAACTTGGAATTTTATTTTTCCAAGATATTAAAATCATGACTATTGGGTACCTCAGAGGGAAAAAAAAGATTATGAAAGGATAAAACTTTTTGATAAACTTTATAATTAAAAAGTATAAAAATAATTGTTCAGAAACTACACTCAAAATTATTTGGACAATTATTGATTTCTGTGAGTTTTTAAGAAATTACGTGCTGCCATCTAATTAAGACTCTATATTTGCTCAATTTAAATAATGAAAGCTTATATACATTATATCCAAAATCTGATAAAGAATATTCTTTACAGATTCCCCTACACTGTGTAAAACAAAATACTATCACTTACCAGTATTATACATTTCTTATAAAAAAAATTAAGTATTGGCTTTCATATTTTTGCAATAGCATTTTGTAGTTAACTACATTATATTGTACAAATGAGTATTATATAGTTAGGAAAGAATCACTTTTTTAATGTACTTATAATTTGAGCAAATTACACTTTTAATAAATTGTTCTAAATTGGGTTTTTAATAGCCTTAATTTTCATCTTATTATAGGACTTGCATTGACAATTTTAATAGATATCAATTTCACACCATATTATATTTAGCTAGGCTATTTTGTCATATTATTAAATGACTTATCTGTACCTTTAAAATAAATTATTAAAATGCAAATGTTTGTTAAGCAGTATATATCAAATATTTCTTCATAAAGCCCTTCCTGTCAAGCTATGATTTCCTTTAATAAAACTCTTGGCATTATTTTAATCGTTTAATATGGCATTATTTCAGTTTTACCATGTAGCAAATTTAAACTTTTCAAAGTCAAATATGAGCATCAAAATATTAATATTAATTAAAGTATGAACATTTACATTTTAGATGAAATAAGTATTATTCAAAAACCAACAAATTTTAAACATGCAGCAAAGCAGGAAAGGCATAATACTATGTCTTTAAAGAACTATATTGACATTAATTTACCAGTTAAGAATATTCTACTGAAAAGAGGCAAACAACTTGTACCCATATAAAGTAAAATTCAATGGAATTATGAAATATAAAAAAACATTTTACTTTAATTGTGGTAATGTTTTGCTCACAGTGAGATACTTTCCAAAACTTGAGTTACATACATGATATTAAAAATCATATTGTAATAAGGTACAAATATATTTGCCAATCTCCTCAAGGAGTTGTTGCTTGGAAAATGCAAGAGAATGTGGATGTTAAGTGATATAATGAATGATTTAAAGAGACAGCAAATAATGTAATAAAGGAAAATATCAAAAGCATAAAAATTAGCTACTTCAGGAAATGTACATAGAAAACCAGAATCTACTATAAAACTATATTAAATGCCACTTTGAAGCCTATAAATTTTAGTTTTTTATTGACTTACAAAATCACAAAGATTGTCTCTTTAAATTTTTATTCAGTATTCTAATCCTCATGCAAAAGTTTACAAGCTCACTCATAAAATGATCTGAAAGTCAATAATATGGTTCAGAGCAACATACAAAAAAAAGTTTTCCTACTACGCATTTTCCAAAAACATACAAATAAGGGATAAAACACAACTGTAGTTTCTATCAGGCAGACAAGGCCTTTACCTGAACCCTAGGAACAAAAGGCGTTGTTCTTCTACTAAGGCTTTGGCTCTGGTAAGCAAAATTAAAGAAACAAGCAATAAAACAAAACCAAAAAGGACAATATGCTGAAACTAAAAGACCAAAAGTAAAATAAACACATAAAACTATCCCTTAAATACAATAGTTCAATGGAAATATATTTAAGTTAAGTAATTTGTTGTAATAAATAACTATTTTCAAATGCTAAAATACATAAGAACTATGCAAAATATTACAGAATATTAGAATTTGTTTAATTAAATTCTTAAAATATAATCAACATAATAGGAATTAAAATTAATATAACTTAACATATCCAGACTATTATATTCTGAAAGCATGGCTTTACCTATACTATAGACTGTGAATTAAGAAATTTTAGATTTCACTTCTAAATATACTAAATTTCCTGATATTCACAGGGGATTGGTACCAGCACACCCTAAAAATTCCAAATCTATGATGCTCAAATCCTTTATACAAAATAGAAATGTATTTATGTAAAACTTATACACATCCTCCCTTAAGTTGTACATCATTATTATATTGTTAATAATATAGGATATAATATAAATGCTAAAGAAGTTGTTGTTATATTATATTATTTAGGAAATAATTCCAAAATAAATGCCTGTGCATGTTTAGCACAGACACAATTTTCCCAAAAAGCTGTTGATTCACAGCCATGTGAACCTATGGATATAAAATTCACAAAAAAAGAGAGAGCTAAGTGTAAAACAGAAAAATGTAAGTAAAAAAGAAGTTAGATTAAAAAGTTATCATAGAATTATTATTCAAGATCTATCTATGGAAGTAATTAAGTCTTTCTCCAAAAATAATATGTTAGCCAAGGTCCAAAAACATTAGCCTACCTGCCCTCAGAATTTCTTTTAAAAAAAGAAATACATTAAAATATGCTACAAGCCACTCACCAATTGGTTGATTCACACTTTAAGAATCTATAGCAAGTTCTAGACTGAACACTTTACTCAGACACTCATTATATTATATGAGAATACTGTTACGGCCAATCATGCCAATTAACATCAATTGAAGTAAAAGCGATATAAAAACTGTCTGGCTATGCTTGAAGGTGCTCAAAAAGTAGTACAACGTAAACACATCAAGTAGAGCATAGTTCTCAGAATATTAAATTTATATTCCTGTCTACTTAAAAAGATTTCCTTCACTTTGAAAAAATTTTCAAAAATAAAAAACACAATAGCCAGATTTCAAAGGATGCCAACAGGTAAATCAATAAAAAAATCAGGTGCATACTATGGGGTTGAGAGTGGATTTAAGGACATTTTAATTCTGCTTCCATTAGCAAGATTCTATCTAATTCCTCATAGTATTAAGGATGTCTGTCTTGTTTCCTTCAAGTTACAAATAGTTAAAATTCTTTATGGTTTCCCTACAGGCATATAGAATCAGGTAATAAATATTAGAAAGACTGTTCTGTAATTCAACTAACATTGAACAGGCACTATATAAGACATTAATCTAAAAACCACAGGAAACTGTCAGTTTTGAGCTCTATCTATCTATCTATCTATCTATCTATCTATCTATCTATCTATCTATCTATCTCTGCCTCCTCCCTCAAAAACAAACAAAGAATGTCTCAAATTTGAGTTTTTTATTGTAAAAAGATATAACCAAAGGAAGAATTTTGTAGATTTGGAGTGTATTTATGATGTCTGTATGCATAACCCTGGATGATTAACACTTGAATTAGTGATGAAAGAGTGAATGAAATTTACAGAGACTAATGACATATGCTGAAGAAAGTGATGTGGTACTGTATGTAGAAACATACTGTCCCTGTTCTCCCACCTTTATATTCTGTGTTAGACCAACTATATAAAAATAATGAAATATTTCATAAGTAACAAGTACCGCTCCATAAGAAGTAGTTCCAGTAGTTCCATTGTCTGGATCACCACATTGACACAATACTAAAGCATATTTCAAAATCAATTGGTCATCTTGCCTGCCATCTTTGAACAACAAATAAATTGACTCAACACAGATTTGCCCAGAGAACATAAAATACAATTGCACATAATTGGTTGTTGATGCACACCAGACTTAACTGACTATCCGAGCCACATTCTCTTTGCTCAGCAATAGATCTATCAGCAATTTTCAGGTGTGCCAACAAGAGGGGGATCTATTCTTTGACTTAATACAATAGGTCTCTGAAAAAAAGTATATCTGGCAAGATTACTTTTTTAAAATTGAGATTTCTAAGAAACCTATCTCTGTTGTTATTTACCTAGTACCTTGTGTGAAAGAAACAATGTTTATTTTAGCTTCATTACACTATGGTATAGGAAAAAAAAGCTTTTGTTGTTAAATATAAAACCTTCGTGTTGAAGGGTAAAAGAACTAGAAATAATCGCCACACAATTCAATATTAGAAAGAAAATAAATTATGTTTATAAAATTCATCAACAGCTTTGCATATAAAAGTATGAAGAAATGTACATTATACATATGATTTCTACTTGGGAAAATATAATCTATGAACAGACATAAAGATATTAGAAAAATCATCTCACATGCTATACAAATTATCTTTGTTATCAAGCATTTGCCATGTATGACTTCATGAGATACAAACCCAAGTAAAATCTCTTAAAAGCAAAAATGTCTAAGGGTTAGATTAGAAGAAAATGGGTATATATTGAAGCCCTGTTACTTTCTCAAAGTTATTCCACTATATGAAAAAGCATAATTCAAGCCAGGAGTGATAACACATGCTTGTAATCCTAGCACTTGGGAGGTAAAGGCAGGAGAATTTCAAGTTCAAGTCCAGTCTGGACTACCTATTGAGTTTCAGGCTGCCCAGAGCTAAAGAGTGAGACCTTGACTCAGGTGACACAGATGAGGCAACTGTCAGGAGCTGAGCTAAACCAAAGATGTGTAGGTGTTTTTTCACACAGGTTAAAGAATATCAAAGTCCAACATATGCTTAACAAATAAAGGATTATTTGATTAAAATAAGTTTAATTAGCTAACGAGTACTGGAAAGTACTGGGTGAGCTACTGGGGAAAAGTGGCCAACATCTCTCTGAACAACTCAAGGTCTAAGCTACTCAAAAGCAAACAACCTGATGAGATGCTCACACAAGTGCAATAGTGCCCACCACCATGGTGGGTAATCAGCTGCTCTTGGATTGGCTAACAGATCTGCTCAGTGGGAAAGGAAACCATATCTGGAACTGGGGAACAAGTCAGAATCACATCCAGAAAATGATTTTGTGTTCCAGTGTCAAGCTCCCACTAATCTTGGGCTATAAGAGGGTCTACACCCTTCAAATTCTCTCCAAAATAGTAATGGTTATTCCATTTAACAGGTGCTGATTTCACTCTCCATTGGAGAATCTGCTTCACTTTTTCAGATGGGAGATAAGTGATCCAGTGCACTTCACCCAGGCCACAGTTGAAACCACAGAGGAATTGGGGAAATGAACAAGAGAGTTGCTTCCTTGGTGAACCTGATATCAGCACAGGGTGAAGGAGATAGACACTAAAACAACTACCAAACCAGAAATCCAGAGGCTCCTAAGAGCCAATAACTGAAGTACACTTAAAATGCACCCAACATGGCTCAGGCAATCTTGCAAAAGAAGGGGCAGAAAGATTGTTAGATCCACGAGTTAGGACATTATGCACAGAGACATTGTCTCTCCCCCATAAGTGACTGATGCACCCACAGTGTATGACCCACAATCCCTATGGGGTTGACCTGCATCACCAACGAGGAAAGCCTCTTTGGAAAAGGGGCAGGGATGAGGGAAAGGATGGTACCAACATGTGTTGTTTCCAAACTAAATATATCTATGTCTAATAAAAGTTTTTCTCTTTTTTGGGGGGGAGGTTGGTTTTTCAAGGTAGGGTCTCACTGTAGCCCAGGCTGACCTGGAACTCACTATGGAGTCTCAAGGGTGGCTTTGAACTCACAAAGATCCTCCTACCTCTTCTGCCTCCCGAGTGCTGGGAATAAAGGCGTGCATCATCACGCCCGGCTAAAAGTAAACTTTTTTCAAAAGAAGAAAACATATCAATAAATAAGTGGCAAAAGACAAAGGGAGGGGAAAAGTTAGGGGATAATTTGCATATGTACAGATTTATTTTAAATGTATTTTATGCAAATTATTCTTTATTATAATTATTTCAGGTGATTTTTACTTTTAACTTATTTTCTATACTTTCTAGATATGGCATAATAAATATGCATTATATTTATCATCACTATTACTTTATGTATGTAAATGGGATGTATATGATTTTTATATGTATGCAATTAAAGTTGACTAAAATAAGAGAGGGGCATATTCATTTGAAGTCATAGGAAATGAGAATATGATATGCATACTAAATTATAGTTACAAGCCAGGCATGGTGGCACATTCCTTTAATCCCAGCACTCGGGAGGCAGAGGTAGGAGGATCACCGTGAGTTCGAGGCCACCCTGAGACTCCATAGTGAATTCCAGGTCATCTTGGGCTAGAGTGAAACCCTACCTTGAAAAAACAACAACAAAAACTTATAGTTACATGGATTTGTAAGTTAAGATCATTTGTAAATGTACATATTCTAATTTCACAACACTAAACATAAAATAAAGTGAAATTCTGAATCAGGATGAAAATAGATGAATTTGCAATTTTTCTAAATCACTATCAGTGGAATTAATACAGGACTTGGAATTTCAAATGAGATAACAAAGTAGTACATTTTAAAATATTTTTATTCATTTATTTGTAAGGAGAAAGAGAGAATGGGCATGTCTGTGCCTTATGTCACTGCAAATAAACTCTAGATGGGTATGCCACTTTGTATATCTGGCTTTATGTGGTACTAGGGACTTGTACTCAGGCCATCAGTCTTTGCAAGCAAGTGCTTTAATTGCTAAGCCATCTCTCCAGCTCCTAGTAGTAGATTTTTTTAAAAAATATACCTTTTTATGTGTCAGTATGTATGTATATATGATTTGTGTTACTGTAGGTGCATACAAGCCAGGGCATATGTGTAGAGATCAGAGGACAACTTCTGGTGTTTGACCTTATTTTCTATTATTATTGTCATTATTAACAACATGTTTCATAAGGATACATCGTGTATTGGTATATTCTTTTCCCTCTTCCTTGTCCCCATTGCATCGGTTACACTCCAAGGTAGAATTTCTTTGTTATTCGCATAGACATTCACCAAGCTAGCTAGCATACAAGCTTCTGAGTGTCCTGTCTCTACCTCTCACCTTGTCACCTTGTCATAGGTATGAAGGGTTTATATAGTGCTTGGGGTTTGAACTCTTGACCCCATGCTTGTGCAGCAAGCATTTTATCCAATGAACCATCTCCCCAGACACAAATGTAGTACTATTAATGAGTGACAATGTTTCCGAAAAGTCAAACATGGCCCTTTTCCACTAGCTATAGAGAGGAAAATTTCAGCTGAAGTAACAAAAGGCAATTTCTATTTCTCTTAAAATAGAAACACAAAATAGTTTAATACTTAGCTATAATATGTTTCAATTAAAATTTAATTCTGAATTGTGAGAAATGAAGCAGATCTTTAGGACTCCCAAAATTTTAAGTTAGATAAATTACTAGCATTACTGAAAATTAACACAAATGAATAAATTTGAATGTATTTTGATAAAGGAATGACAACTGAACAACTAAATAAAAACCAAGTATTTAAATTTGTAATTTAAAAAAAAAATAGGAACATAAGCAAGGCAAGGTGGCACATGCCTTTAATCCCAGTACTTGAGAGGCTGAGATAGGAGGATCACTGTGAGTTCAAGACCACCTGAGACTACATACTGAATTCCAGGTCAGCCTGGACTAGAGTGAAACCCTACCTCAAAACACACACATACACATAAACACACAAAAAAATTATCACAATACTAAATTACTGAGTATATTCAAGAATCTATTACTATTTGTTCCAATAATTGATTCTATCTATTGACAAAATATTCCCAATATCTTCATATATCTGAAAAATATTGAAAGTTTACAGGTTATTATCAAATAATCCTAAATTTCTCAAAAGTTGAAAAGTAGGGAGGAATATCTAAAAGCTTACTTCTATCTTGAATATAATCTTTGTATAATAGAATACTTTTTTCTTGTAGATCAATGACAATTTACAGTCATTTTAAAGCATAGAGTCAAAATCATAACTTTGAACATTGGAGTAATTATGAATTTTAAAAAGATTTACAGATATTCACAAAATATTTCATTAAGTTCTAAAAGACAACTCTAAAAGAAAGGTGTCTGACAGCCAAAATTAAATTTCAACTAAAATTATTAAAAATGAAAGAGCTGATAGCTGATAGCAAAATTACATTCTAGGAAGAACGTTTTAGAAAAAAAATAGCATGTTTTTAAAACATCATTTAACATTCAAAATAAGATTAAATCAGTGATTACATACTGAAAGTTGTCCTGATAAGAACTGTGGAACATCCCTCAACATGCCAGGACTCATGGGTGAGGTAACGGAAATAGAAGGACGATCCATTTTTTGAGATTCAAATGAGCTAGAACCTGAAATGATAAGTATGCAAAAAGAATAATAAAAAGAGCTATTTAATATTTTAGAACATTTAGCCTATATCTTGTAAATGTTTATAAAATCCCATCAGGCAGACTATTCATTTCCTTAACCACAATGACATAAATAACATTTGAGGAATTTGATATTTGTTTTGGTGGTATTTTTTTTTTTGAAGCATGATTGCAATTTGGTTATTCTTTAATGAGTAATAGTAGAATAATACTGTGCTTATAATATCACTGACAGGTCTGTATCTCAGGATTCACTCACTTTATCTGTTAAATATCCTATACTCATATAATAATATAGTATGAGATTTCAAAAATAGAAATGGAAGAATAATGAAAACTTCAAACAATAAAGAACTTAAAAATACTTTAGGGCTGGAGAGATGACTTAGCAGTTAAGCGCTTGCCTTTGAAGCCTAAGAACCCCGGTTCGAGGCTCGATTCTCAAGGACCCACGTTAGCCAGATGCATAAGGGGGCACATGCGTCTACAGTTCGTTTGCAGTGGCTGGAAGCCCTGGTGAGTCCATTCTCTCCCTCTCCCCCCCCCCCTCTCTCTCTCTCTCTCTCTCTGCCTCTTTCTCTCTGTCACTCCCAAATAAATAAATAAAAGTAAACAAAAACATTATTAAAAAAAATAGTTTAAACTCTGGTCCTAAGAACATATAAGGTCAAGAATATCCAAAATTATTGTTTTCACAAAGTGACTTTTTACATCATTTTCTGAAGACCAAAGTGAATTAGACAGGCAGAAATGAAGTAGCAAGCTATAAAAAAAGGTTCAGAATAGCAGAAAAAGCTAACATAAAAATACACAAAGTTACATGTATAGATTGGAAAGTAAATAAAAACAGAGATTAATAAAATACTGACAGAATTGGATGCATTTTCATAATAAAAAGGTATCCACTCTCTCTCCTCCCCGCCTAAAATAAATTTTTTTTAAAGGGGTAATGCTGTGGGTTGAAACAGCGTGAAGGAAATCGTTCCACACAGGAACTTCTCTGGCCCTCATCATGCAGAGTCACACTGGGCTGGGCTACAGGGGCCTGGCCAGGGAAGAGTATGGAAACAAGAGCAGGGTCCAGGCTGAGAGACAGGGCTTCAAGTTAGAACTGCTTGTGTTTCTGGAACCAGGGACTCAGAGACCAAGTACTGGCTTGACCAGCCTTCAAGGTAGCATTGATGGCAGGTGTGCCAAGAAAGGCTCGCTACCAACAAATGTCTTCCCCAGCTGCTCACTAATGCCCAACATTCATTGAAAGGGAACAAATGAGGCAGTTAGGGTGACTGGATACCTGAAAGTAAGGGCAGGAATGTCCTTAAGTCTGCCCTCATAATCTCCACTGTGCTGGAGATCAAAGGATGATCTGACTTCTTTATCTCCTGTCTAAAGCCGTTCCCTAGACCTGTTTATCCATGAACAGCCTGAGCTCTTCTCTGGGAGGGAGTTCCCCTTTCCTAGAATTTAAATTAGATCCTAACATTGTGTTTGGTTAAACTCAGGGGCAAAACTTGGCATCATAGGTTGCCTCTTGAGCCAACCCCTAGCCCCAAACAATCAGCCCTCACTGTGGATCACCTAAGCCTGAGAGTGAAGCCCACCACAATAGGGTTAGAAGTAGACCCTTACCAGGGGGCAAGCTCCCTCTTGGCTGCCCATTCATCAACCCTGAACTTTCAAGGTCCTGTTAAGTCTTCCCTTGTGCTTAGATAAAGGGAGAAACACCCACCAGGCCCTACTCCCATATGGGCTCTCTCCCTCCTACACTGCACATGTCAGGAGCTCTGTGCACTTTGTTCTCTGTCCTCTCTAAATCCCTTTTCACATTTCTTCCAGGCTCACTACATGGGCTGTCAGGCCACAGGAGTGTATCCATTTACCTTTGCTTATTTTATACTTCCCTCAATAAATGTATTAATTGAATAATTTTCCTCAAAAAAATAAATAAATAAAAAGGGATGGGCTGGAGAGATGACTTAGCAATTAAGGTGTTTGCCTGCAAAGCCTAAGGACCCTTGTTCAACTCTCCAGATCCCATGTAAGCCAGATGCATAAAGGTGAAGCAAGCATAAGGTTGTACATGCTCACTAGGTGGTACAAGAGTCTGGATTTCAATTGTAGTGACTGAGGCCCTGGACCACCAATTCTCTCTCCTCCCCTTCCTCCCCTCCTCTCTCTCATTCTCTCTTTAAAATAAAAATAATTTTAAAATGGTAACCAACACTAAGTCTACTGAGTGGTAAAATAAAATTGTGCATCAGGAAGATGGCTTTACCACCTATTTAAAATGTGCAACAAAGCAAGATGGGAAATATTTAAGAAACAAGTAGAATTGAGTGACATTAGAAAAATAGTAAAGGCTGTAAAAAGAAAATGAAAAGAAGGAATTTAGATGATACCAAGAATAAAAAATAAGGGCTCCATGGCATGTGCCTAGAATCTGGGTTTAATACTTCAGAAAGAAACTCAAAAACTAATAAATGTGAGAAATACAGGAAAACACTTGTAAAAACAAACTGAAAAGAACTAAGAATGTAAGCCTAGAAGCAGATATGTGATAGAGAAAGTCCCCTATAGACCAGGTGTGCTTTCTGGAGAAGAAGGTATGCAGATGTTCATGGGGATTTAGTTCTGTGTTTAGAAGAGACACCTTTAACAGGATGAAGAGAACTTAATTTTGGAACCACAATGACATTACAATACCTCTGGGACAACAAAGGCAGGTGTAAATCAGATAACGGGAAGTATAAATGGAACCAAATTTCATAGTCAAGCCTAGTGTTTGACAGACATCAACCTATTGAATTATGTCTAGAGATGCATGGGGATACCACTCATCTCTTCAGAAAGTATCATATAAAATAAAAAGGGAAATCACAGGTCTTAGAAATAATAATAATGGTGACACTTTTTACAATATTTAGATGGCAGATATTAGAATGATGCCTTCATAGTAAGAAATGGGTTGTTCTCTTATGTAAAGTTTATCAGGAAGAAAATTAGCAAAATTCATTCTTTGAGCAACCAGAGATATAAGGGACAATGATAAAAACTTTCAGTAATGTAACTAGAAGTCATATGACTGGAAATTATATACATAAGAAGCAAAAAATCTATTTATGTACCAAGAACAGAGACTTAAAGACTAGGCCTTGGACAAATCTTGTCTTGTTTAAAGAATAACGATTAGATCAGATCTCCTTTGAAGAATGATCACCTCTCAGGAAAATTTTAGCATTATTGCCTAAGCCTTTTTAAGTAGCATAAAGGTTAAAAAAGTAGCATATTTCTCATATCTTAGTGATTTGTGTGGGTAAAAATTATATCTGCCTTATAGTATTGTTATAAGAATTGTGATAATATCTGTATAATATCAATAGTTCCAAGTACCAAAAATAAATGCAATGAAAATGTTCTGAGTACCATTCTACAATGCAAGTGCTTATTTATGGTTACAGTTTTACATGATCATGATCTTCATGGTCTTGTAAATATTTTTTAAAGTTGTCTTGTCACTGATCTGTTTGCTATATTCTTGACTCCTACATAGTTAGCCAAATTTTAAAACATAAGTGTCTCTTCAAAAGCATTCTGTACAACTCCTATTTTTTTTCAGAGAAAGCCGAGTTTATGATAGCTCATAAAGCTTATGAAATTTGACTGCTACTCTATACCATTCACAATTATTTCTCTTCTGTACTCTGTTCAGCTACATTAGCCATTGGGTTTCCTTAAATTGATGTTGGGCTTTCCTATCTTATACTTATTTGCTTTAATTCTTTTTCTCAGCTTTGTCTACTTTGATAACATATTTCATATAACAAGCCTCCTCCTTTCTCCCAATATCATTTATATTATCCTGAATCAATCAAGATTCAGTTCTTAGAAAAAAATTCATTTCTTTAAGATTATCAAATAAGGTAATAAAAGTATGCATGTATTTGATATTATTAGAACTTGGCTTATTCGTTCACTAGTTCTTTAATATGAGGTTATAAACAGAATTCTTATTTTATAATAACATAAATTAGAATAAGTATAATTATATACAAATTTTACAAAACAAACATACATTCCACTGAGAATAGAGTTACAAAGTACTAAATTTTAACTTGTAGGAAGCTTGGAGAGGTTATTTATAGAAGTAATGTATATGTTCACAAATTTTTAATTGGAGTAATGGCTCCACAGCTACATATGTATGTAAATACTTACCTAACTGTACTTTGTGTGTGGCTTATATAACTCAATGAAGCTATGTCAACATCCACAGTAAAGACAGTAAAGTTGAAAAAAATTCTCTTTAATTATAGATTTTATACTTTTTCCTACAGTGACATGAAATATTAAACTTTTTATCTTCATATGACTAAATATTGAAATGAAAATTTTGCATCCCATACTTCATATTGACCTTTAATGAATGACATTATTAAGGCTGTATCCTTGTAGAAAGCAAGGAAACTTACTGGATTCCAGTTGTGCATGTGTGCTATCAGGTATTCTAGGTATATCTCTGAAATGATAATAAAAGAAAATGAAAACTGTTTCAACAATTGCTACAACTGCTATTTTTATCATTACTAACCTATAAATGAGTATTGTCAAATGAAACACAACTGTATGCTAGAGGCATTATATAAGTAAGAAACAAACATTCACTTTTGATTTGTCTTGTCTTGTTTTATTTTGTTGAAATATTGTCTCTTTTGGATCCAGTCTGGGCTTGAACTTGTCATATACTGTGCTTCAACTTTGTATCTGGGATCACATTTTTGCTAATAAAGGTATGGGATTAACTTCAACTACTTCAAAGGAATTAAAATCCATATGCAGGGCTGGAGACATGACTCAGCAGTTAAGGGACATGCCTGCAAAGCCTGACAACCAGGTGCACAAGGTGGCACATGCATCGGGAGTTCATTTGCAGTGCAGTGGCTTGAGGCGCTGGCATACCCATATTCATTCATATTTATTCATTCATATTCATTCACTCATATTCCCCCCCCCTCTCTCTCTCCCTCTTTCTCTTTCTCTCTCTCTCTCTCTCTCCATGCCTCTATTCCCAACAGTCAGGGGGTAGAGGTAGGAGAATCACACTGTAGGTAGAATAATCATTGTGAGATCAAGGCCAGCCTGAGAGTACATATTGAATTTCAGGTCAGCCTGGGCTAGATTAAGACCCTACCTCAATAAAAAAAAAAAAAAAAGAACCCATGCATTTATTATGTACACATCTACTCTAAGAAAAATTTTATAGTCAAAATCCTAAGTTTTACAGCTTAAATTTAATTCAATTCTACTCTTCATTTTAACCTGTTCTTCTAAATCAATTACATTGAAGTTCAACTAATATATAATCAAATCAAAAATTAAAACACTTTATTTTAACTAAAATATAAGACACATAAATAGCTAAAACCAACTTACCCAATTGGCCTAGAAACAACAAGTTCCACTTGTGGTTCAGGTTTAGATTCTAAAATGATATTGTAAACTTCCTCAAACGTGGCTCCTTGCAGCAGCCTTCCATTCCATTCTAATACTTCATCACCTATAATGCCACCAATAATCTTAGTAATATAAATTAAGCTCATGAAATGTACTTAAAGCTAGAACAATCTTGAAATTTCAATGATCTCTGCAGTATACAATCACCATTATCGAGTAACAACACACTGAGAACAGCACAGGTGGCATAAAATTTGATGCGCAGGATAAATGACAGAAAAAGAAATACATAAAAGTTATCTCTATGATTTCTTAATAAAAACACTAAATGTTGACAATCATAAAGGTCAATTGTATTTGAGAATTTTTTTACTGTACTCTACGTTTCCAGCATATATGTAACAATATCATATTTTCTATTAGAGGTTTCCATTCTCTGATTTGGTTTGTACAAAAAGTTTAATCATAAGCATGTGTTGTGGTTTGATTTAGGTATCCCCCATAAACTTAGGTGTTCTGGGTGCTAGGTTCCTCAGCTGATGGCAATTGGGAATTAAAACTTCCTGGAGGCAGTGTATTGTTGGGGGCAGGTGTGTGGGTGTTATAGCCAGTTTCTCCTTGCCAGTGTTTGGCACACTCTCCTATTGCTGTTGTCCACCTGATGTTGGCCAGGAGGTGATGTCCACCCTTTTCTCATGACATTGTTTTCCCTTACCATCATGGAGCTTCCCCTCAAGTCTGTAAGCCAAAATACACCCTTTTCCCCAAAATATGCTCTTGGTCTGATTTTTTCCAGCAATATAAACCAGACTGCAACAGCATCCTATCAAACATTCTTCAAAGTTTTCAAAGACTCCTCTACTAGCATCTACTGTCAAAATGATAGGGAGTAACATATATGAGAAATTCATAAAGTCTGTTTCCTAACTGAGGTTGGAAATTTTTCAAAAGAAAGGGAAGACTTGGGCTGGAGAGATGATTTAGCGCTTGACTCCAAAGCCAAAGTACCCAGGTCTGACTCCCCATTACCCACATAAGCCAGATGCACAAGGTGACACATGAATCTGGAGTTTGTTTGAAGTAGCTAGAAGACCTAGCATGCTATTCACTCTCTCTGTATGTCTGTTTCTCTCTCTGTTTCTCTCATAAATAAATAAAAATATAAGAAAAGGAAGACTATAAGAAAGATAAAATATTATTAGATGCAGATTAGAATATCCATCATTAAAGGATAATATAGTATATATAAAAGATAGTGTCTCTAATAAGACATGACAAATAATAGTTAAAACTTTCCATTAAGCCGAGTGTGGTGGTACACACCTTTAATCCCAGCAGTTGGGAGGCAGAAGTAGAACGAATGCTGTGAGTTCGAGGTAACCCTGAGACTACATAGTGAATTCCAGATCAGCCTTAACTAGAGAGAGAATGAGACCTTACCTCAGAAAACAAACAAACAAAAAAAAATATTTATATATATATATATATATATATATATATATAAAGAACTAAGATAAAATGAACTAGTTGTTCCTAGTCAAATCATTTCTAAGTGAGTAGTATAACTCATTCTTAAATATTTTTGGTTTATATTTTTGTTTGTTTTCTTTCTGCACTGCAGGAATTAAATCCATGGCTGAGGGCATACTAGGTGAAGTACTCTACCATTGAGCCACTACCACAGCCTCACAGCTAACATGATAAATGCAAATAATCAATGATAATAACCTACCTGGTCTAAGATGTCCTACAGTATCAGCTAAACTTCCTTTTTTTACTTTGGTAATAAATGCACAGAGCCGACCTGATTCAATCATCTTTCCTCCTACAACCTGTTTAACAAAGAGAAAGTATTAAAACAGTCATATTGTTAAAATTAACATAGTTAAAGGTTAGGTAAAAAAAAAAAAGATCAGGAGCAATTTGCAGCTTCTAAAAGTGTAGCTTAATGTACTAAAAATTATTTCTTAAATAATATAGCATTTCTATTAGGAAGTGAGTATATTGCTATAGCAACCCTTGTGATACAGTCCAAATGTGCTGCAATTTAACTTATTATTTGTTCAAATACATATTTTAAAAACAATTTTTAAAGTTTTAATTATTTATTTATTTGAGAGAGAGAAAGAAGAAGGAGGGGATGGGCACAACAGGACTTCTAGCAACTGCAAATGAACTCCAAGACAGATGTACCATCTTGTGCGGATTTACATGGATCTAAAATAAATTGCTTCTCTTATAAACTGAAATAAAGAACTGTGAAATTAAAAATCACTGAACTAGCCAGGAATGGTAGCACATGCCTTTAATCCCAGCATTTGGGAGGCAAAGGTAGGATTGCCATGAGTTCGAGGCCACCCTGACAATATCGTGAATTACAGGTCAGCCTGGACTATGACGAGACCTACCATGAAAAAAGAAAAAAAAATCACTGAACTTTGTTATTCCATGTATTTCTTCCACAATGAAAGCCAATTATACTGAGTTACATTTCAGTTAATATTTATTAATCATATATATTATTCTGAAAATTAAATGTAAAGTTCTTTTGAGCTTAAATCCTTACATAAATATTTTAAGAAAAATGTCATGGCTTTAGTTAAAATAATATTTTAAGTATTATTCAAATATTATGTGATTATTATTGAAATCTTGTATCATATAAGACACTACATTAAATGCTTATGAGTTGCTTCAATTAATCGCATTTTACCAATTCAAAACATAATACTTTAAAACAACTATGAGATTCCACTTTACCCCAATAAGGATAGCAAATATCAAAAAATCAAATGAAAATAAATGCTGGCGAGGATGTGGAGAAGCAGAAACATTCATTCACTGTTGGTGGGGATGTAGGATGGTACAACCACTTTGGAAAGCAATATGGAGACTCCTGAAAAAGATGACTATAGAGATACCAACAGACCCAGTTATACCCTTACTGGGCATCTACTCTAAAACCTTCAAACCACAGGCTAGAGAGATTTGCTCAACCATGTTTGTAGCAGCTCAATTCGTAATAGCTAAAAGCTGGAATCAACCCACATGTCCATCACTAGAAGAATGGATAACTAAGATGTGGTATATCTACACAATGGAATTCTATACAGCAGTAAGAAAAAAATGACACAAAGAAATTTGAGGAAAAATGGTTTGAACCTGGAACAGGTCATTCTCAGTGATTTACCCAATCACAGAAAAAAAATCAACACATAGTCTCACTCATCTACAACACCTAACCTGAATCTACCCAAGATACCTTACATACCCAGCAAGTACCTCATGGATTAGACACTAGGATGGATGGGGAGCGAGGGGGAGGGCATCGAAGGGGTGGGAAACACTAATCTGGACCCAAACGGCAATGGTACCATAAAATTCTACTTCCTAAAAGGCAGACCAAATGGCTGAACCTTCACTAGACCCTTATAGGAAACACCTGAACCACAAGACACTGGAGAGGGTAGGATGAAGTCTAACCTAAATCTTCTACATTTTCCCCCCTCCCTCTCCCCCTCCCCCCCCATCTCTCTCCTCTCTAACTCTTGTATATTAGTTATTTTTTTCCTCATTTTCTTACTGGGCACTGACCTGTAACCCCCAAAACCAGCATGGGGCTATCATCCACAATGAGCTTTTGATCAGAGAAACCTACAAGGTTTCCTAAAAGAATGACAGACTTCTGTCAGAGTACTTGATGACCCACCAAAGGTCAATGGTAAGACCCTATTGCTGAAGACTCCATACGCAGCTGACACATAAAATGGAATGGCATGGCTGGAAGCCAGGAGTCAGTCCCCAGTCAGCGTGTCTAGTGCCAGAAGGTGCTACATGGGCGATTGGGGGAAATGACCAATATCTGTCCAAGCAACTCATGGTCTAACCTACTTAGCAACAAATAACCTGGTGTGATGCCCGCACAAGTGCAACAGTGGCACACAGCCATGGTGGGGAACCAACTGCTCTTGATTTGGCTAACTGATCTCCTCAGTGGTATGGGACCCATAGCTGGAGCTGGGAAACAAGTCAGAACCATATCCAAACATAAGCCCACTCTCCAACATCAAGCTACCATCAATCATGGGGTACACGAGGGCCTACACCTATTAAACTCTCTATCAAAAAAGTAATTGTTATCTCAATTTTCCGGGTGTTAACTTACTCTCCGTTGGAGAATCTGCTTCTCTTTGTCAGATAGATGCAGATCCTAAGGAGAGAGCTGCCCCATCATACCTCAAAAGGGGACCGACTGAAACTAAGGAAAATTGGCAAAACAAGCAAGGGCTCTGTTTTCCTGATGAACCGGATACCAGCACAAAGGGGAAGGAGACCAATACAGAGAAAAATAAACTCCTACCAAATCAGAGAGCCAAAGCCTCAGAGGCCCCCAACACCTCAGCTCTGAAGCAGACCAAATATGAACCCAACATGGCTCAGGTACATTTTGCGGAAGAGGGGTAGGAAAGAACGTCAGAGTAACATGTTGGGTCATGATATGCAGAGACATTTATCATACCAATAACTGTGGGCTAACTCCACAATGCATGACCCATTTACATCAACAAGGAAGGGCCATTGGGCGGGGGTAGGTCATGGATGATCCTAAACAATGGTACCAAACTGCCTGTATTTGCTGAAAAGAAAACTAATAAATTAAATTTTAAAAAATCATATTACTATCTCCATTGTACAGGTGCAGTATTTAAGGCTAAATGTAATTGTCCAGTTTCATATAGTGAATAACTGTCCTGTCATTAAAGCCAAGACTTCGTTTTTAAAATATTTATTTTTTATTGATTGATTTACTTTGCAAACACAAAGAACAGAGAGAGAGAGATAGGGAGAGAGAGAGTGAAAGAGAGAATGGGCAAGCCAGGGCATCTAGCCACAATAATGAACTCTAGATGCGTGCACCACCTTGGGGAATCAAGAATCAAACCTAGGTCCTTGGGCTTTGGAGGCAAGTACCTTAATGGCTAAGTCATATCTCCAACCCCCAAAACCATGACTTTAATCTCTATACCCCATTAATCTAACACTGTACTGAACATTCTGTACTTAAATCCCACTGTTGCTACCACCTTGTTATGTCCATAGGCAATTTGCATTACCTCTGTAGAAGTCATCTGCTACAAGCTCTGAACAAGGTGACAGATATAAAATACTGAGATGAGTCCTAAACACACGTTTTCCATCCATTTCTACATGTACCAGAACTTCTCTGATATCTGTAACTCACTATTATTCTGTCTTTTAAAATATTTTCCTCTTTCCTTATTTTGATTTTTAGCTAGTCGTAATAAAAAGAATTCTATTTGGAGTATAATAATAATTTTCTATGCTTTTACAGTAAAATAGAAATTAATGACCATATTTAGTTACCTAAGAAAAAGCCAGCAGTAATGACACATGCCTTTAGTCCCAGCACTCAGGAGGCTGAGGTAAGAGGATCACCATGAGTTCAAGGCCAGCCTGAGACTACAGGGTGAGTTCCAGGTAAGCCTGTGCTAGAGTATGACCCTGGCTTTAAAAAATAAGATGATTATTTTTAGGTTTTCAAATTTCAAATAATATTCTTGGGGCTTGGGATATAAATCACTAGTAGAACACTTGCCTAGAGTACATAACACCCTACATTTAATCCCAAGCACCAAAATCATAACAAAACAGTATTCTCTAATACATATCCACACATAGAAAACATGTTTTACTATATTAAGTCAAATATTATATTCTGAAATAACACACAGATTACATTTCCAAGTTTGCATATTAAATATTTAAATAAAACTATCATTTTAATATTGACATAGGTAAGGGGCAAGCAATATAGGCCAAAGAAAGTTTCTTTGCTGTGTATAGCCCTCAACTTTTTTCTTATCAATGTTTCTCATCAGTGTTTTCCAAAATTGCATATATGACTAATATTGTGGCATGCCAGAAGTTTTCTTTAACTCCTGGGCAATGGAAAGCTTAGAGGACTGAATTCCAGTATTTGATAATTCTTTTTTTTTTTTTTTTTTTGGAAGCCATACAAAAAGCCAACTTAATTTTAGAAAACTGGCACATAACAGCTCAAATAGGCTAGTGAAATAACAAGGTGGGCAGAATCAACATGTTTTAGAAAGTTATCAACAACTGATTCATTAATGCTGATACTAAGATTTTACATCACAATTACTAGAAAAAGGCTGAACACTGCCTTGAGTTGCGATTACTTCCTTAAAAATCTCCATGAAGCTTGAAGCATCCCTAACCATCTCTGTAGATAGCCGGCCTGGGGCACAGTCCTATGCTTTGAAACTGATGGCCTGAAATTAATTATTTTAATTTTGGCTTGGGGTTCTCTTCCAACCTTTCTTGTTTGAATGGAGTATTTGGTAAGGGTGGCAGGGTTGATAATTCTTAATAATTGAAAAATAAAATACATCTAAATTGGTATAGGTACAAAGAACTATCTTTTGTTTTCTTCTAGATCTATAAAGTAGGATAGAGGCAAAATCCCATACATTTATTACATACCTTTAAACCGAGCATTGCTCCTGAATCCCGAGGTACACTCCCATCTTTTAGACGTTTATTTAATAAAATACGCCCAATTAAGCGATCTCCATCTTTGGATGGCTGCCAGGTCACAGGGTGCTGACACAGAACATCAACAAATAAAAGAAATTGTTTCTTTAGTGATGTGTGGCTGTACAGTCTCACAAAATCTCAGACTTCTAAAGTGTTATGATTACACAAACCAGTTCTCATTCAAAAAATATCAAATAAAAAGCTTAATAAAATATTCTTACAATCTCAATTTTATTATTTCACATCAAATTCTTTCATTTTTCTGATACAATACTGAGGTAACACAGCTGTTAAAATCTGAAAAATCTTGAACATATATACAAAATGCTGAAGATGTTTGATAATCTCATAGACAAAAAAGATGAGTTAAAATTGTATTTAGGTGACCTCACATAAAATGAAACTTTCTTCCTAAACTCTCTGGAACATTTTGAAAGACTATATCATAGTAAAAAATAAGAGGCCAAATCATATTAAAACAAGAAGTCTAATCTCTTGACATGGGCTTTCTAAAACAGGTGTCTAAAATCCTATAATGATATGAGATATGTGTAATCCATTCAAAAGTGAGCAAACATATTCTTCACATCATAAAAATTTGTTGATTTTGTTAAAGATATGGTTTTCCTAAGTAACATAGGCTGGCCTAGAATTCACTATGTAGTATAGTTTTGCCTTGAACTCACTATCTGATAATTCTCTTGTGATCCTCTTGCCCCAGCCTCTGGAGAGCTGTGATTACTGGCATGGACCACCACATCCAACTGAAAGTTCATTGATTATTTCATGTTTTTGATAAATTCATCAGTCAGTAAATTATCTTTAATAGGTAATTCAAAATTAACTTTTTAAACAATAATATTAGAAGTTCATTTGTTTCTCAGAGCAGAACCATGGCATTTACAAATAGTGACACCATTTCATTATGAATGATATGCTAGTTAACAAAATAAAAGATTTGTGTAATCATAGTAGTTTCATGGTTACCTAAAAGCATGCAAATCTTCATGCAGAATTTAGCAGGCAAAGGACAATTTCTACTCAATCAAATCTATATGGGGAAAAGGTTTTCAAATTCTCACTACACTAAAAGCAAAAATAATAAACATCAAAGCAGATGGCAATGGAACTAATACTAATTTATACTACATTAAAATGCTATGACAATAAAACAAAACAAAACAAAATGACAGTGAAAGGGAAAAAAGAAAAACAACTTTTTCTGTGTAAACAGACCCAATTATCTCCCTTTTGCCTGGGATTCAAAACTATTAACAATTAAATTTTCATCCCCAGGAAAATATATGTAAAAATTCAAATAGGCCAATCAAAAATATTTATTTTAGTTTATAATAACAATGTAAAGTTCTCTAATGTGACTATAAACAAAACGTTCCTTTGTTCCTAAGTTTTATTTTAATTAATTAATTTTTTTTTTTTTTTTTTTTAGTATGCTGGCAAGCAATAAAAACAGCAAAGTAAGCAAGAGGCTTTTTGGTTTAGTTGTTTGGGTGGTTTTGTTTTTCTTTTCTGCACCTTAAGAAATGCTACATTGACCCTTAAGTGCCCTGTCCTTTTATAATGTACTGTTTTAATGAGTGACAGAGAGCAAACGAAGACCAAATGAGCAGGTTAAAAGGCAGGCTCCACAATCTCAGTACCTTATCACTATGGCTATGCTCCTCGTTAAGGGTTGTGCTACTACAGGTATCTACCCCAGAGTCCTTAATCTGAGGCTCAGACCATTCCAAATCCTCTTCCAAAGAGTGGCCACCAAAGTACATCATTTTCTTTTGTCTCTCAGACCTGGTGTTAGAATCCGACAAAACTGCCTGCTCACTAGTTTTTCTTTTTCCCTTTTGACTGTCCCCTACAAGTGTGAGATAAAAAAAAAAAAAAAAGATACAAAAAAGAAAACATGCAAAGGTGTAAATAAAAAAGGAAAAGTGAAATGATAACGGAAAATAAATAGTAAGGCTCCACATGTCTCACCAAAGACATTGGGGATGCCTCACTGCTATGCCAAGACGCATGGTCCAACCAGTTGTAATCCATGTCTCCTGTGAGAGTCGGACAGACACAAGAGTGCAGTGAAGGAGACAGAAGGGAAAAAGGACAGACAGACATTATAAACATTTTTAACTGTATGATCCTGTCTGGTTTCAAGAACTTTGTAGCACTCATTATATATACCAAGGGAATGCTAATATTCCAACTGAATAAAATTTATATAATGTAGAATACAAGCCTTGTTTAAACTAGGCAGATCCTACAAAACCAAAGTTCTGCTAGAATTTTGAAAAAGGATAAATTTGCTAATAATAAGCCAAAATAGAAACAAAAATGTTGGATATGCTGAAAAAGATAAAAAACCATCAGCTACATCTGTTTCATGTGCTTTTTTTTTCCATGTTAGCCTAAAGACATGAAATTGTTGTAGGAAGAATGATGAATATTTCAAAAAAAATTAAACAGAGGTTCAGTAATGGCCACTATTTCAAAAGCCAAATGATCAAATTTTGTTCCTAGAATGCAATATGATATTGTTTATAATGATGAAATAGCCTCAATTGACTGGTTAAAAGTTATACAAAGAATTTTCTATTAAAATGATAGAACTGATTCATTCTATTTCTACTTATAGAAAGGAAAAGTGAAATGACAAAACTTACTTAAATGCCATGAATTACTTAATATTACTTGGGAAAGCTTATATTTTCGGGAATCTCACTCTTATAAAAAGTTTTTGTCACTGAACATAAATGGCAAATAAAACTGAAAATCCATTTCCCAAACTTAATGTTTATTTACTGTACATTTTTAAAATGTTTTTAGCCAGGTGTGGTGGCGCACACCTTTCATCCCAGCACTCGGGAGACAGAGGCAGGAGGATTGCCATGAGTTTGAGGCCACCCTGAGACTACATAGTGAATTCCAGGTCAGCCTGAGCTACAGCGAGACCCTACCTCAGAAAACCAAAAAAAAAAAAAAAAAGTTTTTAAATATATAAATATAGGGCTGGAGGAATGACTAGCAGCTAAGGCATTTGCTCGCAAAGCCAAAGGACCCAGGTTTGATTCTCTAGGACCCACAATAGCCACATGCACAAGGGGGCACATGCATCTGGAGTTCGTTTGCAGTGGCTGGAGGCCCTGGCACGCCTCCCTCTCTCTCTCTCTCTCTCTCTCTCTCTCTCTCTCTCTCTCTCTCTCTCTCCCTCTCTCCCTCCCTCCCTCCCTCCCTCCCTTTTTCTCTGTCAAATATGTGTGTGTGTGTTTGTGTGTGTGTGTGTATGTATGTTTTTAAACATTACTGAATTTATTTCACTATCTATGTATTTTTTAAGCCCTAATGTAAGAGGTAAAACAATACAAATTGCTTACAAAAATAAACACAAAAAAATAATCCACAGCATATAGGCAAGAACAAAATGCTATGAGAAAATATGAGATCTAATTTAGATTTGGGGGTCAACAAATTACCATTCCTTTTGAAGGAATGGTAATTAAGATGAGAACTGAAAGATATAACTTAGCAGACAAGTAAGGAGAAAGATGAAAAGAGTACTCCAAGAATAAGTAATAACATGGCACTGAAAAAAATTCACACCTATATGACTAAACCAGAAGAATGGAGGATACAGTTCTACATAATAATGGTGGTGAAAAGGGGCTGAGGAAATGGCTTAGCAGTTAAGGTGTTTTCCTGTGAAGCCTAAGGACTCTGGTTCGATTCCCCAGGACCCACATAAACTAGATGCACAAGGGGCACATGCGTCTAGTGTTCATTTGCAGTGGCTAGAGGCCCTGGCATGCCCATACTCTCTTTCTCTCTATCTGCCTCTTTCTTTCTCTCTCTCTCTGTGTATGTGTGTGAGTCTCAAATAAATTAATTAAAAATTTTAAAAAAAGCATGGTGATATGGCATAGAACAGTGTAGACATGACTTTTGTGCCACATTAAATATCCTGAGTTTCAAACATTGTTTAAATAATATAAGTCGAGCATAGTGGCGCACGCCTTTAATCCCAGCACTCGGGAGGCAGAGGTAGGAGGATTGCTGTGAATTCAAGGCCACCATGAGACTCCATAGTGAAATCCAGGTCAGCCTGGGCTAGAGTGAAACTCTACCTCGAAAAACAGAAAAAAAAAAAAAACCACTACTAATAACAATAATAATAATATGGTGATAGGATCTGACTCATAGCTTAAAACACTGAATCTCAGAACCATACAGAAAATAGGCTAAAAGAAACAAAAAGTTAAATGGTATTTGGAATAATCTGTGGGAAATGTGCTTATAGCTAAACCAAAGGTAAAGTCAACAAACGTAAGAAAAGAGTGAATTGAGAAATGTTTTGTAGGTAAAAATTACAGTGTTGAGGACTGAAGAGTCAAGGTTAACACCCAGACTTCTTGGTCATTAACAAATGAAAAAAAAAAAAAAAAAAAGAAAATTTTGAGAGGGAAAAAACTAGAACATTTTTTGTTAGGAAAGTTGTAGAAAGGAAATACTCTATTTTATAGGCTCTAAAATGATACTGACTACTGATAAGACTTATATTTCATGTTATAAAAATAAAATCCTAAAATTTATTAATACAATGGTTGATACTGAATATACTGAATATATTACTAGAAATGTCTGTTATTCATGAGGGAATATACATAACCAAAATTTAATGAATCTCCCTAAAGTTTTGATTTGAAGACAAATCAGTCATTTTAATCATATATATATATATATATATATATATATATATATATATATATATGTGTGTGTATATGTGAATGTATATATATGTGTGTGTGCGTGTGTGTGCGTGTAAGTAGGCTCATTCAGGAAAACAGGGTAAAATAGAAAATAAAGAGAAAAGAAATTAAATTCTATTTAAATTCTATTATTTAGAATTTAATTGAAGGAATTGAGATTGAAAAAGTATATGTAAAGAATGAAAGAAGATGAGAGATAACACCTTCAACCAAACAAGAGAGTTTTCTAACAAGGAAGATAAATAAATCACACGTAATGATTTCTATACATCAAATAAGATAAGGGAGAGAAAAATATGTGTTTGCCAATGTGAAGATTAGAAAAATGCTAGAAACAACATTGTATATGCAGTGTTGAGAAATCAGATCAAAGTACGCAACAGGTAGTGAATTAGTAGAAAATTTATATGAAGACAAAAAATTTCTCAAGGTGAAATTCACAATTTTCATCATCAATATTATCTAGCAATATTTTAAATATGTATGAATCAATGAATTAGAAACTATTAGTGGAACCAGGAAATTAGTTTAACAAACCTTCCAAGACCTAGCTAATATTTGAGAACCACTGGAGATTATTCTTTATAAAATGTTTATAAAGGAGAATGAAGTTATATTATCGAGCACAAAAATATTTTAAAATGTAGAAAGGGTTTCATTATTTAGAGACATGCTTCTTATGCTTTTCATGACACAGATGCATGATTAGAATTCTGGTAACACACACCATCATAGATGGAGATGATCAGTCCATGGGATATTTATGTTCCTGACTGGGACTATTCAAAAAAAATGAGAATATTTGTATCTCAGGAAACCTGTTGTCTTTTCAAAGCACATTATTCTTTTTTTTTTTAACATTTTCTGTTCATTTTTATTTATTTATTTGAAAATTACAGAGAGAGAGAGTGAGAGAAAGAGACAGATAGAGAGGGGATGGGTGGGTCAGGGCTTCCAGACACTGCAAACGAACTCCAGACGCGTGTGCCCCTTGTGCATCTGTCTAACGTGAGTCCTGGGGAATCGAGCCTCGAACAGGGGTCCTTAGGCTTCACAGGCAAGTGCTTAACCACTAAGCAATCTCTCCAGCCCCAAAGTACATTATTCTTCCATAACAAAGCTTCTAAACTCTTCCAGAGTGAAAAATAACATAAATCCTAAAATTAAAATTCATAAGTAATTTATATGACATAAAGAGAATTCCATTCTCCTATAATGATCTTTGTACTTCTACAATAAAAACTAAAAAGCGGGCTGGAGAGATGGCTTGGCGGTTAAACGCTTGCCTGTGAAACCTAAGGAGCCCGGTTCGAGGCTCGGTTCCCCAGGTCCCACATTAGCCAGATGCACAAGGGGGCGTACGTGTCTGGAGTTCGTTTGCAGAGGCTGGAAGCCCTGGCGCGCCCATTCTCTCTCTCTCTCCTTCTATCTGTCTTTCTCTCTGTGTCTGTCGCTCTCAAATAAATAAATAAAATAAATAAAAATAAATTAAAAAAAAACTAAAAAGCATTAAAAGAGAGAATTTTAGACCTGAAAAATGCCTAAGAAAATATATGGAGTTCATTGCATACTGCAAAATCCAAAGGAATGACTCAACGATGTTAAAGGTAAACTGACAAGAATTACTGAATTAGAAAAGCAGACAAAAACAGGCTTTAAGATGAAAGAAAATGAACAGATTATTGAAGCCCTGAGAGACTGTAACAAAAGATATTCATATTATTATAATTACAGGAGGAAAGGAGAAAGTAAATTGGTTGAAAAAGTATTTGAATAGCACCTGGAAATCTCCTGAGCCTGGCAAATATGTACATATGTATAGGCTTAAAACTTCAAAAAGTAAAAGAACTCAAAGACATTTATACAAAGATATATCTTAATGAAATTAAAAACTAAATTCTTGCTGGGCATGGTGACACACACCTTTAATCCCAGCACTCAGAAGGCAGAGGTACAAGGATTGTCATGCGTTTGAGGCCACTTTGAGACTACATAGTGAATTCCAGGTCAGCCTGGGCTAGAGCCAGACCCAACCCTGAAAAACAAAACAACAACAAGAACAACAACAACAAAATAGTCTTAAAAGACAAAAGAAGCACCTTCCTTACCTCAAGGTGAAAAACAATTTGAATAATAGCTGATTTCTCACCAGAAACCTTAAAGGGCAGAAAGAAGTGGCACAGCATTTTTCAATTGCCAAAAGAATTCATTATATGATGAAATTATCTTCCAAG
Organism: Jaculus jaculus; assembly: GCF_020740685.1. NCBI lineage: Eukaryota > Metazoa > Chordata > Mammalia > Rodentia > Dipodidae > Jaculus > Jaculus jaculus. The sequence goes on along the minus strand of NC_059103.1, from coordinate 175,000,679 downwards.
AATGAAAGTCATTCTCAGAAAAAGAAAGTTAAGATAATTTACCACTAACAGGCCTACCCTAAGTGAATAGTAAAAGCAAGAATAACGGACAAAAAAATGATATTTTTGTAAGTATTAAGAAGGAATAAAAGACTCAATAAGCAAAAATAAGGATACTTACAATATAATTCTATGCTTCTGAATTTTTTTTCTTTTTTTTTTTTCCTTTTATCTGTTTATTTGAGAGAAAGAGGCAGAGAGGAAGAGAAAGAGGGAGGGAAGGAGAGAAATAGGCACACCAGGACCTCTAGCCACTGCAAACAAACTCCAGATGCATGCCCCCACCCCTTGTACATCTGGTTTACATGGGTCCTGGAGAATAGAACCTGGATATTTTGGCTTTCCAGGCAAACAGATGTCTTAACTGTTAAGCCATCTCTCCAGCCCCTAGCAGGTGGTTGTTAAGTCACTAGATTAGTGACAAGTTCCTCCTTAGATATTTTGGTGTCATTTTTGGGTTTGGGGTGGTTTGATTTGGCCCTTGCTTTTTGCCTTTTCTGTTCTGTCAATGATGGGGACTGAAGCCAGGGCCTTGTGCATACAAGGCAAGTTCTGAATTTTCTGTATTAGCTTTGAAACTTGAAGAAGAAAGTATTAGTTCTCTAATCTTGGCTTTCATATATACAGGAAATATTTAAGGCAAACATATTACAGACAGGGGAAGATAAATAAATGTAAGGTGAAAGCTATCAACATTTCAATTATAAAGGGAAATGGTACACATATTAAATATATCCCCTAGAAGAATAAAAAGGAATATACTTGAAAACACTAAAGATAATTTTTTAAGGTTCAAAGCAAATAATTCATAGAACAAGAAAAAATCAGAATGAAACAAGTAGAAAAAAAATGACAAACTACCATAAAACCGTAGGCCAATATTCCCCATGAATGGAGATATAGAAATCCATACCAAAGTATTCACAAATAAAATTCAAAATAATATAAAAATAATTGCACATTACAACCAAGTAAGGGTTAGTTTTGGAATATAGACTGAATTATATGTTTGAAAATTAGTGGAATTTACCATTTTTACAAGTTAAAGAAGAAAACATTGTATCATTTAATCTACTGCTCTATTGAAGAGAAAATACACTCACATTATAAAAAATTTTAAATGAGAAATAGATCTGATTTTGGTGAAATTAATAACTTAAAATGTAACATGTATATCTAAGCACATACTCAATAGTTAAAGCTGGATATTTTGTAAAAAGAAAAATTTCATGCAAGAGGATGTATTTATTTTTAATAGCCCAGAAGTAGGAATGTCCAAAATATTCAATAGGTAAATATCTAAACAAACTGTGGCATACAGACGTCATAGGATGCCACTTAATAACAGAAAGGAAAAATAAACCCATTGATGTCTGGAACATAGATGGTGTTCAAGGTCATGAATGCATAATAAAAAAGAATCTCAGAATGTCATTAATAGAATATTTTATGAATAAAATCATATGGTATGTGACATCTTGAGGACTTCAGTGGTTGCCAGATAGGAATGTTGTGGGTAAATGTGATATCACACTAACAAGGAAGCATTAGAATAGTGGTGATGCTATAGTAATTCTGTCTTTAGAATAGTGGTGGTCACATAAATCCATGTATGTGGTAAGATAGCATACAACCACAGTAGTGCCCCTGTATTCACAGTTGCATGTTCTGTAGTTTCAATTACTAGCAGTCAATAACAATCCAAAAAGGTTAATGTAAAATTACATAAATAAATATAAGTTTTAAATGCTATTCTGAATAGTGGGATTAAAATCACTGTGTCATCTCACTTTGTCCCCACCCAAAAAGCAAATCAACTTTTTTAAAAAATTTTTTTGTTGTTGTTCATTTTTTATTTATTTATTTGAGAGAGAAAGACAGATAGAGGGAGAGAGAGAGAGAATGGGCGCGCCAGGGCTTCCAGCCACTGCAAACGAACTCCAGATGCGTGCGCCCCCTTGTGCATCTGGCTAACGTGGGACCTGGGGAACCGAGCCTCGAACCGGGGTCCTTAGGCTTCACAGGCAAGCGCTTAACCGCTAAGCCATCTCTCCAGCCCACAAATCAACTTTTTGTCTAACTTTTCCACACTGTATATACTATTTTCCCTAAGGCAAATGAAAAAGACTATGTTCACATAGCTCATATTGTAGAACATTGTTATATTTTCTATTTTAATATTAACTATTAATAATAATAACAATAATGATAATAATCTCTTATTTAATTTCTCAATTACACAATTATATGCACATATGTATAGACAAAAACAGTATTATAAGGTAAGGTTTGACTTGTGGGTTCAGGAATCCACCTGGGATCTTGTGACCTGTCTCCCACACCTACAGATGCATGACAAACACTGTAGTACATACATAGCACTCCATAACCAATTCTCTCCTTTTTTATTTTTTTTCAGGTAGGGTCTCACTCTAGCCCAGGCTGACCTAAAATTCACTATGTAGTCTCAGTTTAGCCTCAAACTCTTGGTGATCCTCCTACCTCTGCCTGGGATTAAAGGTGTGCATCACCCTGCCTGGAAGTTCCCTCCTTTTCTAAATACTGGGAAAGGACTTGGAAAAAGGTACATGGGACTTCACCATATATATGCAACTTCCTACAGATCTGTGATTCACTGAAAGTGAAAAGTTAAATGTTATGTACTGCAGCTTTCATAGATACTTATCATGCCATTACTGGAGGTATTTGGAAAAAGAGCTACAGGTCAACTTGTCTGGAAGGTGAACAGAACAATGCTCTGTTAGGAAGTTATAGTAAAAGCACAGCAAGTCCTGCCTAACTCTGATATCTAATGACCATCACAGTATATGATGATATATGATGGACTGGCAAGATGGCTCAGTGATAAAGCTCTTGCCCCAAGCATAAGTTCAGATTCATGGCACTGAATACATGTCAAATGGCCATATAAGCCACCTGCCATCCCAGGGCTAAAGAAGTCGTGGAGACAGGAGATAACCAGGAATAAGATGGCTAAATAAACTAGCTGCATTGTAGCACTGAGCACAAGTAAGAGACCCTGCCTCAGTACAAACAGTGAGGAGAGCAATACAGGAAGAAACCCAATGTCAACCTATGCCTCCTTCTACCTTTTTCCTATTATTATAAACAAGCTGCCTCAGCTCCTACTGCAGGTCCTCCTACCCCCTAGTGCACTAAATCTCACCTATCATCACAGGAAGGATAGTAATTTCAAACTTCCCTTTCTTTCTCCTGCATTATCAAATGATCCTCTCCACAGGATCATTCCTTAAGAACAACAAACTTCACTTTCTAGCTATCATCCTTCTGAGGGGATTTATTGTTCCAGTTCCTCACTTAGCCTATCATGCTAGTCAATGTGCTTTTGTTAAGACTGCCAAATCGTAAACATCCCCCTACCTGTTAAAACTAATTGTCAATCTTCATCTTATCTGACAAATCTGCAGCAACCAGCACAATCTGTACTTTTGGAAATATTTCCTTCACTCGGATATTTTCAGCCTCCCCTTTTTTCCCCCCTACTTCAAGGTCCTGCTACTCTCAGTTGCTTTTGAATATTTTCCCTCAACATTCTCTCCTTGTGGAATTATGCAAAGACTTAAACTTGAGATCTATTATTTTCCCAGAACCATAATCTCAATTGTATCTTCATGGCATTAACTACCATACATATATTGACAATATCCAGATTGTATATCCAATCCAAATCATGCCAGTGTGCCTCCCACTGGAATATCTAATATCCTTCTTATTTTTTCCAAATACATAGTTGGAAAATCATATATATTTGAACCTCGGATCCTTCACTTTCCTCACCAAGAAGGCACATCCACCACAATATCTTTGTTGTTAATTCTTGTCTTCCACTTGCTCAGATTTTTCTTTATTTACTTTTAACTCAGCAAAAAATCATTGTTTGAAGTCTTACTAAGATTTTTCTCTTATTTTATCACAACTATAAATTATAACATAAAATTTTATCCAAAGCTTAGACAAAGATTCTATGCTTGACTCAAACTGAAAAGTGTCTGAAACTTTACCTTAGCCCATTTACATATTTCCTTGTAAAAATTCAGTTTAAGCAAAGTTTTAGTAAGAACCATGCTAAGTCAGTTTAACAAGAGCATTCTACCTTGGCAGATAATTAACCTTTGTCTTGGATCAGGCTCTTCATCGTCCAACTGAGGATTGAGTACCTTGACCTGTTTTCAGCAATAATAGGTTGTTTTGGCCAGAACTCCCCCTGGCCCTGATGTTTTCTTTTATCAATTATTTATGCAAAAAAATCTTCCTTTCCAATTTGTATCCTTTTTGTGTGTCTCTTGCTTTATTGCTATGGCTAAGACTTCCAGTACTATATTAAATAAAATTGGGGACAGTGGATATCCTTGTCTTGTTCCTGATTTTAGTGGAAAAGTTCCCAGTTTTTCCCCGTTTAGTAATATGTTGGCTGTAGGCTTGTCATAAATAAACTTTATTATGTTAAGATATGTTCCATCTACTCCCAGTCTCTGTAGGACTTTTATAATGAAGGGATGTTAGATTTTGTCAAATATTTTCTCTGCATCTGATGAGATATGTGATTTTTGTCCTTCAGTCCATTTATATAATGTATTATACTTATTGATGTGAATATGTTGAACCATCCCTGCATCTCTGGGATAAAGTATACTTGGTCAGAGTGAATGATCTTTCTGATATATTCTTGTATACTGTTGGCCAATATTTTGTTAAGAATTTTTGCATCTATGTTCATGAAGGAGATTGGTCTGTAATTTTCTTTTTTTGTTCTATCTTTACCCTGGTTTTGATACCAGAGTGATGCTGGCTTCATAAAAGGAGGTTGGTAGGATTCCTTCTTTTTCTATTTTATGGAAAAGTTAAAGAAGCAATGGTGTTAGCTCTTCCCTGAAGGTCTGGTAAAATTCACCAGGAAATCCATCTGGGCCTGGACTTTTTTAAGTTGGGAGACTTTTGATAATTGCTTGGATCACCATACTTGTTATAGGTCTATTTAAGTGATTAATTTCATCTTTATTTATTTAATTTAGTTAGGTAGGCCATAAAAGTCAAGGAAATCATCCATTTCTTTCAGAGTTTCATACTTAATGGAGTATATGTTTTTATAGTATGTCCCCATGCTTTTTTGAAGTTCTCTGGTATCTGTTGTGATGCTGCCTTTTAAATCTCTAATTTATTAATTTGTGTCTCTTCTCTCTTTTGGGCAGATTTGCTAAAGGTTTATCAATCTTGCTTATACTTTTGAAGAACCAACTCTTTGTTTCATTGGTTCTTTGGATTTTTTGTTTGTTTGTTTGTTTCTATTGCATTAATTTCTGCCCTAATCTTTATTATTTCTTCCAGTCTACTGATTTTCAGTTTGCCTTGTTCTTCTTTTTCCAAGGCTTTAAGGTGAAGCATTAAATTGTTTCCTTGTGAACTCTCTAATTTCTTAATATAGATACTTCCAGCTCTAAATTTCCCTCTTAGGACTGCCTGATTAAGTTACTATCATTTGCAGATGACGTGATTCTATACATAAAAGACCCAAAAGACTCTACCAGCAAACTGTTAGAGCTGATAAACACCTAAAGCCATGTAGCAGGATACAAAATAAACACACAGAAATCAGTAACCTTCCTACATTCTAACAATAAACACACAGAGGATGAAATCAGATAATCAATCCCATTCACAATTGCATCGAAATAAATAAATAAATAAATGAAGTACCTTGGAGTAAACCTAACCAAGGAAGTGAAGGATCTCTACAATGCAAACTTTAAAACACTCAAGCGATAAATTGCAGAAGACACTAGGAAATGGAAAAACATCCCTTGTTCTTGGATCAGAAGAATAAATATTATGAAAATGCCAATATTCCCAAAAGCAATCTACACATTTAATGCAATCCCCATCAAAATTCCAATAGCATTCTTCATGGAAATAGAAAAAAAAATCCAAAAATTCATTTGGAAGCACAAAATATTTCAAATATCTAAAACAATACTAAGCAACAAAAATAAAGCTAGTGGTATCACCATACCTGATTTTAACCTATACTACAGAGCCATAGTAACAAAAACAGCATGGTACAAGCACAAAAGCAGACATGTAGATCAATGGAACAGAATAGAGGACCCATCTGTAAGTCTGGGTAGCTATAGCCACCTGATATTCAACAAAAACGCCAAAAATATTCATTGGAGAAAAGACAGCCTTTTCAGCAAATGGTGCTGGGAAAACTGGGTATGTAACTGTAGAAGGATGAAAGTAGACCCTTTTCTTTCTCCATGTAGAAGAATTAAGTCCAAATGGATTAAAGACTTTAATATCAAACCTGAAACTCTGAAACTGCTACAGAAAAAAGAAGGGGAACCCCTTCAACATGTTGGTCTTGGCAAAGACTTTCTGAATATAACCCCAATTTCTCGGGCAATAAAACCACAGATTACCACTGGGACCTCCTAAAATTACAAAGATTTTGTATGGCAGAGGACACTGTGAATAAAGTAAAGAGGCAACCTACAGAATGGGAAAACAAAAACTTTGCCAGCTATACATCTGTTACAGGATTAATATTGGGATATACAAAGAACTCAAAAAAATTAATAATAAGAAATCAAACAACCCAATTAAAAAATGGGCTATGGAACTAAATGGAGAGTTCTCAAAAGAAGAAATACAGATGGCCTATAAGCATCTAAAAAAAATGTTCTACATCCCTAGTCATCAGGGAAATACAGATTAAAACTATGTTAAGATTCTATCTCACTCCTGTCAGATTGGCTACCATCATGAAAACAAATGACCAAAAATGCTGGTGAGGATGTGGAAAAAGAGGAACCCTTCTACACTGTTGGTGGGTATGCAATCTGGTCCACCCATTGTGGAAATCACTGTGGAGGTTCCTAAGACAGCTAAAAATAGATCTACCATATGACCCAGCTATAGCACTCCTAGGAATATATCCTAAGGACTCATCTCATTACCTTAGAAATACATGCTCAACCATGTTTATTGTCACTCAATTCACAATAGCTGGGAAATGGATCCAGCCTAGATGTCCCTCAACTGATGAGTGGATAATGAAGATATGTCACATTTATACAATGGAGTTCTACTCAGTGGTAAAGAAAAATGAAGTTATGAAATTTGCAGGACAAATGATGGATCTGGAACGAATTATAGTGAGGTAACTCAGGCACAGAAAGCCAAACATTGCATGTTCTCTCTCATATGTGGATCCTAGCCACAGATGATTGGACTTCTGTGTGAGTAGGAAGAAAATTCAATAGAAAAGGTCTGTAAGCTACAAAAGAGATATAAAGGGAAGATAAAGGAAGGGGGTACTTAATCGGATGACATATATATATATATGAATAGATAATGGGGATGAAAAGGCCCAAGTGAGGTCAGGGCATGGGATTGAGTAAAGGAAAGGCCGAGGGAGGGCTAATCAAAATCTAAAAGGATATAAATAAATAATATGGAGACCTATTTTTTTAGACAGTGGAACACTTAGGCCCCGTAGGTTGTTACTAGAAAATTTTCAATGCCAGGGATGGGATACCTCCCAGTGAGTTGTTGACCGGAGAGGTCCCTGATGCCCCCAAAACATTACTGGACATTGCCAAGGCTCTTGGTTTCCCACCAGGAATAGATGGTAAGACCCTATTTCTAAAGACTCCACATATTTGGGCTGTAAGACTACTGAAAAATCCTGCTGACACTGAGCTGATAACCTCCTCCAAGTAGACCAGCTGACAGAAAGCTAGAAGAAGACATTCTGCATGCAGTTCAATTGGAGAGAGAGAAAAGTCATCAGTGAAGATACTCAACAATGGACACTGCAAGCCTCATATTTGGCCAGCCAGGCCAAATGAGCCAACAGATGCAATAGTGACATGTCTATCATGGTAGAAACCAACTGCCCTCTAATTGGACTAGAGGCCTGCTCCATAAGAGGGAATACATCCCTGATACCGAAAATTTAAAACAGGGGTATTCATGAGTCCATGGGGTGTAATGTCTGCTGCTATCTGGCTAAATGCATATACTATGCTCTTCAAACTGCCCAGTAAGCACTTCTCTTAATGTTCATACCTACATATTAATGCTACTCTCACTTTTGGTAGAGAACCTTCTCTTTTCAGACAGTAGTGACCTTGGGATGATTCAGAAGGCATCATGGTATTGGGAAGAAATGACAGGAGTGTTCAGCACTGCAATATATCTATCACACCTTCCAAGGCTCAGGGTCCATTACAGAAGAGGTGGCGAAAAAAATTCAAGAGCCAAAGGAAGATTAGGACTCCTTGCAACATGCTCCACTAGACATGACCTCATAGTGCCTTGACACTATCTACACAAGACCATCATAATAGGAGGAAAAGATCATGACATCAAAATAAAAAAGAGACTGATTGAGAGGAGGAGGGAATATGATGGAGAATAGAGTGGGGAGGAGGGAGGGCATTACCATGGGATATTGTTTATAATCATGGAAGTTGTTAATTAAAAAAAAATCTTCCATCTACCAACTCCCCTAGCCCTGCCCCAATAAATTCACATTGCCCAGACTTTACGCTCAGTTGAAATCTCATTACAATGGTCCCTGCACTTGTCCTGAATGAAGTCTATGTCACCATGCTCTTAATAAGCCACAAAGAATCATATTTTTCTTCACTAGGATCTTTAAACCTCCACTACTACCAGCTTGTTTTTTTGTTTTTGTTTTTGTTTTTTCCTTTTGTACTCATTAGCCTGAGGTTTGGTGTCTCTGTAGCCTTTCTTGTTCAAGTGTTATCACCACAGTATCAAGACTTACCTTCAAAAGGTACATCGGAACCATTTCTTTGTTACTCAAAACTGTCCAATCACTTCTCATTAGGCTTCCAAGAAAAGGTAAAAGCCCAAGTTCTTACTATGGCTTAAACAGAATCCTAATTTGGTTCCCTGGTGCCTCTGTAACCTCAGGACATTTGTAAGCAAGCACCTTTTACACACTTAGCCATCTCTCCCAACCCACAGGACATTTATATGCCTCTACTATACACAGTAGTATCTAGAATGTAAATATTAGCCAAAAAATTAACGAATTAAAACATCATCGTTCGTTATGCAATTGAGCTTTTTTCTTAATAGTACCCACAAATAAAGAAAGCATTTAAGTGAATATTTTAACTGAAACCACATGGGATATCTACTTGTACACTTATTTGGAAATGCCTTCTTACCCTCCTGGTAGATTTACGAAACCATACACCACATAAATATGAAGTTCCATTGAGCACAGTTTGAAAAATAATGAATTAGTTTATTTTCCCATCTTTGAGAGGACTTGAAACTGAGAAATAATCTTCCTAACTTCCTAACATTACACCAGGGATCACTAGCAGGAGCTAAAATTAAACCTGGATAATTAATTTATAGTATGTGTTTTATTTCAACAGCTGTTCCTGGTATGCTCCTTACCTCTGGTCAAAGAAAAAGACATGGTTGGCCAACACTGATCAAACTGGTAGGTATGTGCAACATAAGCTAAAGCTTTTTAGGTTCAGCAAATTTAAAGGTTAGGTAATCCAAACAATAAACCATTGTAAGACAGAAGTTGTCTATCCATGTTGAAGCATAAGTAGAAGCAAATGGCATACATCACTGCATATATAAGTAGTATAGATAGTCAAAACATCCAAACCATCAGTCAAGTTATTAATAGTATAAAAACTATTAGTTGTTTTATATCAACTAGTGACATTATTATTTTATAAAAACTATACAATTTGGGACTGGAGATACAGCTTAGTGGTTAAGCACTTGCCTGTGAAGCCTAAGGTCCCCAGTTCAAGGCTTGATTCCCCAGTACCCATGTAAGCCAGATGTACAAGGTGGCACATGCCTCTGGAGTTCAGTTACAGTGGCTGGAGGCCCTCATGCACCCATTCTCTCACTTTCTCTCTCTCTCTCCCTCCGTCTCCCTCTTTCTCTCTCTGTCACTCTCAAAGAAATAAATAAAAATCAACAATGTTTTTAAAAAAATCTATAAAATCCTATTTTTAACTTTTAAAAACACTTAAAGTCATCACTCTTATTGCTGGATTCTTCTAAGCATTTATTCTTTTCAGAATTTCAGTTAATTTTATGTTAATGGGCACTTCATAATATGCTACAATCTCTCTTTTGTCTACAGTAATACTACGCATGCCTGGAAATAACTGTCTCAATTACATGCTAGGAAGACACTGAACTAGCACAGTGTTTTTGTTCTATTATTGCATTGACATTTCTTCCATTCTCTCCATTCACAATAGTGGGCATATAAAGGGCTGCTTATGACTACCTAGGAAAGGAGAAGAAAGGACAAGCCTAGTTTGTATGAGTCATCTCAACATGTGTGTACAAATAAATGTACAACTGACTTATTTATAGGTGACCCTGAAATATGGTCAATAAAGAAAATCTGTCATTATTTCTCCAGTGAATGTGTGCCTGTGTTTAACAACAAAAAAAACTAAAATACATTTCACATGACTATAGTCTCATGAAATATGCTAATTAAACTTTTCAATCATTTAAAAATAAATAAAGTATTTTGGTTCAAAAATAGGGCTGGAGAGATGGCTTAGCGGTTAAGCGCTTGCCTGTGAAGCCTAAGGACCCCGGTTCGAGGCTCGGTTCCCCAGGTCCCACGTTAGCCAGATGCACAAGGGGGCGCACGCATCTGGAGTTCGTTTGCAGAGGCTGGAGGCCCTGGCGCGCCCATTCTCTCTCTCTCTCCCTCTACCTGTCTTTCTCTCTGTGTCTGTCGCTCTCAAATAAATAAATAAATAATTAAAAAAATATACTTTAAAAAAAAAAATAAAAGACATACTGAAACAGGTAGTAGGCTAAATAAGGTTCATAAGCATTGTCTTACCAGAAAATATTCTAAACTATATATTATCAAACAGTATTCTCAGCTGAAACATCCTAAGAAATTCTTAGGACAGTCTCTTACAAACAATAAAATCATATTATGTATCCTGAAAAATGAGGTTTAGGTAAAAATGTAGGATCTCCTGTTACCAAACAAGTTCTATAAACCTTACCTGTGGCTAACACTTGCAGGACAGGCTTACAAAATGAAAGTCCATCCCACATACAATTTTCTTAGAAAAGTCGGCTACCATACACTCAGACTTACAGAGGATGTTCTAAATCCCATACCACAAAGCTAGAATTCTAGGACAAAAGAAACTGCTGTCTTGTTTTATGCTTCATATGTAGCACTATAAGTTCTGGAGTTACATTTAGGTGGATGATGAATAATTCTACTGTATATCTTGAAATAACTGAATTAGAATGAGATATAGCTTGCTGTTACTTCAATATTTTAAACAAAAATATAATTTTGCTATAGTATTTATAACTCCAGTATAGCATTTGCTCTGAAATGCTTCTTACCAGTTGATATGCTTTATACAAAATGATATATTTTATTAATCACTAAAAAATTAAATCTAAGCATCACTAAATTGAAAAGGATTTTATTTTTAAGTCAAAAGTTAATATTCAAGTCGGGTGTGGTGGCAAATGCCTTTAATCCCAGCACTCGGGAGGCAGAAGTGGGAGGATTGCTGTGAATTCGAGGACACCCTGAGACTACATAGTGAATTCCATGTCAGCCTGAGCTAGAGTGAGACCCTACCTTGAAAAACCAAAAAGAAAAGAAAAGTTAATATTTTCAAGACTGCAAACTAATTCCAATGATTAGTCCACAATTTTGCTTTTTATTTTATTCAACTAGTTAAGGACCCAATCACATATTCCACACAATGAAAGCAGTAAAATAATTTTCTTAGTATCTAGTTGAGTACTAAGTTTTCTGCTTAAAACAATCTTTTTCTATCAGTAAATGTTTTTATGGTGTTTCATCCATAATTAATATAATATTAATATATTTATGCACAGATAATTACCATCTTAAACATTTTTAAATTCTTCAATTTATCAGAGTTAAATCTTTCCCTTTATTCCCATTTGTAAACTTAACTTCTGGCTGTACAATTTATAAATTAAGTTAGTTCAGCTTCTTAATCTGCTAATGTTTACATTATATAATTTCAAGCCACAAATAAGCTTTATAATATGTATTTTCAACTGCATATCTCATGAAATGAAAGATATCCTATTTTTAATAATGAAGTAATGCCCTAATGCTCTTAGTATAGAAAAAGAAGAATTGTACCCATGTAACTGCAATGTGATTTCTTTTTATTCAAAAATAAAACTCCAAGACTAAAGTTAATATTTGTATAATTATTTTCAATTAAGTTCTTTGGTGGGGGTGTTGAGGCAGGGTCTTGTTCTAGCCCACGGTGAGCTGGAATTCATTATGTAGTCTCAGGCTGGCCTCAAACCCACAACAATCTTTCTACTTCTGCCTCCCAGGTGCTGGGATTAAAGATGTGCACCACCACACCAGGCTACTTATTCATTATTTTTAAGTCACTTTTCCCATTTTGTTTTAGTATGTGAACTACCCTTAATTTATAATTATTTTCTGATTACTTTTGGTTTATTACAAAATGACTCTATAGTAACTACTTGTCTATATGCCTTCCAGCATTCTTTTGTGTATTCCTTTTGATTCATATAAAAACAGAAATGGAGGCTGAAGAGATGGCTGAGAAGTGAAAGGTGCTTGCTTGCAAAATCTGATAGCCTGGGTTTGATCCTCAGTGCCCACATACAGCCAGATGCACAGAGTGGCACATGCTTCTGGAGTTCATTTACAGTGACTAGAGGTCCTAGAATGTCCATACTTTGTTTCTCTCTCTTTCCAAATAAATAAATAAAAATAAAAAAGAAATGTACCATTCAGCAAATATTATGATAAAACTGGAGTGAGGGAGAGGCAGCAGTTGACACAGGAGTTATATTATATACTCACCAATCTGGTATACTTTATCATACACCAAATACGTTCCAGAAATAAAAAAGAGTTAATGTTAAAAAAAACTAATAAAAATGACAACATGTATAGCTAAATACTTAACAGATTTGAGGACAAAGAGTTTCTAAGAATGAAAGTTGTGGAAAAACCTCAACAAAGATATAAAACTATGTCTGTATTAAATTCAATTGTCTCAAATAAAATTAATAAATAACCAAATAGGAAATAAATATCAACAAATAACTGTTAAATGACATAAAATTTTAATATTCAAAAGCGCTCAATAAGAGAAAACTAATATATCCAATAGAAATTTGGACAGAAGAAATAAAAGAAATGAAAAGATGACTCATAGAAGATATTAAATAGCAATAAGCATACAAAAACACTGAACTTTCACAATCAAATTAAATTAAAATGATGGAGAGTATTTCATGGCCTATTGGCAAAATTTTAGTGCACTGACATCAAAAGTTCAAGCACATGTGACAAGAACACTGAAAATGTTTAAACCCTTTCTGGAAAGCCAAACAGAAATCTGACTTAAGGCCTATAAACCCAAAGTAAATTATATATATATATATAGTCTTTAAATGCTCAAAGACATAGGCAAATATTATCAGAAAGATAACTATAGCAATATTATTTATATAAACATCTACTCGGTTTTTATGATGAGGTTTTTTTTCTTTTTTTTTCGAGGTAGGTTTTCACTCTAGCTCAGGCTGACCTGAAATTCTCTATGTAGTCACAGGATGGCCTCCAACTCACAGCAATCCTCCTACCTCTGCCTCCAGAGTGCTGAGATTAAAGGCGTATGCCACCACGCCCACCTTAACATGAGATTTTTTAATGACCAGCACTACTCAAAGACGTGAAATAAATGAAAGAGTGCCTAACTATTGACTAATGAATCAGAAGTACAAATAACCAAAAAATGCTACTGTCGTAGACTACAGAAAAATGTGTGATTAAAGAGCTTACCTTTTTCACTCACACTCTCACTTTCAATCTCAACATCATCACAACTTGTATATTCAGGCGTGGAAGCCAATTCCTCCTCTGAACTGCTCAATGAAACCTGACGCATTTTACCTCCCTTCTTGGATTTATGAGGCTTTGGAGGTGGTGGTCTCACAGACTCTGACTGGTCTGAACTCAGAGAATCGTTCCTTAACATTGTTTCCATTTTTTCTCGTTTTGTTTTCCTTACAGCAGAGCTGGGATCTAAGTGGTGTTGCTTCCTTAGAGAGTCAGTATGCCTCATGTCTGGTCTATCAATGGGTATTGGACTCCTCCGGGGTGTTGGAGGACTATGGTTTGTGGTCCGTTGTGGATAAGAACCTTGTCCCTGAGCCTCTCTAGTTCTTTCCATTGAATAAGATCGCTGGTTTTCCATTGCAGCTCTACGTTCAGATATAGATCTTTGCCTTGATGGTCGGTCCATCCTCAGCAGAGAAATCCTAGAATCTTCTAGTTCAGCATTTGCCAAGGAAACATCACTATGCCGTCTCTCATGCCGGGCTCGAGATACCTCCGCATGGATGCGCATTTGTTCTTCATAGGGTTGTGGCTTTACCGGATATCGGGCCAGATTTGGATCACTTCTGTAGCGTGCCTGGTACTCCTCCTCTCTCCTTTGTCTTTCATACTCATCTCTACTGTCCAGATCCTCATCATCTACAATGTATTCTTTGGAATGCCTATGACTTCTCCTGTTGGAGTCCCTGTAATTTAAATGATCAGACTCTTCATAAAACTGAGGTTCTCGTTGAGATCGTCTGTCAGCATAATCTGATGGCGACCTAGGCATTGTGCTATCTGAAGGAACATACTGTGAATATTCCTCTCTTTCTTCCCTTTGCTCGTATCTTCTATTCTGATCCCTGGATACTGATGGACTTCGTTTCCTAAGTAACCAAAGAAAAAGAAAAATGAAAGGTACACCATTTAAGCAATTTTTATTGCACATACTCCCTACCAGGATGAAGAAGAAATTTCAAGTGGTTCATCTGACCTTTTTAAAGACACCTCATATGAATCAACATAATAGAATTAACCTATACAATACCACATATGTGATTGCATGTATCTGTGTATTTACATTATTCAACATGCATTTTGCCACATGTGATAATTGAATGGATGTCCCCAGTAGATTCAGGAATTTATTAAAGCTTGCAACTTAGATCTCCAGCCCTGTGACTGGATGAGGTGTCACTGTGGGTGGATCCTTGAGTCCAGCCCTAAGGTGTTACTAGGGGCGATTCCATCCTAAAGGTATGCAGAGTGCTTGAGCTCTACCTGGGGTTCCTGGAGTATGCTTAGGTATGGTGCTAGTAGTGGTATTTCTCTGCATGGACCTATAAAAGGGGGCCAGCTTCTTCTGCTATTATGGAACTTCCCCTGAATCAGTAGGCTTCAACAAATCCCCTCCTGCCATGAACTGTGCCTGGTTTGGAATTCATCCTAGCAATGTGAAGCTGACTATGATACCATTATTTACATACAGATAACTAAAGAAGAAAAACCTCTAGCATGCTAGTAGTGTACGTCATGAAAAGAGTTCTGGAGTTGTGATATCTTCATTTCTTATTCCTGCTTTTGCTCTTAGCAGTTATCAGGCCTATACAGACATGCAATCTACAGGAGTCTGTGCTAACAAGAAGCACAGATCATATACCTGAACTCATACATTATTTTAGCAAACACATATTTATTAAGAACTAATGCCGCATGCTATAAAATATACTAGGATCATAGAAATAAATAGGGCATTGAAGAAGCTGAATGATGTTATAGTCCTCTTACAATTTCTTAGGGATTATAAACTTAGTAATATTGTTACCACAACTTCAGTAATTGTTGATATATATTTAGTAATTTAGTATAATGTCTGGTGTTCTAGAAGTATATGAAAACAGACAATTTTATTCCCACTCTGAGGAAATCGCATGCAAGATTGGAAAATGAGAATAAACTGAATGTAGTGAGACTTTTATAGTGACTACTCTAAGTAAATTTGATAAATAATGATTATAGAATTCAGCTCCAAAAGAAAGGCTATGAACAACTGGCCCATGACAAACCATTTTGTTTTTTTTTTTTTAAGTTAAACTGACCAAAATTCAGTGTTAAATCTAGCAATCATTTTAGTGTAGAGATTATGAAATTTTGCTGTAGCATCTGACTCATAATGTGCAATGCCAATTTTATTGGATTTACATAAAATATAACAACAGTTGAAATCTAAAATTGTGATGACTAATGTGAGGGTTAAATTACATTTGAATTATTTCATGCATGCTATCCTATAAATATTAAGATTTCTATGTTTCTTCCACACTATTTTCAAAAACTGAAGAAACTCCATTTAAAATCAAGATTGTCTAATCTATATGCCTCTCTTGACCTTTATAAGCAAGTTGTAGTGTTTATTATCAGAAATAGTGACAACTTGTATATATCTCTAAATAATTATAAACATTTAGTAGTACTGAGCCCATAAGTTGAAATTCAAAGCTATTCATCAAGCATGTTTTTTATCAATCCCTTGAAGATAGTGAGAAATTAGCAGCTGGAGAGATGGCTTAGTGGTTAAACACTTGCCTATGAAGCCTAAGGACCCAGGTTTGAGGCTTAATGCCCCAGGACCCATGTTAGCCAGATGCACAAGGTGACACATGCATTTGAAATTCATTTGCGGTGGCTGGAGGCCCTGGCACACTCATTCTCTCTCTCTCTCACTCACTCTGCCTCTTTCTTTCTCTGTCTGTCACTCTCAAATAAATAAAAATAAACAAAAAAATTTAAAGAAGATAATGAGAAATTAAAAGAAAGAATCCAAAACATAATATTTTTCCCACACATTGCATTAATTCCTATTTTCAAATATAACAACTATTAGTAGATATGAAGGTAATGACATTCAGTTTATATTTACCTAAAACTATTCATCTTACTTCTCTTTATTGTTATTACTTTTCTTAGGCCATACTTTAGTAGTATTAATTAGAACCCATTAATGAAAAAATATTTATCTGCCTATGTATAATAATTTGAGGAAGAAAACCTATCAATAAGGCTCTTTAAAACTGGATGTCCTCAAAATCATACTAATTTATGGGAAGATTCCAAATAAGTTTTTTCTCATGTTAAGGTACTTTTCTATTACAACAAAGGAGGTCTCAGTTATTTGCTGTTTATTAATTCATCATGTTTTACTATAATTTCTGTTTTAATATTTACAATATTAACCATCTTAACTGGTTTATGTTAACTATTCCAGCTAAAATCCTGGCCATATTTGCAATAAGGTAATCATTAAATTTCTGAAAATATAGCCAATAAACATTTGAAAACATTTCAAAGACAATGAAAAGCTACACCAGAAATTGAACATTAATATTCATATTTTTATTTCTTATTTGAAGTTATATAAACTTTTAAGGCCCACAATGACATTAAAAGTGAAGATTCTGAAGAATAATACATTCTATAAATTTTATAATATTATAATATAATGACTATATGAAAATCTTACTCATAATCCTTATTAGTGAAGAGCATATGAAAACTGCTCTTTCATAATTAAAAATTATGAATGATATTTGAAGTTTCAAAAATCAGAAGATATACCACCTTTCATATTTAAAAACTGTCATTTCATAAACTTAGGGATATAAATGATATTCAAAGAATCAAAAATCTATAAAGACATCAACATCTTTTTAGAAGCTTTATAATACATGGAAATTACAAAATGAATGTAAATAATACTTCATAAGTACAATTATATAAGGTTAGCCATATAATTTAGACATAATACTGCAATTTAAAATCTAAAATTCAAAGCTCTTAAAATAGTACATCAATAATTTAACTAGAGTTTATGTTCCTGAACAACATGAAGAATACAGACTGAATTCCTACAAAAACGCTTCTAGCAAATAAATTTATATTTATCAAAATATATAGTAGATAATTTTAACATGACACAATTAATATATAACACTTTTATTTTTTACCTCTTATTCAACCAGTGCACATCTGTCGAGCATGCAGCATCATGTTGATGAAAATACATCAACAATGTGCCAGGCAGTGCTTTCACTTAATCCTTCTAGTCCTGGCAAAATCACAGGAGCCATCCTTAATCAGATGATGTGATATTCTCTCCTTGCTTACAATTTTATTCTAAAGCTTAATTATTGAAAAGTTACACATAACACAGTATTCATTCAAGGATGAAATCATAAAATCTTCTAGTGATGGACTTGTTATGGAAAGGCTATTCTTTCATGCTGTTGCTATGTGGCTGTATATAGCTCCAGGTCAAGTAAGAATGTACCCTGTAAGGAGGATTATGGTACTTAGCTGATTAGAGCCTCACAACACTGGATACCAAATGCTATCTGGATCCAAGGCATTTCTGGCCACTATACTTAAAACTGGCAGCTCAAGAGATTTATAAGCCATGTTCACTTATATGAATCATGCTGTTTCCATGCTCCATGCCATGCTAAAACAGACACAAGGATTGGCAACTATCCTATATTAAAAGATAAAGTAAGCCTGAAGTAATTCAATTCTGTTCTTTAAAGTTCTCTACCTGAGTTGGTTGCAGCCCTAGAACAAACCCTCAATAAAGAAAAATGCATTAAGAAAAGAAGTCAAAATGAGAAAGACATGAGAAATACAAGTGTAAATTTAGTCAACAATTACTTTCCAAGATCATTAATGAAATCCCCTGCTACCTTTATACTTGTTTATAATTCCACCTCCTTTTCTTGACTCCAATTCATAATTTAATATTTCTATTCCACATATTTAACCTTGGTCTTTAATACCAAAGATACAACTGACATCCTTTTCCAAAGTCCTAATACCAAGAATACTTAAGAGAGATAACCTCTTCTTATAAAAGCAAACAAACATACCTAGAAGTATAACCAATATAAAAACAGGTGCCACATATGTGAAGGATATATATAAGGTTAAGCATACATTTTCTTTTTCAATATTTTATTTATGTTATTTTTATTTGAAAGAGAATGGGATGGAGAAAGAGGAAGAGAGAGAGAGCGAATGGGTGCACCAGGGCCTCCAGACACTTCCAGTAAATTCCAAATATTTATGCCACTTTGTGCAGCTGGCTTTACATGGGTATGCGTGAATCAAACTTGGGTCCTTAGGCCTTACGGGCAAGTGCCTTAATTGCTGAGCCATCTCTCCAGCCCACATATATATTCTTCTGTTTAAATATCAGTTAATTTATTTATTTATATGCAAGCAAAGAGAGGGAGCATGCGTACTTCAGGGCCTCTAGTTGCTGCAAACAAACTCCAAACGCATGTTCTACTCTGTGCATCTGGCTTTTGGTGGGTACTGGGGAAATGAACCAGGGTCATTAGGCTTTGCAGGCAAGCACTTTAATCACTGAACCATCTCTCCAGTCCCACATATATTTTCTTATTGGAGAAAAAGTAGTATATGATGCTTCACAATACAAGTAAGTAGATTTAAGTAGAAGCAAAAATCTCCATCTTGATTAACTGCAATTCTTTACTTCTAGTTGCTCATCAATTCATGAGGCCATCACAATAGATCTAGTAAAAAAATACCTTCAGGATCCACTGGTAAAAATTTGGTGAAGTCATATACTATTTCTTTGCTTCTGCCCTATCCCCTTTTAGTTCAGTCTAAACACAGTTTATGACTTTAAATCTGACTGCTGCTCATATGCTGAAAAAATTCAATATCCATTAATTTTGCTTTATGATGAAGATTAAATTTCTTGCAAGGCCTATGGGATCTGGCTGAAATTACCCTCTGTGTCCCCTGCTAGTGCTGGTATCCCTGCAGGATCTCACCTGAGATCAACTATGCCAGCTCCTTCTGCCAACAATGCTGTTTTTCCAAATCACTTTTGTTCTGGTCTAGGAAATCGTCTATAACTTTGTTTACTTTCTTCTTTCTTTCTTTTTCTCCTTCCTTTCCCCTCTTCCCCCTCCTTTCTTCCCTGCTCTCTCATTTCTCCCCAGGAGAAGTGAGGCAGGGTCTCATTGATGTAGCTTTAGCTGGCCTTGAATTTAGCTCCTGGCATGACCACCTAATATTCCAAATTGCTGGGACTATACCACACCTGGCCAGAAAAACCTTCAAGGTTTTGCTCAACTCACTCTCTTAAGGAGGTGTATTCTGAACCTGTATTTAATATTTCACCTTCTTCCACTCAGTTCAATTCCTTTACTTCTTTATATTTTCTATAAGCTTACAACCTTTTAATTATAATTTTTAATCTGCAATATTACTATCTGTCAAGGATTTCCATTTAGGTTATGTTATCCCAATGCCAGATATACAGAAGATACTCAATATATACTAAATAAACTAAGACACTTTTGTACTAAGTTAAAAGTAGTTTTTGCCTAACTACACAGATTATTTAAAATGTAATTTATCCAACTTGTTTTCTTTATTGGTATCTTACCTGGAAAAATAACTCATTTGTAGTCAGTAATGCCCATGAGTTCCCTAAAATATATACATTGTGAATACCCCTGATTGTCAACCAGAATTAAACAGTAACACCCTACTGTTGAAGATACCACATGCTTCAGTTGCAGGACACTGCATCACCAAGATGGAAGTGAGCTAGGAGCCTCTTCCCTGCTAAGCAGCTGTCTTAGTGACAGAAAGTGAAAGTGCTGCTTAGAAAGTTGGGGGAAGAAAGTCATCACCAGTCTTAACCAGCAGTGGGCCTTGTGACCTACATAAACCAGCAATGCCAGAAGTGTGGCATGGCTTTTCTGTGGGAAACCAACCTCTGTCAAATTGGATTTGAGGTTCATTGACTTGGTACTGAAAGCCTAGTCAAAAGCCAACACTTGGAAGATACAAGCCCAGGAAGGAAGCTATTAATGTTGTGTGGCTAAATGGATATGTTGTGCCCATCAAATTGTCCAATAAATATTTATTATTTATACCCATAGATTAGTACTGCTCTCTACTTTGTCAGAGAAATTTTCTGTACAGTTGGCAATGATATCTAAGGTGATTCAAAGCTCATAAAAATGCTGAAAATTCATGAATCTGTATTTCTCAGTGCTAGGTAAGAGAAATATATCATCTCTCTCCCAGGTTCAGGGAACACTGAAGAAGAGGTAGCAGAAATAATATGAGAACCAAAGGATGGAGAAGTTTGATTTGCAACACTGTCTTCCAGACACAAAGTGGCTTGTGGCATTCATGATTTCACAGCAACTGTCATTACCCACATAATACTAAGCCCATCAATATGTTGTCATGGGTTATGGGAAAGAAAAACAAAGACATCAAAATAGAAGGAGGACCAGTTGGAAAGAAGAGATGGTCTGGAGGAAGGGAGATGTGGGAGAGAGACAAAAGATAGTAATGGCAGTGGACTGTGATCAAAATACATTATGTACATATAAAAATTGTCAATAATCGGGGCTGGAGAGGTGCCTTAGCTATTAAAGCACTTGCCTGCAAAGCCAAAGGACCAAGATTTGATTCTCTAGGACACACATAAGCCAGATTCACAAGGTAGCATATGCATCTGGATCTGGAGTTCCTCTGCAGTGGCTGGAGGCCCTGGTGTACTCATTCTTTCCCTCCCCACCCCCATCTCTCTCTCACAAATAAATTCAAATAAAATAAATAAAATATATTTTTTTAAGATTGTCAATAAAAAATTAAAATAAACTCACAACTTATTCAAAATGTTACTATAACTGAACTAACAAAAGCTCTTCCAAGTATGCTTCCAATGCATGTCTCAATCATATCAACATGTTTATTCTTCCAGCCAAAGAACATTCGTTGTGATACTTTATTGTCATGTAAGAGTGATTTGTGAATTTAGTTTACCAAGTATATGGACAAAAGTGCATTGCTTGGGACAGAGATAATAAAGAAAATCTGTTTATAAACAGGAAAATATAAGGCATCTTGAAAAAAGTAGAACAATCGCTCTAAAAATTACCTATCCCTGTATTTAAGAGAGTAGAAGGTAAAAAGAACTTTTTCTTAAGAGAACTAATAGTAAGCAAATCTTACAGAGCTGTTTGGAACAACTACCAGAATAAAGCTAAAGACAAATAAAACATGTTACTTAAATATGGAGAAATGGACACTAAAACAGGAAAATTATATGTTTGTGGCTATCCTGGGTTACAAATTAAAACTGTCTCAAAAAGAATTAAATTAATAATTATGTAAATAAATGTAAAAATTTTGTTATCCCAATATCTTGTTTTTGTTATACAATGCCTTATGTTTATGTGCCAATAAGTACATACATGGCATGTTGATATACTGATATATATAGATATTTAGATATATTTACATGTATATATATCAATCAATATGCAGCTTAAACAAAGATGACACTAATTATTTTTATACTTTTATATATGTATAATCAGATCTTAATCTTTCAGTTAGCAAAATGTTCAGTCTAACACAGAGAAAATAGCATCTAACATTTACATGTCAGCACAATACATTGATTGTTTTTTAGCTATCTAAATCAATATTGAATTGCTTCAAATTATGATTTAGTAAGCCCCGTTGCTTGTATACATAATTCTCTCTAAAAATTTTCTCTATATATAGATGTGTGTGTGTATATACATACATACATACATATATATATATATTCTTATTTATTAATTATGTTTAATTTTTTATAAATTTTTTTGTTTATTTTATTTATTTATTTGAGAGCAACAGAGAGAGAAAGAGGCAGATAGAGATAGAGCGAGAATGGGCGCACCAAGGCCTCCAGCCACTGCAAATGAACTCCAGACGCGTGCGCCCCCTTGTGCATCTGGCTAACGTGGGTCATGGGGAATAGAGTCTCGTACTGGGGTCCTTAGGCTTCACAGGCAAGCGCTTAACCGCTAAACCATCTCTCCAGCCTTCTTAATACTTTAAAACAGGAAAATACTATGAAGTAGACTATGGCAAACTGTCTTCAAGCATGGGTAAAAATAATTTATAATAATATTTTTGGATGCATTGTTTTCCTCCAGTCCCATTTGAAAGACATCAGTTTAAAATTTACACATTGGCTGGACGTGGTGGTGCACTCCTTTAATCCCAGCACTCAGGAGGCAGAGGTAGGAGGATCGCTGTGAGTTCAAGACCACCCTGAGACTAGAGAGTGAATTCCAGGTCAGCCTGAGCTAGAGTGAGACCCTACCTCGAAAAACAAAACAAAACAACAACAACAAAAAAATTTACACATCTATATTACAAAGTTATTGAAAAGTGTGGTGGAAATTTTAATGAATGCTTCTAAAGAAATGAAGCATTTTACCTGGCAGATCAATGCTTCCAGAAATGTTCTTCTTTTTTTTCTGAAGTAAATTTCTCTTCAGTAAAGCTTTCTTATGATCTTCTAACTTCTTTCCCTACACTCCTCTACAAATTTCCTCTGCCAGTGATGTACTAAACCCCAAAATGAAAATAAATATGGCACTTGCTATAGCATGGCCCAAATGAGATGATGACACAGAATTTGATAAAAGACCTTGTGGGACCAGGCTTTGTAAATGAAGGCTGTTACACTTCAGATGTTCCCTGTGAGATCTGATAACATTTTAAATATGCTGCTCTTTTACTAGGTAACACATTAAGACAGAGGTCAACTAAACAACATACCTGAGGCCATGATGAGTAATGACAGAGTTAGGATTATATTTTTAATATGGACATGTCTTTTTATATAAGTTCTTCCACATGAATTATTTCTTTTGAATGGGAACATGCCTGTTTATATAAATTCATTATAATTAATTTTTATCACTTTTATGTCAACATTTCTTTAGCAATTTTAAATGTAACATATAAAAAAAGACCACTGTGAAATCATTTTCTTAACCTTATTTATGTTTTCTCTCTAAAAATATGCTAAGTAATAATCTAAAAATAGGTGCATTTTGGAGTTACTTAGCTCTCAGAGTGAAAAAATACAAAATATACCATAGAAGCAGCAATAGTGAATATCTGATGTTGGCTCTTGGCCATCTAGTTGGCTTCCTTTTTTGGAATAAATGGAATGTCTATTCTCAGCCCTGTGCATTGTGTGGCATTGAGCTCACCTACTTCAAAGGTAAACCATGATATTTGCACTGCTCCTCTGCACATACCATCACCATCGGAATGAACTCTACTACCTAAGCCAATCCAATCAGAGACTCTTCCAAACATTCATCTGACAGTACTTGGACACAGATTTCCTAGTATGCTTAAGAATTCCTGTAATTCTGAGTTATACTAGCAGTTAGTTTGAGACGATATCTTCAGAGGAACCTTTCTAAAATGGACTCAACATCTACTTAACATAAACTAAAAACAGAAAGAAAGAACTGACTTGTGAATCATATGACATTCAGAATTCACTTGAATTAACATGTACTTCTGGAGATTTTAGTTATGTAAAAAAAATTCTCTTCATTTTTTTAGCCACTCTCAATTGAGTTTTCCATTAGATTCAACGGAAACCTTGGTTGACACTGAAATGAATATAGATCCTACAATCTGTATGTTACTATCTTGTAGACTACATGATGTTAATAAATATAGTTTCTATAGAAACTGGTTTTCTCTTTGTAAAAAAGTAAGCATTCCAGGACACTTATTTATACTGTGATAGGTAATTTCAATTATTAACTCGATAGGACTTAGAATTACCATAAAAGTAAGTCTCTGGGCATATCTGTTAGGGATTTTCTAGATTAGATTAATTGAAGTGTAAAGACCCACTCAAACTATGGGTAGAACCATTCCATAAACTGTGGGTCCTAGACTGAATGAAAATGAAATAAATAGCTGAGTACCAGGATGCATTGCTCTCTGCTTCCTGGCTATAAACAAAATGTGACCACCTGCTTCACACTCCTGCCACCATTCATTTCCCTACCATGATAAACTGTAACCTACTGAAATAAGTCTTTCCTCTTTAAATTGCTTTTGTTGGTATTTGTTACAGCAATGAGAGATATAAATAATACATATGTTATAGCCACATAATATCCTTGAAGAATTACCAGTTTTATGGCAAAATAGTTCATTTAGTGAAATCAAAATATTTTCTCAGATCAAAAATCATAGGATTACAAGTTTAATACTAAATTGCATGGTAATTATGACATGAGACTTGTCCTAGTTAACATTAAAAGAGATAACAGGGCTGGAGAGATGGCTCAACACTCAAAAGCCCTTGCTTGCAAAGCTATTATGATAGCCTGGGTTTCATTTTCCAGAACCCACATAAAGTCAGATGCACAAAATGTCACATGTATCTGGAGTTCATTTGCAGGAGTCCCTAGTATAGCCATGTTCATTCTTATTCTCAATCTCACTCTGAATAAATAAATAATTAAAAGAAAGATAGAGAGGGCTGGAGGGACAGCTTAGCAGTTAAGGTACTTCCCTGCAAAGCATAAGGACCCATGCTCAACTCCCCAGATCCCATATAAGCCAGACACACAAGGTGACACATGCACAAGGTCATGCACGTACACAAGATGGCACACACATTTGGAGTTCAATTGTAGGGATAGAGGCGCTGGTATTCCAATTTTCTTTCTCTTTCTCTGTCTCATTAAAAAGAGAGAGAGAGAGAGAGAGAGAAGATAGCCGGGTGTGGTGGAATACGCCTGTAATCCTAGAACTTGGGAGGCAGAGGTAGGAGGATCACCATGAGTTTGAGGCCACCCTGAGACTCCATAGTGAATTCCAGGTCAGCCTGGGTTAGAGTGAAAATCCAAAGAGAGAGAGAGGGAGAACAGAAATCACATTCAAAATGTCTCCATCAACAAAAAGGCCTTTTTTTGTATTATTTATTGACAACTTCCATAATTATAGAAAATAAACTATGATAATTCCCTCCTCCCCCTCACTTTCCCCTTTTGCAACACCATTGTCCATCATATCCCTTCCTCCTCTCAATTAGTCTCTCTTTTACTTTGCTGTCACCATCTTTTTCTCCTATTATGAGGGTCTTGTGTAGGTAATGTCAGGCACTTCAAGGTCATGGATATCCAGGCCATTTTATGTCTGGGAGAGTGCATTTAAGTAGTCCTACCCTTCCCTAGGCTCTTACATTCTTTCTGCTACCTCTTCCGCAATGGACCCTGAGCCTTAGAAGGTGTAATAGAAATGTTACAGTGCTGAGCACTCTTCTATCACTTCTTCTCAGCACCATGGTGCCTTCTGAATCATCACAGAGGTCATTGCCATCTGAAAAGAGAAGTTTCTTTAACCAAAGGTGAGAGTAGCATTAACATATGGGTATAAATGTTCAGAGAAGTGCTTACTGGTCAGCTTGGTGAGCACAGTATATGCATTTAGCCAGTCACCAGCTGGTGTTATACCCCTAGGCTTCATGACCTCTCATGTCATGGGTTTTCAGTACCAGGCATGTATTCAAAGGGCCTTTTAAAAGTAATTTACATTATAAAACGGCCACCCCAATTCTAAGCTAGGTCAAAATTAAAACAATGTATATTGCATATAAAATATTACCTTGATTGCAAAACTGAAAGAATTGCAAAACTGGAGAATTGGTTTATGATGATATATAGAGTGGGTTCCTAATACCAAGTCTGAGAACCATGCATACATACACCTATTTAGAAACAGAAAGCATGGTTCTAAGACTATTTGTCTCTTGCTCCTTTATAATTTGTGGTTGTAACAGGAGAGAAAATTCTGTCTATAAGAATTGTGTTGCCAAATGAATGAGACAAATAACAGGCATTGTTACTTCTGCTCATGTTTTTGTCCTAAAGGGCAGGACAAAGGAAAGAATAGAATAGGCTGGGAACATTATTTCGTACAGCACCTCTGACCATATAAAAGGAAGCATAAAAGTAAAAAGAAAGGTGTCTGACCTAGTAAAAGCATGGAATATTCAAGTGTAAAGCAGTGTTAAGTTAAAGCAGGGGTAGTACACAATGGGCTGCCTGATTATTGTTCAAATTAACACTATGACAGTAAGGAATATGGTGGCTGAACATGGTTATTCCGTGACAGTCTGGTATAGACACACCACTTTAACAAGTTATGCACGCACCAAACTAAATCACTAAGAACCCAAGTTAGAGACTATAGTTGTTGGTTTTATTGTAATAAGAAAAGGCAATGAAAACAAGTAAAGATTGCTACATCATCCTCCCCAACTACAAACAGCACAGTCCAAATTGAACAGAGATGCCTCCTGCTCTTAGGGAAGAAAGAAAGAACTTAGGTAGGCCTTGGACTTAATACTAGTACCACGTCTGCCATAGTGAAACTCAGTGCCTATGGTCTAAATGGACTGTTGCGGAGTACCTGTCAATACAAAACTTGATAATATTGCTTTTTCCTGGGAGATAAAAATTAAATGTTTACTTTGATGTGGAAACCATCTCTCTCCTCTTCCCCCTACCCCCTATCTCCTCCCTCCTCCCCCCTGTTCCTCCTCTTTTCACCTGACTCTTCTTTCTGGCTTCTCCTGCTACCCTCAAGTTTGATCTTGATATTCTTTTTCTATTTTATTTGTTTCCTGCATTTTACATTTTTGTGCCACTTCATTATTTTTCTGTATAGAAATATAGCACACATAATTTCATTGCATATAATAATGTAAGAGGGATTTTGAATAAGAGGGAAATCTAGAAAAACAGTTCTATGATTAATTTTTCTACTAGATTCAGTCATATATAATATGTGATAACTGCTTTAAATTGGTTTATTTTTCCTATCAACCACTGGGGAATGTTAAATGCACCCTGTCACATCTTCGTTGTTGTTTGCCTACAGTCATTATGTTGAACATTTCATGTTTGGAAATCATAGTCGCAGAGATTTTTTTCTTCATCCTTAACATATTCTTTCTTAATAAAGGCACTTTGTCACAGTATTAAGCACAAAATGCAAGTGTATAGGACAATGTGACAATCAGAGCATTTTAGGTTTATTCATGTACCCTTAAAACTTAAGATTATTGTCTTCCTACACTTCTTTATCTTGACAACTGTACTTAATCTACTTTACTAAGAAACACTTGGGTTCAGAGATACAGAAAGCCTTTTTTTCCTCTGTGTGGTTCAGCTACTTTCCATTTGGTATTATGCACTCAAACTAAATCTACCTGTTTAAGTTGCCATGAAACATTTTTCATACACAGTAGATTCAACTTGTGTCTGAAAGTAACTTGTGCTTTTTTTGATTTTGCTGACTTTAAAAGGATTAATCTGGGCAGACATTATAAAAAGGAAAGGCTTTGCTTAATATGTATTTTGGACTATGTAGGACAGAAGATAACTGGTTAACCTTGAAGTGACTTATATTCAGTGGTCTGGCACATGCTTCAAAATCCTATGCAAGAAGATGTTCCTACTCATATTCTATGAGATGGAATGATGAACTATCATTTAGATCATAGGATAAGAACATATCTAGGGGCAAGGACAACTATTGAGTTGTTCCAATGAGCCAAAAAAGAAATTGTGAGAACCTAAAGTATAACAGCAGAAAAGAATTAAGCAAAATACGTTTAGGTGTTCATGTCTATGGAACCTGATACATTAGGTGGCAAAGAAAAACAAAATTTGGCAATGTTCCCTTAAAGAACTAAGTGAATAGGACTTCTACTTGAGGAAAGGGAAAGGATCTGTAGAAAAATACACGTTTCAGGCTGGAGAGATAGCTTAGTGGGTAAGGCACTTGCCTGTGAAGCTTAAAAATTTATGTCCAAAGCTCCAGGCCCCACATAGCCAGATGCACAGTGATGCAACCATGAAATGTCACACATGCACCACAAAGGGGCGTATACATCTGGACTTTGTGTGCAACAGGCTGAAGATCCTGGCATGTCCATTCTCTCTCTTTTCCTCTCTCCCTCTCTCTCTCTCTCTCTCTCTCTCTCTCTCTCTCTCTCTCTCTCTCCCCCTCTCTCTCTCTTTTTCTCCTCTCTCTCTCTCCCCCTCCCTCTCCCTCTCTCCCACTCCCTCCTTCTCCCCCCCTCTCAAACTAAATATAATAAAAAATTAAAGAAAAAGAAAAATACTTGTTTCAGGTCCAATGAAAAATACATTTTACAAACTACTTAGCACTGAGAATTCAGTCATGTTTCAGTGTGTGTATGTGTGTGTGTGTGTGTGTGTGTGTGTGTGTGTGTGTGTGTTTATTCTCAAAGTTGGTATTAAACTCTTAAGAAGACAGGTTGCAGTTGATAGGGAAAACAAACCTCAAGTTTAATGTAATAATTTTAAATTTTTCCACCTATACATTGGAAAGTCCAAAGAAAAGAAACAAACTTTAAAAAGTTTTTTTAGGACTGTATCAATATATACTATCCCACCAGGATTTAAAGATGACATCTCAAACAATTAATGAAAGTATTTAATTAATGTTTGCTATAGCTACCATTAAATTTATGCCATATCTATCATACGCAGAATCAGTGTATTGGATGCTTGAAAACATGAGTAATTTTAGATACATCTGAACAAGCTATAAAAACTGTCCAACTTTCCTTTCTTCTTAAGCTTTTTTATATCCCTACTTTACAAGTTCCCAGGTTAAGTTGTTCTCATAATCAGTTCCAACTAAAAATCATCTTAGAAAAGTAGACATGACAACTTTTTCTGCTGTATTATGTCCTTCCAGTATATCACATGTAAAACAGAATTTTTATATTCTACATGTCATATATTAGTAAGTTAAAATTTGTATGTAAAAGTATCTTGTAATAGTAAATCACAATTACTAATGTAATATTATCAATGCTTCTACTTTCAAAGTTCAAATAAATAAAATATTTTCAATATATTCAACTTGTTAATTAATTAATTGTTAAAATAAGTCCCTAAAAATCTATATTAATCTATTGATCTTATGTCCATAATACATCTGTTTGACACTTACTCTTTATCAAGTCCTGTTTGTACTATTTCTCTTCAGGAAACCAAATGTCAGGCAAACTAATAAAAAGAGGATCCATTATTGCTGGAATTTGCAACCAAAGTCAGTGTAGCTGCTTCTATACAAGATAATGTTGCAGGGCAAAAAATATCCTTGGTGTCTATCTTAGCTTAGAATGAGAAGGAAGAATATAAAACTGCACTGAGGGTTGGTCTGAAAACCACTGCAGCCAGAGAGTTATCAAACAGCAATATAGCTTTTTGATTATTTTTTTCTTTGCAGTGCTTAATCATAGAATAAGTAATAATTCTCCTACCTGTGCAATTATACTTTCATGTTCTATGTATCCTTGTAGTACAACCAACAATATATTAAGAAAATAAAATCATGACAGGAATAAGATCCCATCTGCATATCAGTACATACTTTGGTTTTATTTAGATCCAGGACTATGTCATCCTTTTAACTCAGCTTTTGAGTTGCCTATGTATGTCTGTCTCTACACATATGGTTATGTCCACATAGGCATACATACCACTACATACACAACTTGGTCACAGGTATCAATTATAAGTTATTAAAACCTACTATCTTGGGCTGGAGAGATGGCTTAGCGGTTAAGCGCTTGCCTGTGAAGGCTAAGGACCCTGGTTCGAGGCTCGATTCCCCAGGACCCACGTTAGCCAGATGCACAAGGGGGTGCACACATCTGGAGTTCGTTTGCAGTGGCTAGAAGCCTTGGCATGCCCATTCTCTCTCTCTCTCTACCTATCTACCTCTCTCCCTCTCTCTCTCTCTCTCCTCTGTCACTCTCAATAAATAAAAAATGAACAACACCAAAAAAATTAAAACCTACTATCTACAAAATATATAGGGGAAAATCTACGCTTAGTAACATAGTTGAAAGTCTTTTGTTTTAACTATGTGGTTTGTAATTTATTACACTATTTTTATAAAATATTTTAGTCTGTTCTAATTTCAGGAACCGCTCTAATTGCATTATCATATTTTTATATTTTATCAGCATTATAAATATTTCAGAATTGTCAAAATTATAGCAATTTTATGACTAATAAAACATAAACATAAATACTCTAGGATGCATATTACAACTACATTACATATACCAACAGGCAATTCATAACGATTTTAAAAACATCCTCAACTTCTAAAAAGTACCAAAAATAAAACTAACATTTAAATATAATATAATGCAGCACTTTTCCATTTCCATTTCAATCTTCTACAATCACTTCATAAAGAAAAGCTTAATGGCTATTAAAAGTTGTTCTGTAATCACTCTTCCCATTATACCTGAATGTTATAATATATATCAGATGGAACAGAAAATAATTTATAATATAAAAATACATAATACAAGTTTTATAACTTATTTTCTCAAACTTATTTTCCCAACAAAATGAATAATGAACAAAATACTCCTTAGTATTTACCTCAGTGTTATCAAAAACTTTCCTTACTCAGAGACAGCACTCATAATATAATGTAGAACAATATATATTTAATCTACCTTACATTCATGAATCAATAATTTTATTTAGTAGCATATAACAGATTAGAATATATATATATATATATATATATATATATATATATATATATATATATGCACACACACATTATAGAAGAATATATAGAGAGATAAATATATGTTCCTAGTATAGTTTTAGATAAAGATGAACAGGTACAACAGAGCTGATCCAGTACATTTCAATCATTCCTATTAAAAATATATGACTTACCTACTAAACCCAAGCCTAGTTCTTAGCTCAATTCCCTGGAATCATTAGAGAAAAATATAAATGTAAGGTAGAAACAGAAGGCAACTGTCATGTAAAAAAAGGAAAATTGCTAAAGATAAGAAGATAGGAACTACGTTGTTTCCAGTCTCTTTATCCTAAACCAAAAACCAGAGCATTTGGTTGTTGGCCTAAACAGGCACCTGGGAGCTACAATGAAAGATGATCCTTCCTCCAAGATAGTGAACTTAGCAGTCTGTAACAAGACTCCAAATAGAGCTCACAAAGTAGGAAATCTACTGAAATGTCAATGAACTGGGGACCCTGAGTGGCATAGAGTGAGAGTTTTGCTTGAATATTTGTCATCAATACCAAGTGCATACTTTCTTTTGAAATTAAATACTCATCCAATAAAAGCATTATTTTTCTTAAAAATGGAATAGCACCACATTCTCTTTTCTAAAAATAGAATTTGATAGAAATCTTGGAAATTTTTCTATTTGTTTACCATATAGTCATATAGAATTGAATAACTACTTTTAAACAGTAGTACTCCAACAAACAATGTTCTTTCTAACTCTAATAAACAGTTTCTGAAGTGAAATAAAAGTGAGTAAAAAAATAAGTTAATGCCTTTTTAGATAGAATAACATCAAATGTCCTGATATTAAAATTCTGATATCTTTCCAATATAAAATTCACTCAGTACTTGTCCTTTTCTAAATCCATCCAGGAGCCAATAATGTACAATGGAGCAAATATAGCATCTTCAACAAATGGTGCTAAACAAATTAGATAACAGCTTGTAGAAAAATGAAACTAGACACACTCTTCTCAACATGCACAAAAATGAACTTCAAATTGATTAAAGACTTCAACATGAGACCTGAAACTCTTAAACAACTGGAAGAAAACATAGGGGGAACTCTCCATGGATACTGGATGAGGAAAGACTTCCTGAACAATACCCCAGTATCCTAGGAAATTAAACACTCAACTAGTGGGATTTCATGAAACTAAAAGAATTTTGTATAACATATCATAAACAGAGCCAAAAGACCATGCACAGAATGGGAGAAATCTTCACCAGCTACACCATTGACAGAGGCTTAATGTCTGCAATCTACAAAGAACTCAAAAAAATTAAGCAATCCACTCAAATTATGGAGCACAGAACTGAATAGGGAATTTTCACAGGTCGAAATCCAAATGGCTAATACTTACTTAAGAAAATGTTCAACATCTTTAATTAGATTCCACCTTACACTTGTCAGGATGGCAATCATTAAAAAAATCAAATGAAAGCTGTAAAAATGACTTAGCAGTTAAGACACTTGCCTGCAAAGCCTAGAGATCCAGGTTCAATTCCTCAGTACCCATGTAAGCAGATGCTCAAGGTGGCACATGTGTCTAGAGTTCGTATGCACTGGCTAAAGGCCCTGGAACACCTGTTCTCTCTTTCTCTCATAAATAATAAAGAAAGAAAATGTAAAAAAGTAAAAAGACAAGAAGAAACAACATATTTGGCAAGGATGTGGGGAAAAAGGAATCCTCATTCACTGTTGGTAGGAGTGTTAATTTGTACAACCATATGGAAATCAATATGGAGATTCCTGAAATAGATGAAAATAGAGCTACCAACTGACCCAGTTATTCCTCTACTGGGCATACACTTTAAAGGCTCCACTCATCACTGCAGAGATATTTGCTCAACTGTGTTTATAGATGCTCAATTCACAATAGCTAAAAACTGGAATCAACCCAGATGTCCTTTGTTTGGTGATTTAAATATGGTACATTTACACAGTGGAATTCTACTCAACAGTAAAGATAAATCCATCCTGTTTGACAAGAAAATATTCTTTGTAATTTACACTTGACCCAACCCCCAAAAATATGTACCAACCCCATAATTACATATCCAAGCTCAGCCAAAATTAGGCTTTACTTGAAAACACATGCCTTCTCAGTTCCTCCAATTCCCTGTCCTACTATTGTGGTAAGTGAAGCATCCACATCCATAAAGTCCCTGATATACAGTGAGAATGTAATTGCTAACATGTCACCTATAGTAAATTGGAATGGGTTATATGTAGAAAGGGATACACTAAAACATGCAATATTTCTAACACTTGAAGGCTATAGGAGAAATAATAATTATGAAGATTGGAACTGGCTGGCAGCCACTAAATAAATACATTGACTATTTACAAATTAGAAAACAGAACAATCCATTGCCAATATAGAATGAAGGATGAAAGTCAAAGGGCATCCTGGACCTTAATTCACTGGCCCTTGTCCTAAGAAGTCATATGGTAAGATAGAACTGAAGACCAATCACAGAATATAACTAAATGAGTAACAACATTGCAAATAAGGCTAATCTTCAGATGAAGCAAATCTATGCTAAAGCGAGTCCTGTTAAACCACCTAGAACATGGGATTTGTACTGAAGCTATCTTATACTTTGATGTCCATGAATCTAGACATGGAAGATACTTCATGTATGACATAGTCTTAACTAAGACTATGTAGAAACTTCAAATGAGAGAGATACTTTTCAAGATTGTACTGGTCTCTCATGAGTTGCCTCCTGCTCTTCTCTTGAACATAAATAAGGGATCAGATTTTATCATAACTGAGAAAAGCCTAGGCCTTCACAGAGAACCTAGTGTATAACCAGCAAGTCCTGAAAAAGTGTTGTCTAGCAATAGACCTGAAATGTTCTGGGTAAAGCATGAAGCTAACTAAGAGGTTGCAACTCTATGCAATAGGGCTTAATACTTTGGCAAGGGCCAAAGTAAATTACATTAATATGCAAATAAAATAATGCCTAGAAGTTTAAACAAAAGTGATAATCTGCATCAAATAAAGTAGAAATGTCATTACTGCTCTGGAAGACTATGCAAAGAGGGATTAAAAGATATAAACAGACTTCAGGTCAAGACGCATCCACCTAACCATCCCACACCTCCCGGACAAGGAAAGGCGAGACATTGAGGCTTTATTGGGCCTTCTAGGGGTAAGCAAACTCTAATAGACCTCCAGTGGGAGGGCATGAAGGATCAAGAAAAAAAAGGAACCTGTTGATTTCCATGCTCTTGGGTAGCCCACCACTCCCCTCAAACAGCCGTCCTAGCCACAGTCCCAGCCACAGGTTTCTCCTACACTAACCACAGGCAAGGGAACCAAAGCCAGCAAGCCAGATTAGCTCCAAGCCCAAATGCCTTCCCAATCGCTGCACCCCCCAACCTCATGGGCAGACACAGGACAGCAGACAAGATTCCACTAGGGGACCTCCACACACAAACGCCTTCCTACGAGCTGCCGCCCCCCAACCCCGTGCATAGACCCAGGCCAGCAGGCTAGCTTCCCCCCACCCAAGTATTCCCGCCACCACAGAGGTCCACAGGAGAATTCCTCCACCCCCTACCCTCTGTCCAGACCCAGGCCAACAGACTAGCTTCCCCCTACCCAAGTATTCCCGCCACCACAGAGGTCCACAGGAGAATTCTGCCACCCCCTACACTCTGTCCAGACCCAGGCCAGCAGGGTAGCATTCCCCCATGGGATCTCCAAGTGGGAACACCATCTCACTCACTGCCATCACCCACCTTCCCACTTAGACCCAGGACAGCAGGCTAGAACTACCCCCCCCCCACCACCACCACCAGGAATCTCCACATGCCACTGTCCCTCCCTGCACAGACTGAGGCCAGCAGGCTAGGATTACCCCCTCCATAGTGCCGGAGACAGCAAGCATGCCATTTCATGATCATGAGGAATCGAGCACTGAAGAGCTGCATGACACAGTTCCGGCCCAGCTGTCTCTTCTTTGAAGTCCAATGTGGCCCCTCTACAGAAACATCTTTGGCTCTCTATGCTAGATATCTGTATAATGTTTTTTGTATAATGTTTGTCTTTCTCTGTCTTTCACTTAGTGCACAAACCTCTAAGTTTACTTTTCCAACAAAAATTGGTGTTAGTGAAGTGTTGGTCAATGTATCTGAAAGAGGCTCTGCCATAGAACTGGAAAAACAAGAAAATGGGCCAGAGATAATTGTTTTCCTTAAAGGCCTTAAAGAAAGTCAGGCATGGAGTACAGTATACTTAGGAAGAAACAATAAACCTTCTGGAACAATGTAAAACTTGTTCTATGACTAATTTTTCTGAATGGTGGGTAATTGCAGCAAAGTATAACTCTTTACCAAGAATCCTTACAGAAAAACAACCAAAATCAGAAAAAGTTAAATTGGGGGGACCAAGTCTAAGTATTGGAGAGACATGAAAAGGAAAATTCAAAGTAAATGATTGATGGATAAATGGATCTATTGGATCAGTGATTAATGATGGGAACCCCTATTTTTTGGTTGTTCTGTCAATCACCTTTAATACAATAATTGAAAGTAGAAGTTCAGGAAACCACAAGTGCTTGACTGCACATGGGGAAAGTGTGAAAATAGTTAATCATCATAGAGGCCTGATGACTGTACTTGAGATAAATAATTATGGGATTGTTTGATGTAAAGAAATAGCAAAAAGTTTCTATGAATTCGGTGGAATTGTGCCTTTCTTGTTTGCTCTTGCATGACATGATCAAAAAATAAAAAACTGGGCTGGAGAGATGGCTTAACAGTTAAGCACTTGCCTGTGAAGCCTAAGGACCCTGGTTCAAGGCTTGATTCTCCAGGACCCACGTTAGCCAGATGCACAAGGGGGCACACGTGTCTGGAGTTCGTTTGCAGTGGCTAGAAGCCCTGGTAAGCCCACTCTCCTCTCTCTCTCTCTCTGCCTCTTTCTCTGTCACTGTCAAATAAATAAATAAAAATAAACAAAAAAAATTAAAAAAACAGGGCTGGAGAGATGGCTTAGCGGTTAAGCGCTCGCCTGTGAAGCCTAAGGACCCCGGTTCGAGGCTCAGTTCCCCAGGTCCCACGTTAGCCAGATGCACAAGGGGGCGCACGCGTCTGGAGTTCGTTTGCAGAGGCTGGAAGCCCTGGCACGCCCATTCCCTCTCTCTCCCTCTATCTGTTTTTCTCTCTGTGTCTGTCGCTCTCAAATAAATAAATTTAAAAAAAAAATTTTTTTTAATTAAAAAAACAGGATATTTGTTTAAAAAAAAATAAAAGACTGAGGCTAAGAGCTGTGGCAGAATAGAAGCAAGGAAAAACAGAGGACAGAGGGAAAAAAAAGAGAAAAAAGAAAAAAATAGAGAGAGAAGCAGAGAGAGAGAGATGGTGAAACTCAGCTGCCTTCAGCATTAGCCTGTCAGCTTGTACCAGAACTTGACTTCAAGTCATTATTGTGCCACTCCCTTTCACACCTCTCTTTGGGGACCCTCCATCAAGCCAGGGCTGGACCCCAGCACGCTAGGCTCGTCCACCACAGGGGACCTCCATGCCCAACCTCTGCATGTCACCTGACCCACAGCAGTCCAATATCCCCACCCTTCCCTGTCACCAGACCCAACAGTCTCATCCACCCCCAGCTACAAGGTTCCAACAGACCCATTGTCCCATCCCTTCACCCTCAGCATCTCAGAACCACATGCATTCCCATTATCCCCACATCTGCAGCCCATCTGCAACAATAGTCTGGTGTGTCCCATTACCCTTAGCCCCTGTCCCCTCAAGCCACCTGATCACGCAGTCCCATACATGAATCATGGAACAAGCCCCTACATCAGGTCCTCAGACCCACATCAGACCCTCACAGTCTCCTTCCCTCTGAGTAGGAAAGCCCAAATGCCATCAAAAGCCTAGTGGAAGCAAACATAAAAGGGAATAATCACTGAAGACACATCAAGGGTAGACTATAGCTCTCCCTAAATTAAGTAAGACCCTTACACAGTGATGGGCAGACCACAGTGCAAAAGGAACAAGAGAAATCAAATGCAAGTAAATCCAATAAAATCACCCAGTCCCACAATGGATGCATCTAATCAAAACATATAAGATATATTAGGATCAGAACCCCAAAATGAAGAAACAAACTATGCAACCCTGACCAAGCTAATAGTGGAACTTTCAGAAAAGCAACAAAGGGCCAAGTCATATGAATACTATCCTCACTGCATTAGACCTAATAGAAAAGAACCAGGAAGGGTTCCAAAGACAGTTAAATGATCGGAAGGAGAGCAAAAAAAAAAAAAAAAAAAAAAAAAAAGGACCTCAATAAACAGCTTGCTAAGCTCAATGAAGGCATAAAGAAATGTAGGGATGAATTCCAAGAAGCATTAAGAAAATCAGAAAAATAACATGAAAAGGGAAATTGACAGAGGGATGGAAAATATACATAAAAAAGGACTAGAAAATACAAACCAAATTGAACAAGCCCAAAACTCTACAGAAGCTCTCAAGAAGAGAGTCAGCCATGTGGAGGATAGAAACTCAGAACTGGAAGACAAAACAGAAGAAACAGTTCATGAGTCCAAAAGTTTCAATAAGTTCAAAAATTTTTGTGAACAGAACATGAGGGAACTGTGGGATACCCTTAAACATCCCAACATTCAAATCATGGGGATACCAGAATGGGAAGAAATTTAGACCAAAGGCATGGAGAACTTATTCAACCAAATTATTGAAGAAAACTTGCCCACTCACTCTAAAGAAAGTCCCATCAATTACAAGAAGCTAACAGAACTTCAAACACACTGGACCAAAGGAGAAATTTTCCAAGAAACGTTATGATTAAGACTCTAACCATCGATACCAAAGAGAAAGTCCTAAAAGTGGCTAGGAAGAAACAACACATTACGTACTAAAGTAACCCCATCAGAATTACTGAAGACTTCTTAATGCAAACGTTAAAAGCCAGAAGGGCCTAGGATGAAACACTACAAAGTCTAAGAACCTATGGCTTCCAACTCAAACTACTCTATCCAGCAAAAGTATCCCTCATAATAGATGGTGAAAGAAAAACTTTCCATGATAAAACTCAGCTTTATAAGTATATAAACACAAAGCCAAACCTGCAGAGAGTACTTCAGTGAATTCTCCACACATAAGAACCAAATAATCAACCTCAAGTGCCTACAAGAAGCAGATCACAATAAACAAACTCAGAGAAGACAAAAAACCTACAAAGTCCAAGAAAACACCAAATCACATAAACCACCTTGATATGGAAGGTATTAAATCAAACCTCACCAATATTACCCTAAATATTAATGGCCTTAATTCACCCATCAAGAGCTAACAGGGTGGATCAGAAAATTAGACCCATCAATCTGTTGTCTTCAAGAAACCCACCTCACCACTAAAGACAGACACCTCTTCAGGGTGAAAGGGTGGAAAACGATATTCCAAGCAAATGGGAATAAGAAACAAGCAGGTATAGCTATACTACTGTTGGATAAAATAGAATTCAAACCAAAATGAATCAAAAAAAGACAAATAAGGCCACTTCCTACCTATCAAGGGAACAATCTAACAAGAGGATATTACAATCATCAATCTTCATGTACCAAACACAGGTTCACCACAATTCATAAAATAAAACCTAGTTGACAACAAAACAGAAATAACAACCAACATCATCATAGTTGGGGACTTCAATACTCCACTATCAGCAATAGATAGATCATCCAAACAAGAAAATTAACAGGGAAGTGACGTAGCTCAACAAAACCATAGATCAAATATACCTAAAGGACATTTACAGAACATTCTACCCAAAATCCACAGACTATACATTTTTCTCAGCAGCCCATGGAACCTTTCC
This sequence comes from Jaculus jaculus, assembly GCF_020740685.1. Taxonomy (NCBI): domain Eukaryota; kingdom Metazoa; phylum Chordata; class Mammalia; order Rodentia; family Dipodidae; genus Jaculus; species Jaculus jaculus. The sequence continues at coordinate 174,961,277 of NC_059103.1, read as the reverse complement.
TAAAATAGATCATATTCTGGGTCATAAAGCCTGCCTCCATGTATTAAGGAAGATTGACACAATTTTCTGCATGATATCAGATCACAATGCTGTATTGCTAGAAACTAACAATAAAAGATGTGCCAGAAACCCCATCAGCCCTGGCAAACTGATCAACACACTTTTAAACAATAAATGGATAGTGGGGGAAAAAATGAAACTGAAAAATTTCTAGAAATGAATGACAATGAGAATACATCATACCAAAACTGATGGGACACAATGAAGGCTGTCCTCAGGGGAAAATTCATAGCACTAAATGCCTTCATAACAAAGACAGAAAGATCAAAAATCAATAACCTTAACCATCCACCAGGAACACGGGGTAATTCAACATACAGAAATCTGTCAATGTAATACACCACATAAATAAGCTTAAACACAAAAACTACATGATCATTTCTAGATGCAGAAAAAGGGCCTTTGACAAAATACAACATCACTTCACGATCATAGCATTGGCGAGAATAAGCATGGACAGTTTATATCTAAACATAATAAAGGCTATATATAAAGCTCCTAAAGCACAAATAATGCTTAATGGGGAGAGAGTCTAAAGGAATTCCCATTGAGATCAGGAACAAGACAGGGGTGTCTACTTTCATTTCTGCTCTTCACCATAGTTCTGGAAGTCCTAGCTCAAGCAATAAGACAGGAGAAAGAAATAAAATGGATACAATTTGGAAAGGAAGAAGTTAAGTTAGCCCTATTCGCAGATGATGTGGTTCTATACATGAGACCCAAAAACCTTCATCTCAAAACTCTTAAAGGTGATTAATTCCTTCAGCAAAGTAGAAGGATACAAAATCAATGCACAGAAATCAGTAGCCTTTCTATTTGCAAAAGACAAAGATACAGAGAAAGAAATAAGCAACATTGTCCCATTTTCAATATTAACAAAAAAAATTGAAATAACATTAACCAAGCATGTGAAAGACGTATAAAATGAAAACATAAAACCACTCAAGAAATAAATTTACTAATCTAGACCCAATCGGCAATGGTACCATAAAATTCTACTTCCTAAAAGGCAGACCAAATGGTTGAACCCTCACCAGACCCTTATAGGAAACACCTGAACAAGACACTGGAGAGGGTAAGATCAATCTAAACTAAACCTTCTACATCTTCCCTCCCTCCCTCCCTCCCTCTCCCTCTCCCTCTCTCTCTTTCTCTCCTCCCTAACTCTTGCATATTAGTTATATTCTTCATTTTCTTAGTGGGCACTGACTGACCTGTGTCTCCCAGTACCAGCATGGGGCTATCATCCACAATGAGCTTTTGATCAGAGAAACCTACAAGGTTTCCTAAAAGAATGACAGACTTCTGTCAGAGTACTTGATGACCCACCAAAAGTTAGTGGTAAGACCCTATTGCTGAAGACACCATATGCACTGACACATAAAATGGAACAGCATGGCTGGAAGCCAGGAGAGAGTCAGTCCCCAGACAGTCAGCATATCTAGTGCCATAAGGTGCTACATGGGCGACTGGGGGAAATAACCAATATCACTCCAAGCAACTCATGGTCTAACCTACTTAGCAACAAATAACCTGTTGTGATGCCCACACAAGTGCAATAGTGGCACACAGCCATGGTGGGGAACCAACTGCTCTTGATTTGGCTAACTGATCCCCTCAGTAGTGCAGGACCCATAGCTGGAGCTGAGAAACAAGTCAGAATCATATCCAAACATAAACCCTCCCTCCAATATCAAGTTACCATCAATCATGGGCTACAAGAGGGCCTACACCTATTAAACTCTCTATATAAAAAAGTAAGGGTTATTTCATTTGTCCTGGAACTAACTTACTCTCCGTTGGAGAATCTGCTTCTCTTTGTCAGATAGATGCAGATCCTAGGGAGAGAGCCACCCCATTATACCACAAAAGGGCCCCGGCTGACACTAAGGAAAATTTTCAAAACAAGCAAGGGTTCTGTTTTCCTGATGAACTGGATACCAGCACAAGGGGGAAGGAGACCAATACAGAGAAAAATAAACTCCTACCAAATCAGAGAGCCAGAGCCTCAGAGGCCCCCAACACCTCATCACTGAAGCATACCAAAAATGAAACCAACATGGCTCAGGGAAATTTTGCAGAAGAGGGGGCGAAAAGAATGTGAGAGCCACATGTTGGGTCAAGATATGCAGAGACATTTATTGTACCAGTAACTGTGGGCTAACTCCACAAGGCATCAACCATATACCTCAACAAGGAGGGGCCAATGGGGAGGGGTAGGTCATGGATGACCCTAATAATGGTACCAAACTGCCTGTATTTGCTGAATATAAAACTAATTTAAAAAATTAAAAAATTTTTAAAAAAGAAAGATATTTAGGAGGACTTGCGAAAAATGGAAAGACCTCCAATGCTCCTGGATAAGCAGAATAAACTGTGAAAGTGGCATTCTTACCAAAGGCAATATAAAGATTTAATATAATACCAACAAAAAAATCCCAACATAAAAATGGCCTCAAAATTCATATGGAGTGGCAGAAGGCCCTAGATATCCAAGCATATCATCAGTAAAAGAAACACTTCTGGAGGCATCAAGATGCCTGATCAAAAGCTACATTATAAAGCCATAGTAATAAAAACAGCATGGTACTGGCATAAAAACAGGATTATAGACCAATGGAACAGAATTGAGGACCCAGACTTTGGGTCAAGTAACTACAGCTACTTGATAGTTGACAAAGGCCCTAACAATGTAGGCTGGAATAAAGACAGCATCTTCAACACATGGTGCTGGACAAATTAGATAACCATATGCAGGAAAATGAAACTTGATCCACACATCTCGCCATGCACAAAAATCAAGTCCAAATGGATGAAAGACCTCAATATAAGACCAGAAACATGGCTACTACTGAAAGAAAAAAACAGGAGGAACTTTCTATGATATAGGAATGGGAAAAAAGACTTCCTAAACAAAACTCAAGTAGCTCAAGAACTTAAACAATCACTCAACCATTGGGATCTCATGAAGCTGAAAAGTTTCTTCATAGACAAACATACAATACGTAGAGCCATAGAGTACCCATGAATGGGAGAACACTTTTGCTGGGTAATTTCTAGAATCTACAAAAAAAAAACCTAAACAATTAAAAGTCAAACAAGCCACTCACAAAATGGAGCAAAGAACGGGACAGGCAGTTCTCAGAGGAAGAAATACAAATGGCAAACACACACTTAAAAAAATGTTCATCATCCCTAATCATCAGGGAAATGCAAATTAAAACAACTATGAGATTCTACCTTACCCCAGTAAGGATAGCCAACACTAGAAAATCAAATGAAAACAAATGCTTGGTGTAATGTGGAAGAGAGTTAGTCCCCAGACAGTTATCTCATCTAGTGCCAGAAGGTGCTAAATGAGCAACTGGGGCAAAATGACCAACATCTCTCCAAACAACTCGTGGTCTAAGCTACTCAGCAACAAACAACCTGACGTGATGTGCAATAGTGGCACACAGCTGTGGTGGGTAACCAACTGCTCTTGATTTGGCTGACTGATCCACTCAGTCAGATTGGGACAGAACCAATAGCTGGAGCTGGAAAACAAGTCAGAACTAGATCCAATAGAGCCCTCTCTCCATTATCAAGCTCCCACCAATGGTGGACTACAAGAGAGCCTACACCTACTAAATTCTCTCTAAAATAATAATGGTTATCCCATTTATCTGGTGCTGACTTCACTCTCCATTAGAGAATTTTCTTCTCTTTTTCAGATGGATGCAGAGCTGGAGGAGAGAATCAGCCCATCACACCTCAACAAGGCTGCAGCTGAAACCAAAAGTAACTGGGGAAATGAGCAAGAGTGCTGCTTTATTGGTGAGCCTAGTACCAGCAAAAGGGTGAAGGAGAGCAATACAGAAAACATTCAATTCCTACCAAATCAGATATCCAGAGACACAGAGGCTCCCAACGCCTCATCACTGAAGTAGACCTAAAATGTACCCATCATGGCTCAGGGAACTTTGCAGAAGAGAGGGCAGAAAGATTGTTAGAGCCACATGTTGGGTCATTATGCACAGAGGCCCTCTTATCCATAACTGATGGCTAACTCCAAAATGTTTGACCCATATTCCCCAACGAGGAGGGTCCCCGTGGAGGAGGGAGGATGGAGAGGAGGTTAACGATGGTACCAACATGACTGTATACACACTGTGTACATAACTAATAAAAAATATATACATCTTAAGGAGTATAGATGCCCTGAACCTAGCACTCTGGAATAATATAGTACTTCATTTTTGTTTATCAACTGACTGAATGCATGACTATATAAGTAAATTTTACCTGACATGGAAAAAAAGATATAAACAGTGGCTTATGTTGGTGTGTTAAGTTGATTGTATGTCCCCCAACAGACTCAAGAGTTTTACTAAAGTTTGTAACTTGTATTTCCAGCTGCTTAGTTGGAAGAGGTGTCAGTTGGGGTAGATCTTGGGATCCAGTCCAAACGTATGTTTGAAGGGATCCAATTTCCAGCCTAAAGCTATGCAGAGTGCTTGAGCACTGCCAGGGTTCCCTGATGTTTTGCTGCCACTTGTTTGTGGTGCTGGCTTGTGGGTTGTGTCTCTCTGCTTGGATCTGTGAAAGGGAACCAGCTTCTTACCTTTGAACATGGACTGAAGGTCTGCATCTCTCCAAGAAGCCTTCAGGCGTTCAGTGCCAGATTGGGACTGCTAAGGCATCCAGCCACATGGACTGAGCAGCTAAGGGGTTCCTTAGCTCTCAAGCCTGCAGAATGCTATTGTTGGACTGCTGTAAAATAATCCAGCAAATTCCCTTTTTAAGGCAATTCATTATATCAGTTCTGTTCCTCTAGAGAACACTAATACAGTGGGAATGATTCTACTATATAAGACTAGAAAATGCAACAACCTACCTATGTTCCTTAGAAGAGTTCAGGGGACATTCCAGTGACAAAAATAGTAAAAACATGCAAGAGTGAGACATTAGCACAGGTGATAGAAGCTGAACTCATGAAGCCAGGAGAAAGGTAGACTATGATGTTAGGAAAGTAGGCTCCCTAGCACGGGTTGGTTTAAAACTTCAGAATAGAAGAAGTAGAAAGAACTTCATAAACCTGTCAGAACAAGATACAATAAGAAGGACAGCATAAGTGGACTAGCAAACAGAGAATTCTGATCCATAGGTGTCTGGCTTATAGTGCAAAAGATGATGGATAACAGATAATAAATTAGATAGATAGATAGATAGATAGATAGATAGATAGATAGATAGATAGATAGATTAGAAATAGATTAGAGATAGATAATGTGATGGTTTGAATTAGGTATCCCCCAGAAATTCATGTGTTTTGAATGCTTGATTTCCAGATGGTGGCAATTTGAGAATTTCTAGAGGAGGCGTGTTGGTGGTGATGGGCTTATGGGTGTTATAGCCAGCTTCACCTTGCCAGTGTTTAATATACTCTCCTGTTACTGTTGTCTACCTGATGTTATCCAGGGAGTGATGTCCAGTTTATGTTCATGCCACATTTTCCCCTACCATCATGGAGCTTCCCCTTGAGCCTATAAACCCAAATAATCCTTTTCCTCCCATATGCTGCTTCAAGCATTGTGAAGGCACATATAATTAGGTAATAAATGAAGTCCCAGAAGTGGTGAACCATATCTGGACCTAACAGTTCAACTTGAAGATAGAATGAAATAGTTCTCTTACAGCCTTCAATGAAATAAAGAAATATAAAAAGACTAACTGGATTATATTTTTTTTAATCTTACCTTTTCAAAATGCTACAGATTAGATGTTGTTAGGCATAGTAAATATATACCATAATTATAGGTATAACTTTATAAATACTAGTGAAAGTAATCAGATATACACAAATTAAGGTGTCTTAAAAGAAATGAAAATTTTAAATATAGCAAAATAATATTTTAATCAAAACAATCGTAATTTTATATATTTATATATATTTATATATTATAATTTTATATTATCTTCTGGACTTGAAAATAAGGCAAATCATATCACATGCCATAGTATCACATAGTATAATTCATTGCCATGAGAAATATGATAAGCCTGATCATAGAAATGATAGAGTATTATAGAGAAGAAAATATTGATTCATTCTTGATTGATAACTGATATGTATGTTCAAGAAGTGTGTGTGTGTGTGTGTGTGTGTGTGTGTGTGTGTGTGTGTGTGTTGTGTCCTTAACTCCAAGTATCTCACAAGGAGGCTGCATTTGGAGATAGAATCTTGAAAGAGAGCCGGGTGTGGTGGTGCACACCTTTAATCCCAGCACTCAGGAGGCAGAGGTAAGAAGATAGCAGTGAGTTCGAGGCCACCCTGAGACTAAATAGTGAATTCCAGGTCAGCCTGAGCTAGAGCGAGACCCTACCTTGAAAAAGGAAAAGAAAAAGGAAAAAACAACAACAAAGGAATCTTGAAAGAGGTGACTAATGGAATTATAGAATAAGTGAACCCTTATCCAGTGACTACTGTCCTTACAAAAGTAGAAATGTGGACAGATAGATCAGGTATATGTCCATACAGAAGAAAGACCATGTAAATACACATCAAGAAAGAAGCTATCTTTCAGGTTAAAAAAGACAGAGAAAAAGAAATTATTACTGCTGAGAACTTAGTCTTGAACTTCCAGCCTCCAGGACTGTGAGATATATGTTTGTGTTGTTTGAGTCACCCAGTTTATAGTATTTTGCTATGGCAGGCCCAGTATTATCACATAGTTAAATAACATTTTTTAAAATATATTTAGAATACATATAACAAGAAATAAAATTAAACTTAGCACAGTATGAAAGCAATCACTGTCAATGATAGAAATCAGCTTTATGTGTTCATGGTGGAAAAGTACTTAGTTTAACCTTGTAGAAAATCAATTTGACAACTAAGTTTGGAATTTTTGATGAGTTGACATAGTAGATATCAGATAATCTTTCAGAGTAAAAGATAAGATGAAAATTATAGTACTAATATTAATTAAAATCAATAATAAATAATTATTTACCTACTGTTTTTTGTCACGCCATGTTCTAAATATGTTACACATTTTGGTACATTTGAGCTCAATAAAATTCATTGTCACTTTTTTTTAGTTTTTTGCTATATTTAAAATCATAAAATCCAAAGCATTTTGTTGGTATTAATGTGGTGTTGTTTCCTTAATTATTCTTCTATGTATTTTTTGTAAAGCAAAAAACACAGTTCTCTACATTTTTTTTCACTTGATATAAAGTCAGAGCATTTGTCCAATAAGAAATCACTGAAAAGTACAATGGAAATCAACAGAAAGGTAGAATTTTGGCTTATAAACCTACATGAAATGAGGTTAAGCTCTGCGTTTTAAAAATACCTTATATAATATATTTGGTTAGGTTTCTGTTTAGTTTTCACATAAATTATAGCTTCACTATAAGTCATGCTGGTACCAGATAAGACTCAGGTAAAGCCATTTCTTAATGTCAATCTTCAAATGTCTACAGATGTGTAATCAAGTGTAACCACAAACATGACTCAAACAAATTTGATTAGAAGCAGCTTAAGAATTTTAAACAGATGTTAAGAGGCTCTTTGAACATCAGAACCATCTGTAAGTTTTAGAGAGAAAGATGTTGGTTGATTGGGTTAACAAGGCTCCCTGCATTTCTGTAGCTGGAGGCAGATTAGAGGGTACACCCTCAGGCTATCAGATTGAAAAATCTTACTACGATTAACTTACTTGAATCTCATTGCTAATGGTGGAAATTTACATCAAAACAAAATGTCACAAAGTCTAATTTTTTCAATGTATTAGAAACACAAAAGAGATGATTCAAAACTATTATCATATATAAAAGCTATCTTTAAAAAAATCACCATTTGAGGAGAAAACAAATTTTAGAGATTTAACATTTATTGCTTCTGTAAATAAAACTTTAAAAAGTACTTATTGATAGAGGTATTTATAGGTGTTGGGAGGAATTGTGGTAATGAATTAATTGGAAGCAAACAAAAACATTCCTGAGAAGCAGCAGAAAAGATCCAGAGGAGCCCAGAGAATCAGTTTTGTTACTACCATGGAGAACAGGAGTTCCCTCAGGCAACATTCGTTACTCTGGAGACTTTGTTCATGAAAATGATCTCACATCTTCAAGGCCTGCTCTAAAAACTACTCCTTCTAGCCTATTCCAAGTTCTACCTTTACTTATGTGTGAAAGATTCATAACTTATTTTGTCCTTTGAAAAAAAAGAAAGAACATTTTGATACAAGCAAACTCATTAAGGTTCATTTATCTTTTAACTATGTTACAGTAAATTTGACTAGTAACAGCTATGGCTTAGACTGTCCACTGTTTTTGTAAAGGGTTAGCTTAATTTCATTTTCATAATGCAAAGTAAGCATGAAAGGCCCAAGAATTCAGAAGCCCAAAAATACTATCACGCTCCAAAGGGAGCTTAAGCGGGCCCCTGCATACTTCAAACTCCAGGCTTTACTCTCTGTTGAAAGCAAGTAAAGAATCCCTCTTCTCATTATATCAGAGCCCGCTCCTAATATAAAACTAGGTAAAAAGGGCATGAGATAGCCCTCAAGGATGGGAAATAATGAAGTGAACCACTTATTTGGTTTCTGTAAATAGCCTGCTCCATAAGCCTTAACAGCCTGCACCATAAGCCGTAGCAGCCTGCCTCAGACCACCAAGGTCATAGGAGACTGATTCCACACTCTGCTACCCCCACCCAAGGACCTGCGCAAATGCTGACCTCCAAGTCATAGGAGACTGATACCACACTCTGCTACTCCCACCCAAGGACCTGCGCAAATGCTGACCACCAAGGTCATAGGAGACTGATTGGTCTAATGCACAGGCTTTGTTAGAAACCCTATAAAAACTGTCCCGTTCCTGCATTCGGGGCTCTGCAGTCCTCTACCCCTGTGCGGTGTACGACTGTGGGCCCCAGTGCACTTGGAATAAAATCCTCTTGCAGTTTGCATCAAGACCGCTTCTCGTGAGTGATTTGGGGTGTCACCATATCTGGGCAGAGCATGAGGTCCTCGTTTTGGGGGTCTTACAAGCACAATGAACTGTTGTTGCCTACAAAACTCATTATGAAACATTTTGGTATTATTTTCTAAAATTGAACTTATAAATGGAATATATAAAGAGAAATTCTCACATGTGTACAAGTCAAGACATAAGTAAGAATACTGAGCCAGGCGTGATGGCTCACGCCTTTAATCCCAGCACTCAGGAGGCAGAGGTAGGAGGATTGCCGTGAGTTTGAGGCCACCCTTAGAATACAGAGTGAATTCCAGGTCAGCCTGGGCTAGAGTTAGCCCCTACCTCGGGAAAAAAAAAAAAGAGAGAGTATTGGTAGCATCACTTGCACAATAGCAATAATGTAAAAACCCATCATGTAAAGATGCCCATCAGTGAAAGGGCGAATTAACATATGACACAAAACAGCATTATTATTTAGTGGTCCAAGTAAATAACTACCTCATCCCATAACACTTTCAATTAAGTGTAAAATTAAGTGGGAAAAAGAACAGTATTGTTTTGCAAGCATGAAACAATACTTCTTCAGGACACATGTTGAAACTTACATAAGAAGAAAAGAAAAAGAATTATGAATTTGGTGCTCAATATGATTGCCACAAATTGGAAAAAGCAAAGAAATTGGATAAATATATGGTTAAAATTTTATTTTACACCTTCTTGGGATGGTACATTTGTGGATATTCATTCTGTTAGAAAACAATAGTTTCTGAGTGGGTTTACTTTCTTGCCATAAACAACTTTTAAAAGTAGACAAACAGCCAGGAGTGGTGGTGCATGCCTTTAATCCCAGCACTCGGGAGGCAGAAATAGGAGGATTGCCATGAGTTTGAGACCACCTTGAGACTATACTGTGAATTCCAGGTCAGCCTAAACTAGAGTGAGACCTTATCTTGAAAAATAAAAAAATTAAAAGTGGGCAAAGTATACGTAACTACAACATTGACATGGACAAGGTGCAACACAAGGGTGGGATTCTTGAGGAAGGCATGAAGTTTACAATGTGTTCTACCTGGACATGGTTGAAGTAGAGCATAAACACAGAGTACTGGTATTACTGAGAGCAAACCAGAACACAGGCTTACTCAAAGCAGCTAGGAATTTGTATTTCAGGGTAATAGAGACTGAAGAAAGCTAAGAAATGAAGTTTTATTCCAGTGCTTGCCCAAATCCTAAGCAGTACATAGGCAGACTATGTAGAATCTAAGAGACTGCAACTAATATGGGCTGAAAGTTGGAGAACATTTCCTAAAGTTGCATATGACTATGAAACTGTCTGGTTAAGTAAGATTGGGAAAGTATTTGAAAATCCCCTGGGTATTGAGTTAAGTCTCCAGAAGAGTCATGCACTAAGAACAAAAAATAAAACAAACAAACACCATACTAGTGAAAGTGACAAAGGACAAAAGTAAAAGAAAGAAAATATTGTGAAGCAAAATGTAAACCAAACTTTGAAAAAATGATCCTCCCCAATTTAACTGCCTGACATAATTATGATTGGCTTCCTTTAGATGAAATACAACATAAAATCTCTACAATGTAACATTTATAATAATCAGCCTATAATGAGAGATTACAGGAGGAGTAAAATTAATCCATATCGAGAAGTCAAGAGAACCTATATAAACACTTCTGAAGACGACTAGTACATTTGAGTTATCATGTAAAAATGCTAACCTACGAAGCTCTTGTGAAAGGACTGAGTGGACAGATGGATACAGCTGGGAAATGAAAGAATGTCAGCAGATCCATGGAAGGTTTAATTTTGAAAAATGGCAGTTCTCAAAATAAAATGCATGCCAGGCATGGTGGCACACGCCTTTCATCCCAGCACTGGGGAGGCAGAGGTAGGAGGATCCCTGTGAGTTCGAGGCCACCCTATGACTCCATAGGAATTCCAGGTCAGCCTGGGCTAGAGTGAAATCCTACCTCAAAAACCAAAAAAATTTTTAAAAATGAAATGCACAACAAAAGTGCAGACACATTTCACATAACTAATAGCAGAATGAAATACAATCAGAAGTATCCTCTCCAACATCTTGTCCACAAAAAAAATATATATATATGTATGTGTGTATGTATGTATGTATGTGTGTGTGTGTGTGTGTGTGTATGTATATATATCTTTGAGAAGTAATCCCATAAATAGTAGACCCTCTAAAGATTTTATGGTAATAGAAAGCAGATTTCTAGGAATAGAAGATTGACAACTATGTTTTCATAATTATATAATAAATAAAACAATCAAATCCACTAGGAGAATCTTCCTTCATTGAAAAAAAATGTGTAATAGAAAACATCACTTTAAAATTGGACCTATTTTCTTTGGCTTTTTCTTCTACTACAGTGGTATACTCACTGCACTTTAGGCAAACACTTGAATTAATTTCAAATCCCAATTTTTGATGACTTGCTTATGTGTACTAGTTTGTATCTACATATTACATGCCATCATATATAAGTAATATATGTGTGTGAATTAAAATGGACAAACTCCTAAAATATACTCTAAATATCATCCAAGTGGTAAATGACAACAATGGTTTAAGTTGCACATGCTGGGTGAAGGGGTAATATTTTTAATCATAAGTTAATAAAAATATAAAATTTTAATCAAAACAAGCATTAATAGTTGTATATCTTACAAGTAAGCTGTAGTACTAGTACTAGTATTTCTATTTTTTTGAAAATAGAACTTGTGGGCTGGAGGGATGGCTTAGCATTTGCCTGCATAGCCAAAGGACTCAGGTTTGATTCCCCAGGACCCACATTAGCCAGATGCACAAGAGGGCACACCTTCTGAAGTTCATTTGCAGTGGCTGGAGGCCCTGGCGCACCCATTCTCTTTCTCTCTTTCTCTCCCCCCACCCAACATTCTCATAGAACTTGCTAATTTTAATTTCACAACTTAAGGTAAACACAAGAGAAATATTAGTAAAGAGAACTGTGGATCTGGCTCAGTGGCTAAATTTCTTGCCACCCAAGCCTGGGTGCTTGAGTTTGGAACTCCAGTCCCTACATAAAGGCTGGAAGCCAAGGAGACTTCTGTAATCCCATCACCCCAAGGCAAGATGGGAGCTCCTAAAAACTCATGAACCAGCTAGCCTCACAAACGTACTACTGAATGAGGAAAAGAGACGCTGCCTCAAACAAAGTGGAAAGTGAGAACCATAACCTTGAAGTTGTTCTCTGACCTTCACATATGCACCCTAACACACATTCAAACACACACACACCCTAAAAACATAGTAAGAAATCTGTGTTCAAATATCAATGTCAACTCTGATTACTGCATTGATAGCCACCACACTGCACAGAATTAACATGAAAGGGGATTGACTGTGAAGGACTAAGTAATAAACTTCAAAAGGCTAATTTAAGTTAATTAATAATGAATTTGTTGGACATAAATATTCAAAATAAACATAAAGTTAATTGATCTCAACATCTAATTTGTATTTAATTTCTTATATTTTCATGGTTTTGATTCAAATATAAATATTTTTTCTTATACTGTTTGAATGTGAGAATTCCAGAAATATTTTTTCTCCTACTCCAAATTTCCCACCCAACTTCACATAAATGTGAATATGGTATCAAACCTGTGATTATGTGACTTGATTAAAAGAGACTGCTTAAACATGTATGTTGAGGTTCTAAATGAATTAACTCTGAGTTAATCAAATGAAAGCTAATCTGAGAGGGCTAAAAGGAATCACAGGAACCTTTGAAACGCAAAGAGTATGTTCTTACTAGGAGCACAAAAAGAAATAAAAATAATTTGAACATGAGGAGGATTTTTTATATGCCATTGACAGCTCTGAAAATGGAGGTACCCAGAGGACAAGTAATGTAAAGACCTATAAATGCTAAGCACAGTCCCCAGCTGGCAGTCTTATAAAACAGGGATGCGACTCTGCAACTGTAAATAACTAAATTCTGCCAACAATCTGAAAGAACTTGCAGTAAATTCTCCCAGAAAGCATTCATATAAAAGTCAAGACTATTCTAAACTTTGAATTCAGCCCTATGATCTCCTTCGTTGAGTCTAAGTGGTCTGCTGACTTACAAAACTTATGTAACTGCAAAATAATACAGAGCTTTTAACTCACTAAGTTTGTAGTCATTTGTTATGAAGCAACCGAAAATAAGTACATGATGCATTTGCATTTTTATAATCTTTGCATTTACCAACATGAAAAACTTCATAGAAAAAGAAGTTACATATGCAGGTGAAAAATTCTATATAATATTTAGATTATATAATCAAACTGTGGTGCTGCATTTCATTGAAGTTGTTTGTCTATATACTGTTGCAATGCAATAGTTTCAGGGATAAGGTATTGTTTTATGTTATTCAGCTGAGAACAGAGGAAAGCCTAGTCCTCATTTGCTCATCATAATAAAATGAGACACATATAATGAATTTGGTTGCCTGCATTAAATGTAAGCTCACTTTAAAAAAATAAATAAGCATATCCTTAGCTGTATGTGCTTTATGGGAAATGTGGTAAGAGTCCTTAAAGCATGCATTGCTTCAAGTGTATTTTCATTTTAATTTACATTTTGAGTGTATACTTTTTATAACAAGCTGTTCAGTTTCTCTAGAAAATCATCATGTTCTATTTGTGTGATTGCTACCCTTCATTTTGAAATTACAATATAACACAGAACTCATAAAAGTAATGAACAAATCACTGCAAAAATACATTGTGGCACTGAAAATTTATGAAAGAACAGATAAAAATATGCAGTCTGAAGAATATAGATAAACATTGAAAAAATATAAAGAACTATGGAATAATTTTTAAAAGGGCTAAAATATAGTTTCAAAAAAAAAGTTAAACAGAAAAATTTGAAAACAGAGGAAATACGTTAAATACAAAAATACCCAATAATTCAAAATGTCACTGAATTACACTAATGGACTACTTATGACCCTATCAGAAAGGATGAAGGCCATTTACCCTGACTAATTATAACATAAGAACAAAATGCCTGTCAATATATACTTCTAAACTGGGCAAAAATATTCACAAGGGATGAATGATAAAGTTTATCCAGATCTCCTAAATGGAGAAGAAGCTATCTGCATTTGAAAAAACACTAAAAGGACGTCTATAAATTGAGTCTAGCAAATGAAAATATGTGTCTTCAGGAAGAAAATTTATTGAAATTAGAAATACATGAATATAGATGAAAGGCTACTCATTCCTCTTAATTTGGTTGAAATACAAAAGACTTCTAAAAGAAAAATCAAAACACATGAAAACATGTAATTTATAGAAAGGAAATGCAAAAACTACAGTGTAGGAGGCGGAAGCAGAGAGTAAATGGGCTTATACCGTAGCAAGGTTTCTACATTTTACATTAAATGGTGCAATATAAACATTACATTGCAAAAGTACAATCAGCAAAAACTAAAGTCAGTCTTTATGTACTAAGCATATAAACAAAATGGTATTCTAACATATAATTACCTAATATTTAATAAGAAGAAATTAAAAATCAAAGTGAGGCAAAATTCTAAAAAACAAATATATAAATTAAAACATATTAGTAACTACATTAAAATTTAATGGACTAAGCCGGGCATGGTGGCACACACCTTTAATCTCAGCACTCAGGGGCAAAAGTAGGAGGATCGCCATGAGTTGGAAGCCAACCTGAGACTACACAATTAATCCAGGACAGCCTGGGCTAAAGTGAGACCCTACCCTGAAAAAAAAGAATTAATGGACTAAATAAATAAGTAATAAAAGAGGATATACATTAAAATTAAATAAATAAAAAGGCAATGACTGTAAAAATGGATTTTTTAAAAAGGTTGGGTCTGATCACGTTCCACCTATACAGCATATACTTTATATAAAAAGTTTTAGATGTTTAACGATTGGAACTATTCTATCAAAGAGTATGCAAGTTTATATAGTAAAAAAATGATACTCTGTTCTGTGAGCCTATGGAGCCAGCTGAGTATGGAACTAGTCCTATCAGGTTGGGTTGTGTTGTTTGACAATTTGCTTCAACACATGAATAGCTATCCTTTATGTTCAAGTGTTGATATATATAATCTATCAGTTCATAAAGGCTAAAAATACAACTTAAATTATAATGAAAACTTGATATGCAAAATGAGATAAATAGCATATAAAAAGTCCCCAAATGTAAAAAAAATCAACTTAAACATCTTAAATTATAACATTCCATTGACATCATGTCAGAGATGCTTTAATTGATCAATACCAATAGTGCATGAGAATCAAAAGCAAAACTTCAACAATCACCCAAACCTACTCATTACCCCAGACAAAGTGGCTATTATCAAGAAAACAAACAGCAAATACTGATGAGAAGTTACCCTTATAAACTAAGGCAGATACTTTGGAAATTAGTATGGGGGTTCCTAAAAAAAAAACATGATTATAATATGATCCAGCTAGACCACTCTTGGGGATATGGCGGAAGGAATGTAAGGCATCACACCACAGAGGTACATGCACATCCAAGTTTACTGCCGTATTATTCACAACAGCAAAGACGTGACATCAGCCCAAAGGCTTATGAAGAAATGAATGAAAAAGAAACAGTGTAAAAATATACAATGGAATTTTATTTAACCATGAAGGAAAATAAAATTATGGCATTTGTAGGGAAATGGCTGGAACTGGATGTCATATTAAGAAAAATAACACAAACTCAGAAAGACAAAGTATTGTAAGTTTTCTCTCAGATGATAATTCTATATTTAAATATATACAGATGATTGATTGTTACAGAGACAAACAGGAATGTCATGACAGTAGGAGAATAATGGATTAGAATAGAAGGAGGGATGAGATAAGAGAGGGTAATAAAGTGATTATTAGAAAAGTACAGCGACATGTAAAAGAAAACACCAATTTATTTTGACAAAGAAGAATAAAGGTGGCAGACTAACACTAATTTTGCGTTTACTGTAAATGTTAAGATTGGAGTATTGCACAGAATACACAAATCAATGGAACAGAAGAGGCCCAGAAATAGACCCGTATTAATAGAAACATTCAGTTTTCTACAAAAGCAACAAAGTAACCCAGTAAGGAACAGAGGTTGTCTTCTGATGTCCACATGGGCACTATGACACATCCACTCCTAGACAGACAGACACACACAAATACACACCGGAGGAGGGTAAAATTTTAAGCTACAACACACAATAGAAAGTCATGGACAAATCAATCTTTACTTAAATACAGATCTGCTTGCAATTTTCTATTAACTATATATCTAATATAACAAATGGCATACAGTAAGATAAAGGTTTAAAAGGAGCTTAGGTGAATATGTTTTGAGTTTGATTTGTATGTGGATATGGAGAGTGAAGGGTACATGGACACATGTGTGTGCACACATATGTGGAAAACAGAGGACAATCT